>NC_135536.1:161934599-162268974 GCF_045843805.1 Urocitellus parryii | reverse complement strand
CATTTCTGTGTCTTCAGGATTCATCAGAGAAATGAGAAGACCCAAGAGGGGATTCATCTATATAACAGGTTGCTGTTGGTAGGACTGTCTTAAAATAGAGCACATCCCTGGAGAGCAGAGTTCTCCCAGGCTGCGACTTCGTGAGCAGAGGCCTGAACCTCCTGCCAGGAACACCACCTGTGCAGTGCAATAATCAGGAAAAATAATCAGGAAAAAAGGCTTTTTATTAGTCTTTTCCTTTTATGAAAGTTACAGTCACATAGACTAAACAGTCAAGTCATTTATTTTAGGTTTTCATTCAGAATATGATTCCCTCCCTCTGTTCTCTGATGATATAAAAGAAAAACAAAGTGAAACTCAAACTCAGTTTTTCTTACCATATGTTCATAACACAAACCACTTTTGGCATCTCAAAGTGGATGGGGTTATTTCCCACCAATATGCAATTCTGCCATGGACACACACTGGGCATCTCTAATTCAGTTTAATTCTGACCTTATCCACTATCAGATCCCACAGCAGGAGGGCTCTGCCCATAGGTCTATCCTCACCTCACTCTCAGATTCAGGCCTCTGGAACTTCTGAGAAGCTACATATTAGGGTTCCAAGGATCATTTCTTCAGGCTTAGTTAAGGTGCTTGAATGGCTCATGGAACTCAAAGAAACATTTATCTGTTTATTATATAGGATATTTTAAAGGATACAAATAAACTACCCAATAAAGAGATTCATAAGGTAAGGTCTGGAAGTGTCCCACTTCCAGGCACTTCTGAACCAACACACGGAGCTGAGGTGTCCTACCGTCCTGGCCTGTGGTTATAATAGCTATATATACACACACACATATATATTACTTATATACATATATACACATATATTAATCTTTTAATGATAGTCAGTTACATGACTTTCCTGTGAAATTGTAATAATTAAAAATAAATCACCTTCTAGATAAAAGAATGAGATCTATATACATAAGCACTAGGCATGGATCTTCTTTTGTTAGAAAATAATGAAAATGTAAGGTGAGGCTCTTGATGATAAACCTTGGCAGATGTGCAATATCAAGATCACCAATTACTTCCTTGATAATTGTTGTCAAGTCATGGAATTGTATTCTTTCAAGCTTCTACTTGGGATTTTGCCCTTCAGTCTTATCTGCCATGGAAAGACATGTTAATTTTTTCCTTTCAAAGCAATTGTAAGGCCACACAAAGAACACAAAAAGACAAATAAGACAAATTAGACAATTAAGAGCAGCCAGTTGTCCAATACTGTCTTTAAAGTCAGTATCAAATCACTTACCTTGCAGAAAAACTGAGTTGATTCCATAGTTCAAATATTCTCCACTGAACTTTCCCGTCAGTCAACAAGTTCCTCCAAACACATTAACAATTGTTTTTGATCGGCTCCCACATTATTGCTTCCCAAAAGGAAAATAATCTTAAATCTAACTTATTATTCCTCATGGGATACACGTTTTACTATTTCTCTAAGCACAGTTCACTTCAACTGTATAGTACTTTAAAAAATATGAAGAAAACATTACTTTGATTTATAATCTCTCACAAACCTCTACTGTGTGCTATTATTTTGTATTGTATTGTTTTGTTTTTTGGATTTCATGGTACTGAAGATTGAACCCAGGAGTCCTCTACCACTAAGCTACAATCCCAGTCTTATTTTGAGACAGGTTCTCAAAAATTGCCCAGGAAGGCCCCAAATTTTCAATCTTTCTGCCTCACCCTCCCCTATAGCTGAGATTAAAGGCTTGTGCCACCACCTCCAGCACAGTCACAGACCTGTTAATGTGGGTAATTGTTCTAGAACACGGCCCTACTCTGCTCAGCAGTTATATGTAACTCCTCCCAGTTATGTCTTGTCTTTGACGTGGTCTATACCCTGTTCAACAAAGAAACTCCACTTAGATGTTGTAACACAAATGGCAATAAAAGTCTCCAAATACTTGCTCTTGGTTGCTGTATTAAGCCTATTTTAAGACAGAAGTAAATTATTCACTGGTTAGCAGTGATTCACAGACTACACCTTGCAACTCACTGATTCAACCATTATATTCCCCCCACTTATGGGGAACTCTCAGAAGTGATATTTAGATGATTTTTCTGAGTTTGCAAAATCGTTCCATGATAAACTACTCTGCCCTTAGGATGCATTCAATAAATGTTTATTAATTAGAATATTTAGTAGAACTACATGACGAGGCCATGTTGTCATTATCTATATCCAAGAAATATTTTTTAACACAGTTGTCTTAATTTTGGTTCAAGTCAAAAAAGAAAGTTTGTTATTCTTTTTGTATCATTTCGAGCAAGTCTTTTTGTATTATTTTGAATATATCTTTTCTTGGTATGTGGAGAAACTCAGCAACAGAGGGCTGAGTTTCCCAAAATTTCCAATCAAAGAACAATATATTCACTGATCTCTCAAAACCATCTCCTTTATTTTATTTATTCATTCCAATTTCCCACTTCTTTTTCTACTAACATTCCCCAAAGGAACATATACATTTACTATATGTCTTTTATTATGTGTAGTTCTTATAAAATGCATAGTGCTGTAATGTGTGCTTGTTTTAATTTTAGTAAATGCTACTGTTATATTTTATTTTCTTTCTTACTCTTTTAGTCTTAATTCTTCTTCTAGACCATGCCAAGAGCATAAACTTTGCTAGCTCGTTAGTGTTCTTTTTTATTAAATTAAAAAAAAATAGATCCATCTAGATTAATGTTAAGCAACCACTACAGACAGGTCATATCTGGCGCTGCTGCTTTATGAAAATAAACTTCATGGAACATGGCCATGCCCATTCATTTGTGTACTACGAATGCTTTCCCTCTACAACTGTCAAGTTTTATAGTTGCCACAGAAACCATAAAAAACTGCAAAGCTGAATATATTTACATGGGAGTTTTGTAGAAATTTCACTGTCCCTGGAACTGGACGATCACGGAATGACAGCTCCCATATTCTCATTGTTAGAAATCTTTTTGACAGCCATTCTTACTGCCTGATGAGGAAGATAAACAAACATTTACCATGGCTGCAGAGATTCTCCTAAGGCACTTTCCACTTCAGAAACCCCACTTGTGGTCACGCGGCACGGCCACAGCGCTGGCACACCCAGTTGCTCTTTGGAAATGCTCTTTCAACAAGCTCCATCTTAACTCCCCTGGATTTTTATGGTCTTGAACAATTAAGTCACGGTGTCTGAGACTGTGAGACTGCTTTTGAAATGAGCCCATAACTAATGCTCACTATAAAAAGAATCTGAGCTCACTGAGAACTGATCCTCATTCTTTGTGACTAATGATGTGCCCTTTTACTTTTTAGTATTAATTATGGATGACAATTGTTTCCTATATTATAGAACACTATAAAAAGTTTCAGGTTTAGGGGTAACATTTAAAAATATAGCAGACACAAACACTTTGCAATTGAAGCAGGACTGGTAAAGACAGCACACCCTAAGCTCTTCGCATCAGATGAAGGTCTTTCAGGGTATGTTATTCTTCATCTTTTGTCCTGTCTAGCCAGCATATTATGGGGTGGTTTATTAAAGACTCAATTTATGGCAAAGTCTATGTCTAGTAAAGTGCTAGCCATAGAGAAGCCAGTCATTAAATTTCAGTTGGATGAATGTGGGGATGTGCTGGGTGTTTGGAATTGAATGCCAGCCCTCTAGAAACTTTGAAAGTAAAAACAAAGAAAGTGCTGATACGGGAAATTGGTGTTGAACATTCAGGCCACAGCATGAGAAGAGTCCAAACACAAATGGACAATGAGTTACAAAACCCGAGGACCGACCTGCATGAGGACCATGGGCTGCTGGGGAGCACAGGAGGACACAGTGAAAATAAATGAATAGTCTCACTGGAGTCTTATTTATGCTCAATTGGTGTAATTAACATCAAGGAAACAATCATGCCTTCATTAACCCTGAGGAGCCAGTAACAAATGTTTGGTGTATGAATATTTTAATTGCTTTTGGATTTCACTTGTTTTCAATTCCTTAGCAAAGATTGAAATTGAATTAAGACATGATTACATGAAACTTCTTATATTGAAATCAAAGGACCTTTCCAGATTAACAAGCAATTATTGTTCCCAGTAAATGTAAAAGTATAAAAAGCTAATCCCTGAATATGATACTTATTCATTATTCTTGCTATTTGTTGTTTTTAAAAACTTTGTTGTACAATATTTAAAATTCACTGAAGGACATAAAGAATGATACAGTGAAATATAATTATTTACACATTACTCAATTTGAAAAGTGAAATATTCTTAATCCATTTGAAGCCCCAAGTGATCTCATCCCTGACCATAGAACACTATGATCTATCCCTACCGAAAATAAATATTCTATTGATTTTGAAGATTATGTTACTATATATATAATATGTATATATATATATATAATTTATAATTATCTTAATAATTTTCTAGGTATATAATCATCCCTAACAATATAAAGTATTGTTTATAGCTGTTTTAGTCAGCTTTTTCACTGCTGTGACTAAAGGATCTGACCAACACAACTGTAGGGGAAGAAAGTTTATTTGAGGGCTCACAGTTTCAGAGGTCTTAGTCCAGAGAAGGCTGGCTATATTCCTCAGGGCTCAAGGTGAGGCTAAACATCATGGCGGAGTGTGTGGCGGAGGGAAGTGGCTCACATCACTGTGGTCAAGAAGCATAGAGAGCAACTCCAGCTCCAGATGCAAAATATATACCCCATAGCCCCGCCCCCAGTTAACCACTTCCTCCAGCCACATTCCACCTGCCTCTAGTTACCACTCAGTTAATCCCATCAGGGTTAACTGGGTGGTAGCTAGATTGGGTTAAGACTCTCACAATTCAATCATTTCTCCTCTGAACCTTCTTGCATCATCTCATATGTGAGCTTTTGGGGGACACCTCATATCCAAACCATAACAATGGCATACATGAAACTGGTATTATATTTGGGTACTCTTTAGCAAATTATTTTAATAAGTATTACATTTTAAGATAGATCCATACTGATACAGGTAGCTGTTGTGTAATATTCCATTGCATGAATCTAACATATCTTTATACATTCCATTTTTATTAATATTTAGGTTCTTTGCAATTTTTGTTACTATTACAAATATTATTTTATGAACATTAATGTGCATTTTTCCTTGTGGGCATTGCAAGAGTTTCTTTAAGGTAGGAAGCTCATAATAATAACTTTACTACTACAAGTACTACTACTACTACTAATAATAATAATAATAAAACGTACCAAACTAAGAGCTAAATATGTAATATCTATATATTTTACATATATTAAATCATTTTATTTCCACATCAACCCTACACCACTGTGCTGCCCATCACTACCGCCCCACCTTGGAACCCTATGAGATAGATAAAATTATTGTCACCATTTTACAGCTATAGCAAACATTAAGTGAGCCATCATTGGAAATATGTAAATTTTCAATTTTACCAGATGGGAGAAAATATTCTTCCACATGTCATGACAATTTCCATTCCTATTTGTGGTATATATAATTCCATATTTTTCAACATTCTTGTAACACATAATAGTATTAGGTTTTCAAAACTGGGTTTTGAAAGTCTTTAGATAAATAATGTATATTCGTCTTTTATTTGTGTAAATGCTTGGGTGAGAGAGAGATCAGAGCATATGATCTTAGGAGTGACACAAGAGAAAGGAGAACTCAGAGAAGAGGAACTGAGAACACGGTGATATGCCCTTAAGAGAGTCAAATGTTAGGGTTCATCTTGGAAGGTGCCTGTCCAAGAAAGAGCCAGACAATTGCAAAGTCTTTGTTTTTTCCAGTGCTCACAGGGCCTTAGATAACTACAGAGGAAGTCTGAATTAAACATTAGAAGACAGGTAATCCCATTCTCTCTAACTTCCATTTCTTTCCTAGCTTGAACAAGGTAACTTTCAGTGGGTGATGTGCTTTTAATACCCTCCACTTTCTTCTCTTTAAGTTGTGAATCATAAAGAAATTCTCTCGAGGTATGAAATAACAGAGAAAAAACAGTACCTTTTTGAAACATCAAAATATCAACTTTTCCCCAGCACTAAAGAATTTTCTTATACTTCCCATTAGAGGAAAAGTGTTATATTAAGCATGTTTGATGGATATGGAGATGCACCCAAATTATAAACAAAAGATTAAGAATCTTTACAACTGTGGTCAAATCAAATGAAATAAAGCTTTCAAGCTCATGAAGATTATCGGAAGTGCCATTTTCCACTAACACACTAATATTAACACTTGAAGAACACTGAATCTTAAATTGCACCCAATGGAAAATGCTCTGCAGAGAGAGTGGGCTTTTCACCCCAGGCTGACTGATTCCCTCTTCACAAAGGGCCCCTATGTGTTCAGCAGATTTCAGAAAGTGGCATTTTTGTAAGAGTGCTATACAAACATGCTTGATTAAGTAAAAGGGTAGAAATTGTTTTGCAAAGACATAAAAATTCAGGCCATAAATGTTAAAAATAAGCTCACGGCAACAAAACTGTAATTTAGCCACATATCCCTATGTTTTCGTGGCAAATGCCTTTCCCCACAGAAACTTAGAGGTACTATCACCTTCATAAAACACTACCAACTAATCCTCAAAGGGGGAATTCAAGGACTCTGAAAGGTCTGATCCCCTTCTGAATTTTATAGAAGAAGCTTTATGAGACCATGAATGACTCCTTTTTCCACCACTCTTCCCCAGTACTGGGGATTGAACCCAGGAGCACATCCTATCCCTTTTAATTTTTTAATTTGAGATAGGGTATCCCTAAATTGCTGAGGTTGGCCTCAAACTTGATCCTCCTTGTTCTTCTGAGTAGTTGGGATTATCAGTATATACCACCATACCTGGCTAAATCTGATTCTGCAATTCCTGAGAACACAGCCACAGTAACAAGAGGAGCTTGCTTCTTCTGTTTCTTAGTCCCAAAAGATCTCTAAACTCTTGAAACATCAACTTGGATTATTTAATGCACAAAATAAGGAATTTTTCATCATCCTGGAATTTCGGTTATAAAGAGACACTCAAACTTGGTGTCATTGTTACAGGCCAAAGTCCCTCAATTGAAAAATGGAATGTCTTCTCTTCCTCTTTTGCAAAACAAAGAAAACATGTTTCGAGGTGAACACTTGGTGATGGAGGGTCAGTTCTAAGTGATTATTAGCCAGACTTTACTCTCCGGTGAAACTACCCAAAGAAGGATGGAGTCCACCATAATATTCAAAAGAAGAAGGGAGGGGGAACAGTAAAAGAAAAGAAATGGCATATTTTGAGGAAAAATATTTGTTCTTCCTGTGTCTTAATTAAGCCAGCATGTTTGTTCTTCATGAGGACATCTGCATTTGCACCTAAATTATTTGAGATCTCAAATTATAAGACAAAAAAAATCGTCTCAATAAAGAACAGTCTAACTAGCAGAATTTCTGCACATGAAATACTCAGAAATCATTGTCTTTTAATGTATTTACATACCAAAGGGGGAAAAAAAGATTTTGAAAGGTGTGTTATTAGCTAAGAATGTGATCTTACTGTGATAGTTTTCTGAAGGGGTCTTCTGATACTTGTCTTCCTTTAAAATGGATTCAGAGGAGGGGAGAGGAAATAAGGAAGGAATGTGGAAGAATGAAAGGAAGAGAGAGAAAGAAAGGATGGGAAGGATCTCTGAGAGAGAAAATTTCATTCATTAAGATGTCTCATTCCTCTATGACAAATTAGCATGTAGAAATTTCACAGTTTGTTTCCTTAAGGAAACAAAGGATCTTTGTTATCTTTAATGCATTCTAAGTTTATTTCTTTGAAATTATGCTGAATTCTGAAGGATTAGCATTCAGAAAGGAGAAGCAACCCAGATGACACTAAACGATAGCAGTTTTAGAAAATAAACAAGTGAACATAAACCTACTGAAATAAACCAATGCTCCTTTCCCAATTTGGTTTTACATTTTTTTTTTTAATGGCCCAGGGCATGGCTGGTGAGAAAAAAAGGCTTCTGAACTCAAGGAACCCAAGGAGAACCCATAAGGAAACCAACAAATTCAATTTCAAGGATCCAAAATTGTAGCTAATATTGTTGGATTTGTCTTGGTTTGAGATTCAACAGAGGCAGACCTTGAAACAGGGATATAAATGCAACTAGTGTATCCGGGAAATGAAGAAAATACCAGCAGGACAGTGGGGAAGTGAGACAAGAAGATAAGTCACCTTAATAAGTATGGAAATCAACCATAGAGCAAGAGGTTGCTGTCATTGTAGGACACAAGTCCCAGTGTCATCATTTTTCAGTGCCAAGGAAGCTGGAATGCTCATTGGGTGCTGCTTCTAGGGGTGTTAATTCTCTGACACTTCCCAATAATTAGGGACGGTCAGTCTCACTCACCAGAAAAACACACAGACAGGGCACCATAGGAACAGGTAGTTACAATATATGGGAATTCACTGAAGTGCTTGAAAGAAGGGCGTACAAGGGGCACCAGAAGTGTCAGCAACTGTTGCGCAGGACCGAACGCAAAAAGTAATTATCCTACATCCACTATGTATCATAACCCACAGAGAACTTGCCTTCAGATAGCACAAACTGTTTAGAGATATATCATTTCATATGACAAATTTTTAAATAACATAAGGAACCAGTGAAATTTTAACATGACCAATGCTACTTCCTTTAGACCATTAGATAAAGTACCAAAGCCCTTGGAAATATGAAGCTACCGCTGGAGTTTTACAGAGTCGGTACATATTATGACCCTCATTTCTTAAGACAGATTTACAATGGTCAAGAGTGTCCTGTTATTATAGTTTACAAAGGACTTAAACATTCAACATCTCCTTTATTCTCACTGCAAGATGGTGGGTTGGGCAGATTTGAGGATTATTTCACTTGTGAGGAAGTAGCCTGAGAGGTTACATGGTTCGCCTAACATTCTACAATGGCTAAAGGGCAATTGACCCACTTTCTTATTTCTCTTTTCCTCCTATGCCTCTGTATTCTAAGACTACTGACATGGTTCCAGGAAGGTTTTTGTTAAAGTTAATTAAAGGTCTCCAAATCTATTGGAAAGTATATACTTGCACTGTTTCCCAAAATACAAAAAGTAACAATAAAATATAAGAAATATATTTCAACTTCTCAAACACCTATGATAGTATACAGATCTGGTACTATAATGACTAAATCTCCTCATTAATTTCTATCATATGAAATTGATTCTACAACATTTGCTATTCTAGATAGTATTTAATATAGCACTAGCCTAAATTTTTCCCTATGGAAATGAAAAGTCTTTGTGGATTTTTGACAAGTTTTCTTTAGCAAAACTCATAAGTGAAGCCACATGCTTCTTACTCATATTCAACTCATGTGTGGAGAAAAGATGACATCTTTATTTCTCTAAAATTGATATTTTGCTTTTTAAAAGAACCACCTGCTGGGATGTATGTGTGGGTCCTTATGGATGGGCAAATAGATGCGAAGGAATAAGAATTTACAAGCAAATCTTTTGCTAAAGAATAACATATTCTTGCATATAAGAAAATATGCAAATGTTAAGTGCACATCTGAATGGATTTTCAAAAAGTAAACAAACTTAAGAATTTAGCACTCAGAGCAAGAAATAGAACATTACTAGCACCCCTTAACCTTCCCCCATGTCACCTTCCTGTTTCTACCCCTGGAGTGTGCAAATAGATAAAATCCAATTCACTGCAGGTCAAGTATCCCTTATTCAAAGCTTGGGACCAGAAGATTTTTCTCAGATTTAGAATATTTGCATATATATATATAATTAGAAAAAAAAGTCTAAACAGAAAATTCATGTGTGTTTTATATACACCTCATATATCTAGCCTGAATATAATTTCATATATTTTTAATGTACCCATATTTCGACTGAAACCTGTCACAGGAGATCAGATATGAAATTTTGCATTGGTGCCCTGATGATGGTACTCAAATAAGTTTCAAATTTCGGAAAACTTCACATTTCAAGTTTTTTTATTTGGATGCTTTAATTTATACTTGATAATGCTTAAATAGCCCATTCCGTATCTAGTAGACTATGCTTCTTTCTCCTTTCTCTGCCCTCAACAGGAAAATATCTCAGCATGGAAAGTGTGGGGCTGAAGTCTCTGTGATCTGAGAAGAGGGTGTCAGATCTGCATTCAGAGTCCACACTGGTTCTAAAGAAGAAATAAGACACTTTGCTCTTGTCTGTGTCACTCTCAGTGCATGGCAGGGCGGGACCAGCTGTTCCTGAGGACTGGGCCCCACATCAGCACATTTCTGAATGGTGCTATGACTCTTTACCAGTTTGTGATCATGACTCTGGCCCAGACAGTTCTAAGATGGTGCTTCTTTCTCCACCATAATGATCCTTCTGCAAAATCCTTAACCATGATCCCAATTCTCTTTTCCCCTTCAGAGGTCTATGTCAACATCTATGTCCCACCTATAGCATATAGAAGCTACCTACAGTCTGAGAACACCCAATGTCAAATCCTCCCTTGTGCTTTCATCATTATAATTTTTGTTTTCCTTTCAAGGACCCAAATGGGAAATAGTTCTTGAAAGGGATGTCAAATAATGTCTAATCACCTATCTCCCTAAGTCTGTCTTGGCCACTACAGGAGAACTGTTGCTCATCTCTTTGTTGGAGGTGGTCATGAGCAGAGTGTAGAAGCCTGTGCATTTTATCTAGTGCTTCTAGGGAAGCAGCCCTTGCCCCAGTATTCTTGTCTATATCACATTTCTAGGAATAAGAACTTCTGCAAAGAATATGTTCATCCTCCCACCAACATATCCCTTTCTATTTTTATTTTACATGTTTAAAGCAGTAACCATCAGGCTTTTCTTTCTTCTATATTATATTAAATCCTGTCCTATTCCATTGAACTTTTCTTTTTCAATAGCATATTCATTTCCCCCTCCCTTAGTGGTATTGGGTGGTAGAGGCATCTCATGTCTATGTAAGAAAGTCTATGACCTGAGTCTGTAGACCAGTTATCTTCTATGATAGAACAGACCTAGAAGAGCATTTGAAAATCTGTTCTATCATAATATAGCAGGACATCCAAAAGTCTTGTTAAATACAGCAACAACCTTACAAGTCTTGTTATTCTCTTTGGATTTCTGCTATAGCAAACCTCACCTCTCCCCATCCACCCACTTTTCACCCCTACCTCACCTATCTGCCCAGATGATGGATGCTCAAGTAGACTGAGGATAAGGCTACTAGTCAGAAACAGAAAACAGAAAAAAAAACATATAAACATATTTCAAAATATCAATTCCACATACACATATAAATTAATATAAATTGCATAAAGAATAACTTTAGCATATGCCCCACCCCAATCTTCCTGCATTACTGAGAACTGTGCATTATAACTGAAGAACTCTGGCCAGTTTTAGAAGCACTGAGTTAAAAACAATGCAGTAAAAAAAAAAAATCAACAGACATTTATGTTTGTATGATCCTTTCCAGTTTAAAGATTATTTAACTTTAATTATCTCACTTGGTTCTCACTAAATGAAGTTATGTTCTAATTTAGAGGACTAAAGAGTTTTACCTACTTCCCACTAGCAATAGTGGTACAGTGAGATCAAAAAAGAAACTTCCGCTTTAAAATGGATTCTTTTAATATGTCTCACTCTGAGAGTGGAAACTAAAATCCAGACTGGGGACTGAATTGCTGGTTTTGAAAATTATCTTTGTAAACCCACCTTTATCATAAGATATAGATCAAACAGGAGTCCATTATTCTTTGAGAAACTCTGGACATTGGAAAAGTAACCTCAATTTAAATGCTTCAAAGTGAGATACTAACGGTGTTGTTTTACAAACATGACCAGCATCACAGTGAATAGGTGCATCCTTGCACAGGTTAATAATGTGGACTGATGATTTGCTTCCTGAGGCAGGGGCCTGAGGCAGGACTTGAGTCTTTCCTTCCAGAGACATTAAAATCAGACTCTTTGGGGAGTAAAAATATGGACTCCAGGATCTTGGCAGTGTGCTAGGAGCTGCAGTTCAAGGAGAAATCAAAGAGAATAGGCAGCTTGATAAATTATAGGAAAGTAGAAGCTGGAATCATATTTTTAAGTTTTCCTTTTTTGCATTGGAATTTCCTTATGTTCTCTTCAAGTATCAGCTAAATTTCATTCATAATCTTTTGGAAGTTGTGCTTGCATGAAGCATCCTGGTTCATAGCTTTTGGTGAAAGAGATCAGAGGAAATAATGATGTTAGACAAGGGATCTCAGACTCCCAAAGGAGAGAGAGATGGGGGGACTGAACCTCAATCTAGAACATGAGGTGCTGGGGACACAGGTAGGCCCATAGAACACTGCAGCACCTCTCATGTTCTCAGAAATTCCTACTGGCATCAACAGAGGGCACTTATCACAGACCACTAGACAGTAAAAGACAGGGCTTCTCATAGTGGAAATTGGTTTGAAATGGAGTAAGTCATACTTTTTGAAGTTTTTACATACACTTGTATTAATAAAAAATAAATTTAAACCCATAGTTACTATTGTCAAATATTAACTTTATTATAGATATATTTTAAAGTTCAACTAAAGAATATCACCATATTGTCCAAAAATTAAATAAATTGGTTTTTGTTTCTTCCTTGCATCCTCGAGGACACCATTCTTCCCACCTGCTGGCTAGTCTGAGGAATAGTTCCTTAGTGAAGTGTCTATATCATGCTGAGCCACAAGATGTCAGCCTAAGATTAGTCAGTTTGGATTTTTCTATCCCTTGGAATTGTTTTTTTCCTCCCTTTCATGAACAAAAGGACTTTTGAGGACCTCAGGATACTTGGGATCAGAAACAGAGACTACAGATGTCACTTACCCTGAGAGCTCTTCAAGCCTGTTAGCAGCCATCTTTGGTGGAGAAATGACAAAAGATGACACTAGCTCCTTTCTGTCATATCACCAGAGGAAACTGCATTCCAAATGTGGTGTGCAAACATTTCTATCATCCTTGCTCTGTCTCCTGCCCATCTGTCTTCTCTGCCAATTCCCTCTTCAGTTAGGCTTTCAGGCAGATGGGCAAGCCTGCATGCCTTGGGAGACGTCCCTCTGGGAATGAGATTCTGCCTTCCTTTTTTTGCAAGCATCCCTAGTCTTTGTGAATGATTTTCTCCAAGACCCCATCAGTTGGCATTACAAAAAAGAAAGCCCTTTTAACAGAACACTATCTTCACTAACCTGATGCTCACACTTCCTATGAATACTCCCACTTGTCTGGATTCTTCTATAAGTCTGGGGATGGGGTGGCTTTCAGGGACAATAAGGATAGTGTTTCTTTTCTTGGCAAATCCAGAGCAGGGCCTGGACCCATCTGTTTGCAGTCCTTTCCAGAAGGTGGGTAATAAGGGGCCAAAGTATGAATGTCCTCTTCAGACTCTCTTAAATTTTACATTGTTAGCAATTGTTAAAGAGAATTGGAGTTGTGGAATTCTGTGTGCTGTGCTAATGAGAAAGACTCTAACAAGTTTTGAATGCTTTATTTCATCTAACTGTCATAATTCAATGAATTAATATTATCTTCACTTGATAAATTAAAAAATTAAACTCAGAAAGTCTTCAATAACTTACTCATATTCTTATAACTAGTAAGTCAGACAGAAGCAAGACCTGTCTGATTCCAGAACCTTCCACTTAACCCTTTCTGAAGCAAGTTTTAAATAATCTATGTGAAAATATGATAAAAAACTGCTTGAGAGGGTATAAATCCCCCCAGCTAAAGGGTTACAACAGGCCATAATATCACCCATCTCAACCATTTAGAGCTGCCATGTGTCTCTGGCCCATTGGCTAGTGCTGCAGAATCAGAACTAGAAATAGTGGCATCTATGAATGGTGACAAAGGTCCTGAGCATCCAGGACTATTGAGCTACATTTGTAGGTTTGGCTAGAATCAGAAATAGAAGTTCAAAATAAATGATGATCTTCAGCATTAAATGTTCTGATAAATGTAATTTTTAAAGAAAAACATAAGTAAAATAATATTTTATCGTTTGTAGTCATTATTGGTTTGTAGTCATTATTGGTCTTCTCTCCCTCTCTCTGTCTGTCCCTACCTATGGTCATATGAAGGTTCCCTTTTCTCAAACCCATCAGATTTACCACTCCTTTTTTATAGTAAATCTCTTATAAAGTCTCATACAACACAGACATAAAATTCAGAGATCACATAACCTAGTTGACCACAAAATCATTAAAACCATCAATATTATTTAAAACCATAATACAAATTAAAAAGGCAAATTTCTAATATATGAATGTATAAAATTGCACAAATGTTCAAGTGTTATTAAATTAGAAGATATTATGAAATGATTTGAGGGTTGAATCTACTCATATTATGTCACAGCTCCAAATGCAGATTGGTCCAGGTTGTAGTAGTGAAGAGTCAATGAACAGAAGTATTTTTGTCTTAATGGTGATATTTTATAAAACGGTAAAATAATCTGGATTAAATTATAACAGGAAAAAACAGAATCTTCCCTTGATTGATTGATTCACTCACTGAATTGGAACTGGAGATTGAACCCAAGGGTATTTAACCATTGAGTTACTTTCCTAGCCCATTTTAGTTTTTATTTTGATACAGGGTCTAAGTTGCTTAGAGCCTTACTAAATTGCTGAGACTGGCCTTGAAATTGCAATCCTCCTGCCTTAGCCTCTTGAATTGCTGGGATTACAGTCATGTATCACCATGCCCAGCTTTCACCTTTCCTTGATTTATATTATGATTTATTTCTAGGAAAGTTATGATTCATTAAAATTATGCAGAAATGCCTTCTGTGCATATGGTACAAAGAATTAGATTCTAAATTGTTTTCTAAGCTTTTCATTCTTAGGAAAGTCTGGGGCCACTGGAAATCTTAAATGCACAGATTGAGCTGGATGTCTAGCTCCATGGCTTTGCATCAGAATTCTTGATCAGTAAGACAACCAAAATTCTCTACATGTGTTTCAGAGCCCTCTGGGGGTGGTACTGTGCTTACTGTAAACCCAATTTGTATATCACATTGGGGGGGGGGCACTCCAATCAACCTTGGTTACCAAAGGAATCCCATTGGACCCAGCTATCCTGATTCCTGGATCCTGACATCTATGAGATTTCAGGCTGTACTTGGACTTAGGAAGTTTTACCAAGATTGATAACCAATCCTAGGGTGCAGATGTGCTAGATAGACCTCATGAGCATCCCTGAAGAAGTTCTGCCTACATCCTCCCATGGCACAGCCACCCGCAGAATGGAGGTTCCATCTCCAGCCAAAGGATGTTTGCCCTTCTTTCCTCATCAACAGCATCTTCCCTTCCCTATTACACACATTCCAATTAAGGACTTCTATACCATTTCTTCAAAATAAATCCACAGTTCTCAAAGTGTGGTATAAAATCCCTTGGGATCCCCAAAACTCTCACAGAAACCTTTGATGTTAAAACTATTGTTATTATGATGCAAAGCAATTATTTGCAATTTTCATTATTTTGGAAGTGTGAAATGGGATTTTCCAAAGGTTACTAAGGTGATATCAAGATATAACAAGTGCTATCAGGTAAAGTGGTGCACAACTGTAATCCCAGCGACCCAGGAGGCTGAGGCCGAAGGATTGGAAGTCTGAGGTCAGCCTCAGCAATTGAGTGAGGCCCTAATCAACTTAATGAGACCCTGTCTCAAAATAAACAATAAAAAATAGGGCTGGGTATATGGTTCCATGATAAATCTCCTCTAGGTTCAATCCCTGGTACCCAAAACAAAACAAAAACAAAATATAGAATATACCCGCTGTGTTCTATTAAACCATTAAGGAGATTTGTAAAATGAACACAAAGCCATTGAAGAATAAAAATTCCTTGGGGTCCTCAATCATTTTTAATAGTGTTAAGGAGTACTCAAACCCCAAACATTCTTAGAAGACAGAAAGAAATATTTCCTTTCAATAGCTTCTCAGATACACAACACCCTGAAGTTAAAAAAGAAAGAAAAGAAAAAATAAAATTCAGAACTGGCTCCTTTTTTATAATGATAAGAAGAGAAGGGATAACAGAGAGGGAAAAATGGAGACAACCAGAGCTCACACTAAAACCTCAGTATGTGTTCTTGGCACAAATCATTATCAGATAATGAGCATGACAAACTGAAGAGTAGGGTAGGGTGTGTATTTCATTTTCAACACCCAGTTAAAATCCACTTAAAAAGAAGTGGCAACCACAGGTAAATAAATAAATAAATAAATAGATAGATAAATAGATAAATAAAACAGGACTTTTAAGAATTATTGAGAGCCCACTGTGAACAGGGAAGAAATGGGGTGTTAACCTCACCTTCAAAGGATGTTGCAGCTAGGAGATCTCCAGGCAGACAGCAAATGAACTACAATAAAATGTGCTATGTGTTGCATGATGATCAAGTCAGGGTAATTAGCATGTCTATCATCTTGCACTTTCTTTTTCATATCTGTATCGTTCAAGATTCTCTCTTCTAGGTATTTTGAGGTTTATAAATATATACAGTTAATATGTATCAACAAATAATGATCATATTTTAAATGTCCTAAAACAAGGCAAAAATCCAACTCTAAAGGGGTTCTGAAGCTCCCTTTCATGTTTGGGGGAGTGTGGTGTCACAGAAGGTTGCAACCTGAGCTGAGTCCTGTGAATGGGTAGGCTCTGGAGCTGAAGGATTGGGGTGGGGTGGGGAGCATACAGGCAGAATCACCCTACAGGTTTGGGACACAGCCAGCTGTAGCCAGTTTGGCTGGAACATAGGCTGTGTGGAAATTTCATATTAGAGATTGAGAGATAAAAATTGAAATTTAAAATAGAGTCAGATCACAGAGAACCTTCCCAGTCATGCTAAAGTTGTGGCTGGTAAACCATGGGAAGCTTGTGAGTTGAATATCATCTCATAGGTATTGTGCCTTGGACTAGTGAGCCTGGTACAGGGCGAAGCATCAAAGTGGGAAAAAGTTGTAAAATTTAAAAAGTAAAAGGTAGAACACCAGGAAACTATTTAGTTATCTCAAAATGCAAATATCAGCCAGGATGTGGAACAACTGGAACCTTTGTGTACTGCCAGTTGAAATTTAAGTGGAACAATTACTTTTTAAAAGGTTTTTGGCAATTTCTTGTAAAGTTTAACTTTACCTTATGACCCAGTAATTTCACCTCTTGATAATCCTGCAGTTTCACCCATTGGTACTTATTTAAGAGAATGTAAGTATACAGAAAGACTTGTATAGGAATATTTTCAGCAACCATATTCAAAATATAGTAACAATGGAAACAACTCGTCTATCAGAAAAAAAAATGGATAAAAAATTGTAGAGTATTTTTAAAAATAGAATATTACCTAACAACTAAAAGGAATAAAGGACTGATGCAGAAATGATGTGCTAAATCTCAAGAATGGTATGTTAAGTAAAGGGAACCCAATACAAGAGAATATTGCTGTGTGGATCCATTTATTTCCAATCCAAACTCAGTCAAAATTAACCTAAAACAATGGAAATCAAATAGTAACAGAAAAAGGGGTGGGATAGGAAGGAATAGGAAGGAACTCTCTAGAAGATGCAAGTATTCTGAATATTAATTAATTGGGGTGGTATTTACACATACTATACAATGGTCAAAAATTCATCCATCTGAACATGTGATACTTGTGCATTTTATTTTATGCTAATCACATCTCAGTTTTTTTTAAAAAAAGTATAGGTCATTGAAAATGAGGCTTTCACTCACCCTTCCTAAGAATAAAAAAATAACAAATCAAAATATTCTTAATACCTGAAGAATCATCACAATTAATAATAACAGAAATTATGACTGAACAAAAAGCCTAATGGTGAAGAATAAAACCAACAAAACTTATACTAAAAATAAAATTGTATGCTTAGATTTTTTTAATTGACCTAATGATTTTGTAAGAGCTAACAATTGTTATAAAATTAATAATTTAGTAATGGTCTTTTTAGCAAATGCTACATTATGTGAAAAATCAATGGGAAAAGAAAATGCAGCAGTGTATTTAAAGAAAATTAAGCTGGACACAGTGGCCGAGAAGGCTGAAGCAAAAGGACCACAAGTTTAAGGCCAGCCTTAGCAACTTAGCCAGGCCCTAAACAACTTAGCGAGACCCTGTCTCAAATTTTAAAAATGCTTGTTAAAAGGATTAGGGATGTAGCTCAGTGGTTGAGCACCCCTGGACTAAATTCCTGTTACCAAAAACTAAAAACATTAAAAGAATTTTAGTCTTGCTGCTGCAAAAGACCAATGATAATCTCAAATATCATATATTTACATTTAAAAGTATTTACTATAGCCTTAAGGAGTTTTTTTTTTTCATTTAAGTTTATGATTCATTAGTTCACTTCAAAAATATAAACTGATTTTGTTGCATTTATTTCTCATGCTGTGAAGTAATTAGTGCGTACTGAAGTGTGTCCTTCCATCTCTTGGGTAGATAAAGTTCAGGGTTAAAAAAAAATGTAGCATATGACTTTACGCTATCAGTTTAGGAAGCAAAATTAAAATTATTATTCATCATCTCTCACCCACATAAACTCTAAGTCTATACTTACCTGTAGGGGGAATCAGAAATAGTATTTCATGTTCAAAACAAAGATAAAAATCTATAGAATCTGTCATTTTAGTGACTTGCTAGGGGAGTATAAAGGAGCAGTTGGAAGTCCATTTGAGAAGGAAAATACAGCCTTGCACCATGTATAACTCATATACCTCTCTCTACAGAGTAAGCTCAACTGTAACCAGTGTTTTTCAGTGATAATCAGATGATAGTAATATGCAGGAATTAGATTCTGTATAGGGTTGATTGAGTGGCAAGTGTCACACACAGTGCAAATCTTTGAGATACACTAACAATCTGGATCTCCCCAGCTCCCACTCTAGATATTTGTCACTTCTCTGAATATCTACTACCTGGGGAGGCTAGAATTTGGTTGCTGAAAACAAATGGAGTGATATAAGAGGCAAATGAATTAATAAATTATGTTAAATCCCTTCAAGGAACTCTTAGGCAGTTAATAAGTAGGGTTAATTAGATCCATATTTTTATGACATATTAAATGATAAAAATCAAGTTTCAGAAAAATGTGTACTATAGAATTGATTTTGATAAAAATTAACCGAAAAGGTCAAAAGTACCAAAGATTTGAAAAGAGCTAAAAAATGTCATAGTAGAAGAGCTATTAATGTAATTCTGATTTAAGTGGAAATATTTGACAGATCTGTTCAAAATGAACATGGCAACTTCTATGAGGAAACCGCTTGGGAAATGCATGGACAATAAAAGGAAATTCAGGAAAGATGAGTTAATATGATGTATGGGTGAATGGATATATGGGTGGATGTATGGGTGAATAGATAAGTGGATGGACTGATGGACAGAAGAGAATAAAAGGAAAGGGAAAGAATGATAGGCAAGGAAATAATTATTCTTCAGAAATTTTAAGACCCTGTGTATTAGCCAGCTTTCTCTAGAGGAACAGAATCAACTGGAAGTATAATTTTTAAAAAGGTACTTATTAGGTTGGCTTATGCAAGCAGAAGAAGCTGGATAGGGTGGAGAGCTGGAACAACCAGCAGCTGCACAGTCCAAGAGGCTGAAGCCCCAGAACAAGACAGATGAACAGTGCTACCCTAGTACAAGACTTAAGGTTTCTGGAGAATCACTGGCAGAGTCTGCTTTGGAAGAATGAAGAAGCAAGAGTCCGACATCCTCAGAGGATCACAGCAGCAATCAAGAACCTATTCAAGAAGAATGGAGCTTGCCTTTGCAGCTGCTTCCCTGTTCTTCCAACTTTTATTCCATCCAAGCCATTATCCTATTGGACAGTGCTGCCCGTGCTTAAGGAGGGTCTTCATTTCAGTTGGCTATCCCACATGCCAATCATTTCTAGACACTCCCATAAGCCTCATAATCTAGTTGACAATTAACCATTACACCCTGTTTTGATTGCTTTTTTTTTTTTTTTAAGAATCTAGTGTTTCCAATGATAATTCTACTGCCAAAAATAGCTGGTCTTCTCTTTATCTTTAGTATTCTCATATTTCAATTAGGATCTAAATGTGAATCCTCATATTTAAAGAATTCTCTTTCCTTTGGGCTCTGAAAAATATCCTTATATTGCTTCTTAGATAATTTAGACTCCTCTATTTCATCTTTTCTATCAACACTACCTGCTGCCGCTTAGATCTCCTAGATAGATTTTGTGTCTTTTGCTGTTTTTCTAAAACTTTCTGTTTCCCTTTCTTCGTACCCTATATTTTTGCCTTCCCCCCAACACACACACACACACACACACACACACACACACACACACACACACCGTGGCACTAGGCATTGAACCCAGGGCTTTGTGCATGTGAGGCAAGCACTCTACCAACTGAGCCACGTCCCCAGAAATACCCTGTTTTTTGATAATTACTTTCTCTCTCTCTCTTTTTTAATGAAAGAATTGTTATGAACTTTGTTTCTTTTTATAGCATCCTGTTGTTGTTTTATAGACACTGTATCTTCTTAAGTTGCCATGTTTTTTTAAGTTCTCTTCTGTGCCTTGAACTACCTGTGTGTATGTGTTATCCTAAAACAATTAAGAGAAAAGGAACTAGAGTTGTAGTTTGAGAACAAGAGATGTCCACAGATTTCTGGAAGACAGTAAAAAGAATGGATGGCTGAGTTAAAGGTAAAAAGGGAAACTGTTTCTTAGAATGCATAAGGAAGAAAGTACGTTGAAGAAACCAATTGTCCTGGATAGACATTCTATAACTGCCAATTATTACCTAGATGTCTCTGGGCATTTTACTGAATTTCAAGTTTTTACCACTATTAAAAGATCAAATATGGCCACACCTTGCAGACAACACCTGTAATCCCAGCGGCAGGAGGCTGAGGCAGGAGGATGGCAAGTTCCAAGCCAGTCTCAGCAAAAGCAATATGCTAAGCAACTCAGTAAGACCCTGTCTCTAAATAAAATACAAAATTGGGCTGAGGATGTGGCTCAGTGGTTGAGTGCCCCTGAGTTCAATCCTTGGTACCAAATAAATAAATAAATAAATAGATAGATATAAAATAGATAAATGAATAAATAAACAAAGTATACATGACCCAATTTAAGACAGTAAAAATTAGCAATATTTAGAAGCTTCCCTGTATACTTCTTCCAGATTACAACCCTCTGTCTCCCTAGTTCTTTAACTTCCATGCTTTTATTCTTCTAGCTCTTAGTTTTACCATCAATATTTGACTATATTATTTATATGTGGTATCTATTGTTTTATAGGTATATACAATGTAAGTTATATGTGCATGTAACATAATTGGTTTTAAGCTTACATAGAATTGCATATTAACTTTCCATTTTCTGATTTAGTTTACCCTTTCATAAAAATTAGGTCATTTTGGGCTAGGGCTTAGCTCAGTGGTAGAGTGCTTGCTTCCCATGTGTGAGACATTGAGTTAGATCCTCAGAATGACAAAAAATAAATACATAAAAAATAGGTCATATTCACTTTGGGGCTCTTATGAATGATACTGTCCTGAACACCATTCCACCCTACCAAGTTGCTGAGATTTAAATGATTGACAATGATTAGAATGTGGAGGAACTAGAATTTTCATGCATTGCTTATTGGGATATAGTGGTATACCAATTTTGAAAAACACTTTAGCATCAAGAAGGGTGGAATGGTGTCTTATTTGGGGTTTCATTTTTATTTCTATTATTACAAGGAATTTGCAGCATAACTACATGGTTTTTTTTTTTTGAGCCATCTTCATATTCTCTTCTGTGAAAAGTTTTGCTTATACCCCTTGACCTTTTATCTACCAGACTAACATGGATTTTTTTTCACTTAGTAAAGAGTCTCTCACTTTGCTAATGATTGTCTCTAACTAACAGTAATATTTACTAGCCCTGTTGTCTCCTAGGGTCCTCCATATTTCCCAGTTCCTTTGTAGTACATGGGACCACGTGTAAGCAATTGAAAAATCACTTTTAAATCAAAGTGTTTATGAGTGAAACATGTCTCTCTCACTCTTGCTTCTATGCCACAATAAACAAAAGGCCATAAAATTCTTAAAGGTACACTTACAAGATGAGGAAGTCTTTGTTTTCCTCAATCTCTGATCCCCTGAGTGATTCTGAGGAGCAGAGTACATGCCCCACCCTCATCTACCCACACAACTCACACTGGATTCACACTGTGAGAAGTGTGAGGAACAATTTGTTAGTACAGCATTGCCTGGACTAACCTGGCTCATGCTTGCCCTTCCAAGAATCAATTTCCACTAGGCAAAATTTGTTTTGAGCTGTGTATTGTGCTGCAGGACTATATATCTATCCCGCCACGAATAGCATACTTTATCAATTGGTATGATGTAATAATAAGTTCTCTGCTTCTGATAAGGAAAGTTGTTGTGCCTTGTTCTTTCTTCAGGAGAGTTTGGTTCATTTCTTTTTTTTCTTTTTTTGTTCTTTTATATAATTTTAGAATCATCTTCTCAATGCCTGAAAACTCTATAGGGATTTTGCTTGTAATTGCATTAAATTCTCAATTTGGTGAGAATTTATATCTTTGTTCTATTGAAACATTTAAGCATATTGTTTATCTCTTCACTTAATTTATGTTTTTTTTTTAAAAATGTATCTTAATAATTTTTCCACAAAGCATTTGTACATCCTTTATTTAATTAACCTCTAAATATTTGACATTTTTACATTTATTTTTTCTAAATAATATCTGTTAAACTGTTTTACCTAATTTATCACTACTGGTTTATGGATAATCAATTAATTCTACTATTTCTATTAATATTTTTATTTAAAATATTTAATATAGACAATCATATCATCCATGAATGATGTCAATTGTGTTTTCTCTGTTCAGATACCTTACTGATCCTTCTGGTATAATACTTTTTTTTTCAGTAGTGGGGATCAAACCCAGGTGCAATCTATCACTGAGTTACACCTGCAGCACCTCCTCCCCCTTTGTTGAGACAAGGTCTCCTGGTTTCAAACTTGTAATCCTTCTGCATTAGCCTCCCAAATCACTGAAATTGTACATGGGCTCCAGTTCAAACTTGAAAAGAAATTATAACCACAGGCATCTTTTCTTGCTCTTAAACATACAGGAAATGCTTTCATTCTTATCAATCTTGTATTATACTTGATGTACATTTATATGGAGGCTCTTTATCAGATTGAAAAAGTTCCCTTCCATTTATAGTTTGTTGAGAGGTTGTGCCTGTTTTACATAGTGTCTTCATGAATAGGTGGTGAATTTTGTCAGGTGATTTTTCGGCTTACATTTAGATGATCCGATATTTTTTCTCCTACTAATGAGATGACTCATACTGAAGAGTTTTATAACATTAAGCTGAAATAAACAAAAACTGGCAATGATAAATATCATCAATTTTGTACTTCCTAGATTTAATTTAATATTTAGTTGAGGATGTTTTTATTTATGCTAGTAAGATAACCCTATAATTTCTTTCTCATAATGTTTTTGTCAGTATCTGGTATCAAGGTTACTATAGTTTTATCAATGAGAAAGACAGCATTTCTCTTCTTTTATACTCTGGAATACAATGTTTAATAGTGGAACTGTTTATGAAAAAATGGCTATTAGAATTCACTGAAAATTTAGGGCTGCTTTTTTTTCTATGTTTGGAGACTTTTAAGTATAAATATAAATACTGTGAAGTTTTCTAATTATATCCAGGTTTCCCTTTGACATTGAGACAGCTTTCATTAATTAATTGTACATTCTTGGAAATTATTTATCTCAGCTGTTTTCAAATTAATTTCTTACATTATCTTATATTCTGTGTCTGTCCAGTTCTTTTGCTCTCTGCTGGTTTCCATAAGTGATATCTCCTTTCCTTGTGTATTGTAAAGTTTGAACTCTGAGCTTCTCCTTTTTACTTGAAACTTCATCTGGGAATTTTTTGGTACCAGGGATTGAACCCAGGAACACTTTACCACTGAGACTCATCCCAGCCCTTTTTATTTTTTATTTTGAGACAGAGTCTTGCTGAGTTGCTTAGGGACTTGCTATGTTGCTGAGGCTGGCTTTGAACTTGCAATCCCCCTGTCTCCACCTCCTGAGCTGCTGGGATTACAGGCATACACTGCCATGCCCAGTATGTGGGAATTTTTTAATGTAAGTTCAAATTTGAGGTTTCACAAAACAAGCATTTTTGTCTGCCAGGTGCCCAAAGGCATTACCAAATTGCCACCACCTGAATTAAGTGAACTTGTTGAAATTTTTCCAGATACAAGGCAATCTGAACATGAACTAAAACCCAGATGAGAACTGCTTTACCATTGTGTATTTTTAGAGGAGATTCCCACCAGCCAATCTAGCACCAAGGTCAAAACAGATGTTTCACTGATATTCTATCTGCAGAGTGAGGTTTTCCCTAATTCACCTTACCTCCAAGGTCTCAGCCCTTGAGGATCCAAGCATTATGAGAACTTTTGGAACACTTAACATTTTGTGTTGTTCTAAGGTTCATCTTTTACTTCCTATATCCTGCAAGGCCCATCAGAAGATCAGGTGTCCCTAAGCTTCTTAGAAACTCCTGGGGAAGCTCCAGTTGTGGCATGTACCTAATTTACAGCTTCCTGCTCTCACTTCAGATTTATTCTTTCTTTCTTTCCTTTTTCTTTCTTTCCTTCCTTGCTTTCTTTCCCTTTTTTAATGCCAGCACAATGAAGCATTTAGGCAATATTTTTAAAATAATCCACCCAACATTGTTGTTGTTTCAATTGGTAGTGCCATTCAATGTATCTAATTTGGCAAAGATTGCAAAACCCACTTTAACTTTACCCAACATTTCCCTGCTGCTAAGAAACTTTCTGTGATAATAGAATGTTCCACATTTGCACTGACCAATATGGAAGCCAGTTTGGCACACTGTGGCAGCGGAGCCTTTGGAATGTAACTCATGATTAAAGAAGTGAATGTCTATTTCCGCTTAATGTTAAATGATTTAAATTTAAATAGCCACTTGTGGCTGGTGGCTCCTTATAAGACAGTTCAGAAATATACCTTCATTCACTCACAGGAGATACCGATACATGAGCACTACAGTGAGGCAGAATTATCAGAATTACGTATAAATGAGGAGATGAGACACTTGGCTACATGATTCAGATTGCAATGGCCAAAGGGGGGGGGGGGAATAGTATAAAAGGAAGTGTAAAAACAACAACAACAAAAAAAGTTAATTTTCCTGCTGAACTTGCTAAGTCTCTGGCCTTATCTTCTTTGTTTTGGTTTTGTTTTGTTTATTTGTTTGTTTTTTGTAAAAGAAGAATTTCTGGATGTGTGGTATCCATCAGGATATGTCACAATAAAGGACTTAGTACAGGTTGTGGGATTGCACAAACCACAAACAGAAACAAAGCACAGGAAATGAAACAAGGCACTCCCCAAAAGGCTTAATTAGGATAAATCTTATCTCAGCTACAGTGGCCTTCCCTCCTAATCTGATGAGCCAGCTCTGACTCCAACTGGCTTCTTGAATTCATGCCAAAGCCCATACTCACTCACAGCTGGGCCTCACCATGAAGCCTTTCCTTCATATTATTTGTGGCATTGAATCTCTACTTAGAAATTCAGGGAATGAGCCTTTCAGCACTAGGCTCACCCATAGGGAGGTATCTCTCAAAACTATTGGACTAAAGTCCCAAAATGTATATTTCCTTTTAGGAATATGGAGAAGATTTTTTTTTGTGTGTGAAATCGTGCAGAAACATCAGATTTCTGTTTCCAGCTTCTGGGTTCTCATAATAGATCAATCGCAGTAGAAAAAGAACCAGCCATAAACTGATACCCAGGGACTTGATGATGAAAATGGCACTAATTAAGGACTTGGGGGACACAATCTTGTTTCTAGATTGCACAATTTATCACAACGCATCTGGAGACTTTCCATACTGATACCGAGGGAAAGGCAGCACGAGCCTGGTAGACCCAATGAGGATTCACTAGGTCAAGAGCTCTTTGTGTTTTTGCTCTGTCCAGAGCTTTCCAACCCAGTAGTGGTGGATGGTGATTTTGAGTCTCAGAATCACTGAAGGCATCTTCCATTCATACCAATAATTATTACTCCTGTTTCTCCTTCGTCCTTGGCATACCATACTTAATGACCTGTTTCTAGTTGAGAGAAGATTAAACGCTCAGAGTTCCTGACACTGTTTCTGAGCCATTTTCCGGGGGTTTTGTTCTCTCTTTAAGGACAATATTTAATTTTCCATTAGCATGCCTTTCACTTCCATGAATTAAAAACCCCTTTCATCTATAGTGTCTGAAAAGCCAGAAAGCATAAGACGAATGTATGTTAAGACAGTAGGTCAGTTACATGTTTAAATAATAGGCACTAAATTTAACACTATGGGTTTAATTTCTAGTTGGGCAAAAAGTATAATAAATATACCACAGAGTGCCCTAAAGTTTGAAAACAGACAAACTTGTAAATTTATTATATATTATGCAGAAAGAGAAACTGAGTCTCAGAATGGTAAAGAGCTCAGAGTTAGTAAGCAGTGTGTCACATCCCAAATTCAAGCTCATATTTGTCTCCTCTGAAGCTATAGTTTGTCACACATTAGATATAAGCATCTTGAATCAGAACCAGATCACTAACATTTCTACAGATTTTCTCGCCATATATATAAATAACAGTCTAAGACATAACCAATTCACCTTGAAAATGACTGAATGAAGCCATCCAGATGTTTTTAATGCTTGATGCAAATATTGAATTACACTTTGGTCAGTTCAACACATTAAAAAAATCACTGTTTTCATATTTTTTTTCCAAAAGGAATTTTATATAAATATGTATATACCTTTTTAAATGAAATTACTTTTATCCTAAAGCCAGCTATATGTATCAAATTTTCTTCATCCTATGACGTTAAATATATATATTTAAATATTTATATATTTAAATATATATATCTACTTGAACCAGAAATCTAATTACAGAGTACTATCCTGCCTAGTTTGTTTCTATAGTGTATGTTACAGTATCCAGAGTAAGTATGATGATTCAAACTTAAAGAATTAGCAAATGTTTGGGCTGAATGGGACCTTATAATAAGCTACTCCAACCACCCCCATTTATAGATAAGTATAATGAGATCCATTCATTCATTTGGCACATACCTACTGTGTGATTGCAGTGAATGAAAAAAAAAAAAAGAAAAAGAAAAAAAAGGAGAAGAAGAATTAGCTCAGAGGAGTCAAGTGATAGCCCAGGAATTCTTATGACTTCATGTCACATTTAGAATAATGTTACTTTGCGCAATGGTGATAAGGATGCTTAGGACTTACATGTAACAACACATATCTAAAATCATTTGTAAAAGTAGCAAGAAGTTTGCTGTGAATGCAAACTCAGTGAGCACATGGGAAAGGAAATCTGGCAGGTATTTTTAAATATTAAATGTTAAAGAACTATTTCAAAGCTCATGTATCAGTGCCACTGAAGTTGGGGGGATAGGAGTTGATGGAATAGTTAAGCATTTAAAAAGAAAAATGCAGGCTATGGATGGCATGGTGTCCAAAAGGTTCAAGGTGGAGTACATGAGGCTCTCCATCCTTGAGACAGCAAGAAGTCATTTCTGCCCTGGGTGGAACCAGTTTCTTCCAGACTCATATCTTTCTCTCCTCCACTCTGCAAGTGAAATCCACAGGCACGCCTACCCAAACAGATACTGAATTGCAAATGAAATCAGTCCTCCTTGGCAAATACAGGAGGTTAAGGTGCAAAAGCATCAATAAAAATTCTCTTCTACATCATGTACCTGATAAGGCAGCAGTCCCACCGATAAGAACTTGGAATACTGAGGAGTACAATGGAAACCTCCCACGCTTGTTCTCTCCAAGTCTCATGGCCACTGTGGCTCCCAGGCTGGTTCTTCCAAGACAATAAATTGTGTTCTACTCAAGTGTATCTGGACACGTTTGGAGGACTTGGGAAGTAGGACCACAAATACAGACTTGACAGAGATCTGTCCAAGCAACACCTTTGGTTTAAGGGTAATGAGCAGTGTTGCAGATGGGAACAGTAAGGGAGATGCACTCGCATGGAGGCTGGAGGCGTGAGGATAGATACAGACTCTCATAAAAATCAAGTAAAAAAGTAAAATCTCATGTCCCTTAGGCTAATAAATCTTCTTGTGCTGGGAAAGGAGACAGTGCTTGAATTGTGCTAAGTAGTCCCTTACCTAAGCGCTAGGACGTGGCCATGACTACCCTGGTGCTGGTGCTGGGTGCCTCTTATGGAGGCAGCTGACTCATGATCTCCAGGCTGCAGATATTTGTAGTTTTTCTTTTTAATTTTTTTTAGTTGTCAATGGATCTTTATTTTATTTATATGCAATTTTGAGAATCAAGCTTAATGCCTCACACATGTCAGGCAAGTAAGCCACAGCCCCAGCCCTGCAGATATTTGTTTTGAAGGTGCAAAGTCCTGGTCTACTGGCCCTGCTGCTCTTGGCTAATTGTTCCCGCCAAGTCACATGGAGAATATATTAACACAATTTTACTTGAGAAAAGCTGTCATTCTTGCATTGTGGTTGAGGTGAACCCAGAAAAATACTGTTAGATGACTCTTGTCATGAGGTTGACTTATTTATTTGTTCTTATGTTGGAACACAGTTTAAATTATAGGTGAGGTAAAAAAAAAATGTACTGTGTAAAAATAAAAGACTATTTGGGGAATTTGACAGCTTAGTAAATTATAAAATACGATTTCCACCCATGTAGTCTTCTGGTGGCTGTTCCTGCATCTTCTCCATGTACTTCTCTATGAACTGCTTCATAAATAGCAACAGTCAAGATCAGAAGAGTAATTTTTTTTTCTTTGTGGTTATGCTGGCTATAGAATACAAAAATCTTGTGCATGCTAGGGAAGCCCTCTCACAACTATATTAAATCATAGTTTATTTAAGTGAATCAATGTCACTGGATTCTGAAAATAAGATACATCAATTTCTGTTAAACTGACCAATATCAAAGAGGTTCTAGAAGATGCATAATGTATTCATCTATTACTATGAAAACATCTACCCTTTAAGCATTTTATACTTAAAAATCACCTCTATTAATATTGCATTTACTACCTCCTTGTTTAGTGTTAACCTTTACAAATGCATGTATGTTTGGGCAAATTTTACACACACACTTATGCATTATAAATTATAAACACACACACACATACACACACAAACACCCCCCCCACACACACACACACACATATCCTTTTTCTTCTTTTTTTCCCCTTGGAGAGTGTGTTTATTCAGGAAAAAATTCTAACACAAACCACAAACAATTGATCTAATAAAATAAGAAACAGGGGAGTTTAGATGTGGAATGCCACACCTTCTTACTTTAATCTAGGACACCAACGGAATTACCAAACTAGGGAAGTTTTGAACCTTACCTAGACAGAATCAACGATTGCCTAGTGTTCTCTTAGTGTTTGGAAGTATTATCCCCACCCCATGTATACTGAGTAGGGGAGACTGCCTCTCATACTCCCAGATAAAAAGATGTATGTAACTCTTTTTACAGACCCAGAAAGAGATCCTGGGAAAGGTTCTTAACCTCTTGGGGTTCAATTTTATAATGTGTAAAATGAGAATAAAGATATCACTTTTTTCTGCCTCATAGAATTTTGTCAGATATCATTACATAAAATGGAAAACTGCAATGCCCATATATTTCCTTTTTATGACAATTGCCTTCCTTTAAAAAACATCAACTAAAAATTAAAATTGTCCTTTTAAAATGACTCCTCATTACCTAAAATATTGGAATACTGATTCCAAATTTACTTATAAACAATCTTTGGGAACAAAGCCTTCTCAATAGCTAAGGGCAATCTGTGTGGTTAGGAAAGGGGGTGTTAGATCAAATGTTCCCTGAAATCCAAAGCAATAACCTGTTTTTCTGTAATCCAGGTACTTTATAACATAGCATAATACACACTCTAAGTATTTGCCCGGTGGTTCGAAAGATAAACAGGTGAAAAATCACATTTCAGAGCTCTCTAAACACTGAAAAAGAAATGTAGGTTAATAAAAAATGTTAACAGATTCAAACAGTTGAGACTTTGATAACAGGATAGATTTCATGTTATATGTTTCTTTCTCCACAATAAAAAAATAAACTAACCATATTTGTGCCCAGAGATACTGATTTCTCCAATGCATCCAAAAAATTCCATCAGCCCCATTGGCTAACTATGGCAGGTCCTTTGTCAGAACTTTTGGCAAAAAGAATGCATGAATCTTAGGACCTTTGCCTGAGATAAACCCTTGGGCTCAGACAGCCAATTTCTGTGCATCACAGAGGTATTCTATCTAGTCTATTCATGTATCCTTGATTGTTGAATAATCAAGAATTATTTGTGTGTGTATGTGAGGGAGGTATTCAAACATGTACTTAGGGTAATGATGTCCATCTCATTCCACCATCTTTCCTACCGCCATGCTCCCTCCTTTTTCCCTTCCCTTTTCCCTATCTAAATTTCCTCCATTCCTCCCATCCTCCCCCCACATCCCCATTATGAATCAGCATCCTTATATCAGAGAAGACATGTGGTTTTGGAGGTTAGCTTAACTCACTTAGCATTATATTCTTCAACTCCATCCATTTACCTTCAAATGCCATGATTTTATTCTCTTTTTAAAATTTTTTATTTGTTATATATGACAGCAGAATGCATTACAATTCATATTACACATATAGAGCACAATTTTTTCATATCTCTGGTTGTACACAAAGTAGAATCACATCCTTCATGTCTTCTTACATGTACTTAAGGTAATTATGACCATTGTATTCCACCATCTTTCCTATCCCTATGCCCCCTCCCTTCCCTTTTCCCCTTTGCCCTATCTAGAGTTCATTTAATCCACCCATTGCCCACCCTTCCAGCATATTATGGATCAGCATTCTTAAATCAGAGAAATGATTTGGCATTTGGTTTTTTGAGATTGTCTAATTTCACTTAACCATTTTCACTTATATTCTCCAGCTTCATCCATTTACCCTCAAATGCCATAATTTTATTCTCTTTTAATGCTGAACAATATTTCATTGTGTATATATATACCACATTTTTTTATCCATTCATCTACTGAAAGGCATCTAGGGTGGCTCCACAATTTAGCTATTGTGAATTGTGCTGCTCTGCTATAAACATTGATGTGGCTGTGTCCTTGTAGTATGCTGTTTTTAAGTCCTTTGGGTATAGTCTGAGGAGTGGGATAGCTGGGTCAAATGGTGGTTCCATTCCCAGTTTTCCAAGGATTCTCCATACTGCTTTCCATATTGGCTGCCCCAATTTGCAGTCCCACCTGCAATGTATGAGTGTGCCTTTTCCCCCACATCCTGCACCGCTTTTTGTTGTTTGTATTCTTAATAGCTACTATCTGACTAGAGTGAGATGAAATCTTAGAGTAGTTTTGATTTGCATTTTTCTAATTGCTAGAGATATTGAACATTGTCTCATCTCAGCTGTCATCATGAAACAGGCTGATGGGAGCCCCATCCCTCAAAGAAAGCAGGATGTGCTGGTGTGAAGAGGTTTAACAATTGTGAAATGCCAGCAGCCTATCTGGATGCTAGGATAAGTTTCTGCCCCACCCTATTTGAAGTAAACAGAAGAAGGGCTGGTTAAGTGTCTTACTCCTAAAAGTGAGGATCAGAAATTTGTAGATGTCTGAAAGAGAGGGTTCTCACTCTTGTTTAATTCACAAAGTTGTTCTTGTTCTTGGACAACCTGTAGGAAAATGTTATATTTAGTAAAAAAAAAATGAAGGATATTATGCAATTTTAGCTTTTCAAAAAAATCAAACATTAAAAATATTACTCAATGTATTAAAAATGAGTATTCTTTTTTCAATTGGTATCATTTCTTTTTTATTATTGGTTGTTCAAAACATTACAAAGCTCATGACATATCTTTTATACATTTGATTCAAGTGAGTTATGAACTCCCATTTTTACCCCAAATACAAATTGCAGAATCACATCAGTTACACATTCACATTTTTACATAATGCCATATTAGTGACTGTTGTATTCTGCTACCTTTCCTATCCCCTACTATCTCCCCTCCCCTCCCCTCCCATCTTCCCTCTCTACCTCATCTGCTGTTGTTCAGTTCTCTCCCTTGTTTTTCCCCCCCTTTCCCCTCACAACCTCTTGTATGTGATTTTGTATAACATTGAGGGTTTCCTTCCGTTTAAATGAGTATTCTAAAAAATAAATATTCTTCATTGATTTTACATGTATTCTAGAAGCACTTAGATTCTTCACAATCATTTATACATTCTTTTTTTTTTTTAAAGAGAGAGTGAGGGGGGCAGAGAGAGAGAGAGAATTTTTAATATTTATTTCTTAGTTTTCGGTGGACACAACATCTTTGTTGGTATGCGGTGCTGAGGATCGAACCCGGGCCGCACGCATGCCAGGCAAGCTCGCTACGGCTTGAACCACATCCCCAGCCCCAATTTATACATTCTTATATGCCTCTTGATATTAAATGAAACAGCTACATTAGCAATAATTCTAGACTTAGCAATTTATGTCAGAGACTATATTGTTCAGGATTTAAGTATAAGTGCTTTGGCAAAATCATCAACTTTTAAAAAGTTATACTTTCTTCTATTGTCTTTTTTTCTGAGAAATTGTACAATAGCACCTATACTTAAAGTCACTGATGGAAATATCCATTAAGAAAAAGTTTAAAAACTTATCCCTTTATTTCCCAGGATAATTTGGGAATCAGTTTTTCTCCATGACTCCAGAAAAGTATGTGATATTTTTTAGTATCTTAACAAAATGGTTTCATATTAGTCACAACTCACATTCCTCTTCAACTTTTCTCTTCTCACTTATTAATCTCTTTTTTTTTTCCTTTTTTTAATGCCAGGGTTGAACCCAAGAACACTTAACCACTGAGTCACATCCCCAGTCCCTTTTTATTTTTTAATTTTGAGACAGAGTTTTGCCAAGTTACTTGGGGTTTCACTAATTTGCTGAGGCTGACTTCAGACATTCAATCCTCTGGCCTCAGCCTTCCAGGGTCGCTGGGATCACAAGCGCACACCACTGTACCAGCCTCACTTATCATTCCTGAGAACTCCTTTAAGTCCAACTTGTACCTCTAAGGTCATTCCTTATCACACCTGTAAAATGTTTCATTCTGTAGATGTAATCCATTTGCCCAATCATTGCACAGCTTATGGACATTCAGGTTATGTCCAAGTGTCTCTTTCTTATTTTTTTTTAATGAATGTGTATCTTTTTGTGGTTGTCAACTTTTCTACTACAAACAGTGCGGTGACAACCTGATACATTGAATATCCATGTATTTGAGTCTTTTGGTACTATAAGTGACATGGGATAGATTCTCAAAGATAAGATTGTTTGGACCAAAAGATACATGCATTTTTATTTTATCACTTAATGCATCTCTTCCCTCCCATTTTTAAGATCTTAAACAGAAAGAGGTTATCTTGTACTGGTTGTCGTCCTCCACAATTCTTAGCCTGGATCCCAGAATGAGTAAGTAGACAGCATTAGACTGATTACCTTAGAACCCTTTTGTTTGGGGTGATGAGATAACCAGATGCCAATCAGTCACCAAACATTCTTATTGTGTGGTTGATTTCAAGGATATTCATATCCTACATGCTCTTTGAAAACAATAATTTTACTTTAAAATATTTTTTTTCAATCTCATGCCAAGAAATAAGTATTAATTCCAATCTCCAAAAACATATACAAAATTGTTGACTGGTTTGTCATCAGGATTACTTTTCTAAAATAATAACAAGTGTTGGTGAATACATGGAGATATTGGAACTCGCGTATATTGCTGGTGGAACAGAAAATGAGACGGCCACTTTGGATAAAACTCTGGAAGTTATTAAAAATGTTAAACATAGAGCCACCATATGACCAAAAAAAATCCATTTCTAGATATATACCTCTGATAATAACAAGAAAAAAAAATGTACCAACTCAACCTCAGTTTCTTCTATTATATGCTCAGAACATAGATCATCTGTCACCCAAAAAGATGTGATGACTTTGCACCACCAGGGAGCAAGGAATTAATTCTGCATCAGACACCAGCTGAGTGTCTTTCAATTCAATTTAATTTAACTCCGACACTATCTACCTGAAGATGACATCAGGTTCCATAGGTTGACGGCTCAGTCCTAAGATTACCTTCCCTTCCACCTCAGATGCTAAAGGCAAGCCTCAGTTTATGATCTGTTCTACGGCTGAGGGGCTATAAATTAGGGTTCCCACAACGCCCTTCTTAAGATTGATCGATTTTCTCAGGTGACTCACAGAACTGAGGAAAAACACTAACTTATGTTTACTAGTTTATTTTAAAGGATTCTACAAATGGTAGAGCTGAAAAGATGCACAGGGCGAAATCTGTGGAAAGAGGACTCCAGTTTCCATGCCCTCTGCAGTGTACCACTCCCAGGAACCACGTGCTAAGCTCTCTGGAAGCTCTCTGAATGCTGCCCTTTGAGGTTTTTATGGAGACCTCATTACGTAAACATGATTGAAGCAGGGACAATTGTGTACCAATGTGACCAGGCAACACAGGCAGGATCTAATGCCAATAACCTGAGTGAGGACACAGCAGGGCCTGTCTGTTCACACTGCTCTTGTTCCCTATGCAGCATTTCTTCCTCCTGGCTATGAGGCCAGACCTCTTCTGAAATAAGATTCTTGTGAGCAACTATCGGACAAGATAGTTCAGAGAATTTCTTTATGGCCAGCTCCAAGGCAGACAAGTTGGGGGAAATTGCAGTACATGTTTTTGATTGTTTCTGTGACCTGCCTTAGGGAACAGAAATTCTAGTTTCCATCCTGCCTTGAGGTGAACAGGATAAGGGTAGCAGATCAGAGGAAGAAAGGCAGAAGGGCAGTGGCAGACAGATTTCACTTTCTGAGTTTGCCTCCTAGGTGTGAAGCAACCCAACATCACTGTCACATTTATTACTGTCATATTTCTCTGAAGCAAGCTTGTTCCCTCTCCTCTCCCTCTCCCTCTCCCTCTCCCTCTCTCTCCTCTCCTCTCCTCTCCTCTCCTCTCCTCTCCTCTCCTCTCCTCTCCTCTCCTCTCCTCTCCTCTCCTCTCCTCTCCTCTCCTCTCCTCTCCTCTCCTCTCCTCTCCTCTCCTCTCCTCTCCTCCTCCTCCTCCTCCTCCTCCTCCTCCTCCTCCTCCTCCTCCTCCTTCTTCTTCTTCTCTCTCTCTCTTTCTCTCTCTCTCTTTCTTTCATACCAGCAGGGATTGAACCCAGGTGCCCAACCACCAAGCCACATCCCCAGCACTTTTTAAATGCATTTTATTTAGAGACAGAGTCTCATTAAGTTTGAACTTGCCATCCTCTTGCCTCAGTCTCTGGAGCCACTGAGATTACAGGCATTCACCTCTAAATTCATCTGAAGCTGCTTCAGGAACCAAGGATAAAAGATCAAATATTTTAACAAAAGATATTGTCATTGTCCAAGGACTATGGGAGCATTCAGAAAACCCCACGCATTTATATCATAATATACAATCCAAGAAAATAAAAACATGTCCATATAAAAAATTTCATTATTAATACTAAGAAAAAAGGTGGAAATAATCCAGTTGTCCATCAACTAATAAACAGATAAACTAAATGTGGTATATCTATACAGTGGAATATTATTCATCTAGAAAAAGGAATAAAATACTGATATCTGTAACAATGTAGATGAACCTCAAAAATATTATGCTAAGTAAAATAAGTCATGTACAAAATACCACTTATTGTATGATTCCATTTCTGTGAAATCAGAATTGGCAAAATCATACAAAGCAAATTAATGGGTCCTTAATTGAGGGGTATAAGTTGAGAGAAAATGAGGAATGAATGCTAAGAGATATGAGGTTTCCTTTGGAGTAGTGAAAATATTCTAAAATTGATAGTGTTAATCTTGCACAATTCTGTGTATATATTAAAAATCATTAAATTGTATACTTTTAAACTGGTAAATTAAAGGGATATGTGAATTATCTATTAATAATGCTCTTATATTAAAAACTAAAGGGGTTAAAGTACAGTCCAAGAAACTTCAAAAACATTATTAATAAAGCCATAGATAAAATATCCTAGCATTGGAAAAGCTAAGGTATCACTGAAGCATGTCTTGTGGTTCATTTCTGAGAGTTTTATCATAGGTCACCTGCATGTGATTTCTCCATGATCATTCTCATGAAAGCATGTCAAGAACTGGAAACCAAATAACTTGAAAATGGAACAAGAGAAAGCTGTCAGGTTCCCAGAACCTGAAAAACAGGTTAAATGTAGATTGGGCATGCCACCAGTCAAAGTTATATGCATGAGTTCACGAGAGAGAGGAAAAAATAATAATCATTTGGAAGAGAAAATAGTATGATTAAATATGTCAATATCTTCTGGAAGCTTAACACTTTGCTGTTTCTGGGAAATTGGCATCTATTCCAAGTTCAAAACCCAGTTGGTGTCCCTTCCCACCTCTATTCAAAGCGGACTGATTTCATCACAGTGAGTGTATATGTGTGTGTAAGATGTGCAATTTGGAAAATTATACTGAAATGATACTAAGCCAATAGTAGTAACTATGTTAAGATTTTTATAAAATAAATACAATTTAGCAATAGTAAAACTACAACTGCATGTAGTGATGTGGAAAAATCTCACCATCATGTAAAAGAGAGAGAGAGAGAGAGAGAGAGAGAGAGAGAGAGAGAGAGAGAGAGAGAGAAAGCACACACCATGTAAATAAAATGGACCATGAAAACTTTCAGAAGTCAGGGTCACCCTCTGCAAAGTAGGGACTGGAACAGGGATGTGCAGGAAGCTTCGGGGTGTTAGTCATGTTGTTTCTTATTTACACATGGAGTTTAAGCTTTCAATTTTTATGGGGCCCACAAATTATATAGTTTGTCCTGCCCTTACCTCTACTTAGTTAACACATTTACTACATGTTGAAATTTAAGGAAAAAATGTTTATTGCAGCTCTGCAGAATTGTCATGAATCACAAGTTCAGGAAAGGAAAATAGAATAGTAAGTCAAGCCAGTCTGAAGCAAGAATTCTTACGTAAGAAGCACCCTATGTGCTTTACCATTCAGCTCTGAATCACAGCTACTTTGTGGTTTGGAAAGGAGAGAAAAGGGAAAATAGTTAAAATAAATTGACCAACTTTGAACCTGTTATAAAACATTATCTTCTATACTTAGTTCTTTCCACAAAGGAGAGGAATAATTCATTTGATCATCAACCACTAGTTGTGATGTTTTGTTTATTACTTTAAAAAAAATATTGCTGACCTAGGTGCTCTTCAACAATTGAATAGATAAACAAATTGTGATATATGTACACAATGAGGTATTACTCAGCCACGAAGAAGAATGACTTTATGGCATTTCCAGTAAATGGATGGATCTGGAGACTATCTGCTAAGTGAAATAAACCAATCCAAAAAAAGCCAAAGGCCAATTGTCTTCACTGATATGGGGAAGCTAACTCACAATAAGGGAGGGAAGGGAAGAATAGGAGTTCAGTGGTTAGAAAAGGGTGAATGAAGGGAAGGTAGAGGGATAGGAAAAGGAAAGAAAGTGGAATGAATCTGACATAATTTTCCTATCTTCATATATGAATATACCACAGTGAATCTCACCATCATGTACAGTCACAAGACTGGGATCCTAATTAGAATAAGATATATTCCATGCTGGTATAATTATATCAAATGGACTCTACTGTCAGGTATAACTAAAAAGAACCAAAAAATAATCCTGTTAATCATTTTTTAAATTTTATGAACTTTTTATTTTGCATATTCTTGCCTTTCTTCTGCCAACAAATTGTTGGTTATTAGCCTCATAAATATCATACATTCCTTCATGCAACTGACATGCATACTCAATATCCTCTATAATGTAGGGAGGGGGAAAATTTTGCCTTGAATTTAAATCTCCAAAATGAACAAATTGTCTTTTTTAAAAAGGCAAGGAGCACAGTGTCTTCAATATTTTTACAAAAAAGAACTGTATAATCCTCAGCAATTTTGACTTTAAAATGATCCAGATTGACACACAGGAGGCACCAAGGGTGGGAGTAAGCTGGAATTCATTGGAAACCCAACAGTGTTGCATAGTAATAAGTAACTGTAAGATCCTTCTCTGAGCCTCGCCAGTTTTTAGTGTAAAAACATGGAAATCATATTATCTAAATTAATTGTGAATATTATTGCAAAGACTAGATTGAATGTGGAAAAACCCTGAGAGATATTCAGAGAAAGGAGAGGATAAAAGGGGCAATTTAAATACCAAAGAAACATCCTTTACTACAAATGATTACAGTATAATTTTCAAAATGTGAAAACACTTGACTTTCATACAAATTAAAATGAATATGTCAAAAAATGTATCCTATTCATTTAACTAATCAACAGTTATATGCAAGGACTGGTTCACAGTTGAACTTGAAGGATGGAAAAATATAAGTAGATGTATACAGAGAGAGGAATACAGAATGAATTTTTTAATAGACATAAAGATGTGTCATATCCTTTGGGAAATAGAATATAAAGTTGTTTAGGTTTATTTTATCAAATTGGCAGAAGTCAACTCTATTTCCAGTAGTAAAATTTCATTTACATTGCTATCCACAAGGATTACTAGTATTTCTATCAGTTTTCTACACATTAACTTCTATCCCTTAAAAATTGTAAAACAGTCAACAGAAAAGGTACATACACCTAAAGCATCAGATGATCTCCTGAAAGTTCACTAGATTATGTCCTTGCCCTCCACTAAAAAATGTTCTGTATTTTTTTTGCCTCTTCCCAAGTATTGAACAAGTTTTAAACAAAATTATCTGTTGTATAACAGTGTATATGTTTATGTAGCTGATTGGGAACTATTTGAAATGCCTAAAATCACATCCATTCCAAACACTGTGGTCGTACAATACACTTGCTGTGTGTCTGTGTTTGCCACAAGGATGGATGGGTAGGCAGGTCGATTATAGTAGAATATTATCCTAACATACAAACTGATACACATCATCTCTCTCTCCTCTCCCCTCATCCAAGCTGTTGGGCTGCTCTATTCTCATTGAACCAGGAAGGAAAGCAAAATACAGAGAAATAAAATAATAATAAACTCTTCTGGGTTTTGGGGTTCCAAAACAGAAGTCTTTAGGGGAATTACAGAGACACGCATGAGTGGTAACAGCAGGTTTTCAGTAGAACAGGATGTTCTGGCAGACTAGACTAAGAAAGACGTTTCCAGGTTTAAAGGACACGTCAAGGGCACAGGAGCACAGCAGCAGAGGGGCTTGCTCTGCTTCCCAGGTGGTGCCTCTAAGGAAAAGAGCTGCAGAGGGAGTCTTGGTGGATGGGTCCATCTTTTACAAGCCTGCATCTTTTTACAAGCTGACTGTTTTTTTCCAACCTTCTTTACTTGCAGGAAAATTAGGACTCTGTGGTATATTTCCTATGGTGAAGCTAAATGAGAAGCATCAGAACCTGTGTGTGCCAGGGGCATGAGGGGAACGAGTTTCAACCATGCCATAAATACCTCATTGGACATGACTCATGCAGGAATGTAATGAGCAAAAAGAAGAAGAAAAAGAGGTGGATTTCGAGGTCTGGATGATTTTTTTTTTTTTTTTGACATACTTGTGGCACCAGCCGCAAGACCTTAGAGAAGAACATCAGACTCTGATGCCAGGCTTCTCTGAAATGTTCTTGGGACTCAAAAGCTATGGTTCTGACTTTCCCTTTTCCAGCCAAGTGACCCTGAGGTCAGAAGGCAAATGGCCTCTGAAGTAGAAGGGAACTCATACTAACTTCATTAATTCCACTGACCTTATATATGTGCAAGCCTATGCCTGAGTGTCACACCTATCACTGGGAGGAGGGACAGGAAGTAAATACTGTTTTCCCTCTTCAACCATGAGGGATTTAATCTCCAAACCCCTCTTCAGAGGCAAATTCACAATTAAATGACTTGGAACCTTCTCAAACAAGTTTAGGGTTTAACAAAATTCACTGAATTTCAACTTCATATTTGTGCATTTCATCATATGTGAAGTCTACCTTAAAAACAATAGCAATAACAATAAGAAACCTTAGTGAGATACCACTACACATTTGCCAGACTGGTTAAAATATTAATGACACTGACCATGCCAATTGTCATTGACTGGTGTGTAAAGTTGCACAACCACTTGGAAACTTTATTAATATCTTCCAGAGTTACACTGATGCACACCCTATGTCCAGTGGTTTTACTGCTAAGTACATACCCAACAGGAATATGTAAATACAGTTACCCAAAAACATACTAGAAAACTCACTAACAATAATTTTAACACCTAAAAATAGGAAACAGCCCAAATTTCCACAATACAATGGATAAACAAATTACAGTGTGTAAATACAATGGAATACTATATGACTGTTGAGAATAAATAGGTTACTTCTACATGCTAGAGTACAGAAAACATTCTCAAATATAATTAGGTAGAAGAAGGAAGACATTAAAAATAAATGCTATAATTCCATACATATTAAATTATGAGACAGAATCAATCAAGCATGACAGAAAACAAGATAGTGGTTTATTTTAGGAGATAGGAAGTAATGAGTGAGAGTGGGGCTTGAAGAGGGCTTCCAGATTCTAGAAAGTTCCCATGTCTTGATCTGAGTGACAATTCCCATGTGTGTTCACTTTTGAAAATTCACTGAGTAGTAGACTTAAACCGTGTATCTTTGTCTCTATAAAATAGATTGCAATAAAAATTTGCTGGAAAAAAAGTTTTTAGATGCTCAACTTTGGAATAAACTATGAAAAACTTTTAAATGCACATTATTTAAAAGGAAATGACAGGAAAAATAAACTAAATAAAGACACCCTCTGTGACTTTTTGCACACTTACCATTAGTGGCAATAGGTACTGTGGTAGGCAGAATAATGATTCCCTATACATGTTCAAATTCTAATCCCTGATCGTATGAATACCTTACCTTATATGGCAAAAAGGACTTTACATGATATTGGACCCATGACACAAAATTTCACTTAAGCAGGAGGAATAAATTCAAGAGACCTATTGTACAATATGATGACCATAGTTACTGACAATGAAATATATACTTGACAATTGCTACAAGAAAAGTGTTCTTACCATACTCACACATTAGTTATCCTACAGCGTATATGTATAACAAAACCCACCATGTGGTGTACCATAAATAAATACGATTTTATTTGATAATTTAAATAAATTATTTTTGCTGATGAAATAAACTTTATAAGTATCATTGAGACTATTCTGAGATTTTTCTGGACCGTCCAGATACTCACAATCTAATCACATGATTTCTCTTTTGGGGGGCACTCTGTCACTGATCCACACCCCCAGCCCTATTTTGTATTTTATTTAGAGACAGAGTCTCATGGAGGTGCTTAGTGCCTTGCTTTGCTTAGGCTGGCTTTTGAATCCTTCTGCCTCAGCCTCTTGAGCCACTAGAGGTATGCACCACCACACCCGGCTCACATGATTTCTTAAAAGCAGAGGCAAATGACTCAAAGATATTCCAAAGATATCCCAAAGATGCAGCAATGTTAATTTGAAGATAGGAGGAAGGGGTCTCAACCAAGGAATTTGGGTGGCTTCTAAAAGATGGAAAATCCAAGGAGATGGATTCTCCCCTGGAGCCTCTGGAAGGGATTGCAACCATCCTGACATCATGATTTTAGACCAGTGAGATTCCTGATCTACACAGCTCCAAAATGATAATTTATGTTACTTCAGCTGTTAAATTTGTAACAACTTGCTACAGTAGCAGTAAAAAAAAACTGATAAAAGTGCTGAGTATTTCATTTCCATTTACCATTTCTTGCTAGCTAAAAACATAAAAGGAGTCTTTCAAAGAAAACATTAAGGAAAGGATAATGTTAGTTTTATTTTTTTCAACCAATAAAATTTATTCTAAAAAATAACATATTTTCAAAGACTTTTTGGAGTCTGTCCTTAATTCAAATGTGTGCTGCTGTTATGATACTGTAAGTTTATGATTTTCCTTCCCTAAGATTGTAGACACTCTCTCCTTATGTATCCCACAAACTTTTCCTATGGAAGACAGAAGAGTGCAGATTTCCTATTTCTCTCCTGAATTTATTGAGGTTTTATTCAATGAACATATTGAGCTTTCTGATATGATACTTCTCTTGATTTGGGAGCAATCTAATATTGATCAATATCATTCAAAAGATTCAAGTTAATCTCTGAGCTACAGATCGAGGGATCAGTTGGGACTTGATTGTCCTAATTTAGGTTCCTGCAGACTCTGAGACTAGGAGTTGGGTGCAAGTAGTTTATTTGAGGGGTGTTTTGGGGAGGAGTGGACAAGTCAAACAAGTATGGGAAGACGGCCAATAACAGATGATTTCACAAGAGGGTTACTGCTGAGGGTAACAAGGTCGCTGGGAATTGATTATGAACACACCAGAGAAGATGAATAGACCTCAGAATTATCCCATAGAGAAGACAAGAATGGGGGTGTGGGGGTTGTGAGGGTGTTTAACCATCAACTCCTGTGCCTTGTTGGTTGAGGGTTGATCCCAGGAATGTGAACTCAGCACACCTGGCCCACACTACCAACAGGGGACACCTGTGGTCAGATGCACTATTCAGATACAGAGATACATATGTCTGCCAACCTATAAGGGGACTATCTCACAAGGACATCCAATTAACCCAAGAGAATATGAATGAGGAACTGGTAGAGTCTGGAATCATGAATATAGTCCATTTCAGGGAAAAGTTATGTGATAATCAATATGTACATGACTTTCCCAGTCATGCCTCTGCACAAAACTCAGAGGTGGGAAGACTAAATTTAACTTGATCTTGACAAAGACTTAAAATTTCCACCTGAAAATGGAAAAAAAAGTGACATGGTCATTTTCTGGGTTTTCTCAATTTCAATGACCTCATGGTCAATGCAGATTTAACTTTTGGTCATCTATAGTTTGATCTTACATTATTATATTTATAATCTGTTGTTGAAAAATCTTTGGAAGTGAATTGTCTCTACATTGAACATTTTTTTTTCATTCTAAATTCTTCAGAAAATTCAAATGTATCCATGTAAATATTGTCAGGAGATATTGAAATGTCATTAGTTCTTTGTACCTATTTAATAGATTGCCAGATTTTAACAGATTAGGGCAGGGAACTGAGAGTGTCTTTTTATTCATGGTTTGGTCAATTCAATGTAATCACTCATGTCACAACAGTTTCTGCCTTGGTGGCTGATGGCTCTTATGTCAACAGCTGAAGGAACAGTACCATGGTGTCAGGGGAAGGAAATTCACTTTGGGCCCAGAGATTCTTGAGTTCATGACCTACTTCCACCACACATTATACCTGTGGCTTTGAAAAAGTCACTTAACCTGTTGGAACATTAATTCCCACATCAGCATCAGAGAAAGATTGAGTCACTGAGAATCAATAGATCTCTATACACCACACGATTGTCCCCATTCGTTTTGCTCATTTTCTCCCTTTTCTTTCAACTTTTTATCTCCAACAGGTTTCAAGAGTATTTTCCAGAATGTACTATTCAGCCTCTGAACATCCCTTTCTTGCTTATCCCTACTCTGTGATCTCTTTTTCTGTCTGCTTCATCAAGAGCTGAGAAACAGACTTCTGGGCAAAAAAAAAAAAAAAAAAAGTCACTTCAGAGAATCTAAATCCATTGCTAACATTAACTTCACCTTTAGTCACTAATGGACAGATTTACTTTTATCTTCAATAATGACATAACTTCAGTAGAAGCTAAGCAGGGGCTGCTAACTCTTACTTTCAAGATGGTAGAGCTGTGTATGTTTTTATTCATTGTTGAATCCAAGGACTTAGCAAATAACCCACTAAACACTCATTCTTAAAACATTTGTTGAGTTTACTGCTCAATTTGAAATGCATTTAGTTATTCAAAGAGACCAGATGTTTCTCAGTATTTAGTCTGTTACCTCCATCCCCATCCTTAAACTAAAAGCTACTACCCAGGTTAAGAGAACTCCACGTTACTGGGACTGGAGATAATGCCAAGCACTGACCCACCAGTGATTACACAGGCCAGCAGTAGCTGATGCAGAAAGAGTGCTGGATTAATATGATTTCATGAACACAACAATGCCCATATTCCAATATAGCAAGTAAAATAGCAAATGTTCAAGAGTGAGAGCTCATAGTAGGTGGTTCCCAAAGGTTTACGTATGAATATCTAGATTTGCAGTTGGGGTTGGGGAGGTGGGACAAGTAGTGAAGGAGACTTCAGCTGTATTTTGATACATTTTTTTATTTTTATTGTTTTGACATTTTAACTATATTTAATGTTTCAACCCAGGAGCATGGTAGATCTTTCCACTTATTTAGGTTTTTTTTAACTTATCTCATGAATATTTCATAGATTCAGTGAAATTCTTTTAGATTTATCCTTAAATATTTCATATTTTATGCTATTATAAATTACATAAGAAATTTGTATTTGTTGCTAGTATATACAGATACAATTTATATTTGAATATTGGCCTAGAAGCATTTTAAGTGTTTTCCAGTTTGTACATAGATGGTTATGTCATCTTCAGATAAAGTTAACTTCTTCCTTCTCAGTCTGGATGCCTTTACTTGATCCTCCACTACAGCAATGAACAGAAATAATAAGAGAACAGTTTTACTTTCTTTATTAGATACAGGACTGTTTGGGATATAAACTTCTTGAGAGCACTGGTGGTTTGCATTTTTCAAGGAATTTGCCTATTTCACACAAACTCTCAAATTTATTGACATAAAGTTGAGGTAGTATATCCTTTATATTTCTATGGAATTGGTAGTAATGTCCCTGATTTTTGATTTAAGTAATTTGAGTCTTCTCTTTTTTTTTTCCTTAGTTCACCTACCTAAAAGTTAGTCAAAGAACAAACTGAGTTTCATTCATTCCCAGCTTTTTGGTATTTTTATTATGAACGAATGTTGAATTTTGTCAGGTACTTTCTCTGAATCATCTGAAACAATCAGGTGGCTTTCCCCTTCATTTGTTAATACAACATATTATATTGACTGATTTTCAAATGTTGAACCATTCTTGCATTCCAGAAATAAATACCATTTGGTCATCATTTATATTTCTTAAACGTGCTGCTGAATTTGGTCAGCTAGTTTGAGGATTTTTGCATCAATGTTCATAAGTGATTTTGCCCTCTAGTTTTCTTTCTTGTAGTGTCTTTGCATTTCCACCTCTTTCTTGATAACTTCAAGCAAGAATCAAGGAGAACAGTATCAGCCCAACATTACCCAGGGAACTGTCCTTGAATATAACTAGTAATGAGACTGAATCAGAAAATTAAAAGTCTCTGAGAAAAAAACCCTTGAGCCTGATGACTTCACTGAAGAATTGTACTGAACATTTACAGAAGAGCTAATGCCAATCATTCTCAATCTGTTCCAATAATTTGATGATAATTTAGGAAGCTCCTTGAGTCCAGCATTGATATATTTTTTAAATGCATGTCTTTTATCCACTTGTAAAAAGAAAATGCAGAGAAATAAGAAAAAGAAGGGAGGAGAGGGGTTTTAAAAAAAAAAGAAAAGTGTAAAAAAGGAAAGGGAAGGAAAAAAAGAAGAAACACTCTCACTTTAGTTAGTTTTATCACAAAATCTTTATTCAAAAAAATAGCTTTTGGAGCTGGGTGCAGTGGCAAAAGCCTGAAATTCCAGCTACTCAAGAAGCTGAGGCAGAAGAATTCTAAGTTCAAGGTCAGCTGGGGAAACCTAGCAAGACCCTATCTCAAAATAAAGTTTTAAAGAAGGGCTGGGGTTGTAACTCAACATTAAAGTGTTTACCTGGCATTTGCACGGCCCTGAGTTCAATTCCTAATGTTGCAAAAAAAAAAAAAAAAACATGGAAAAAGAAAAAAAATATGTGTGCACATGTATGTAGGTATGTATGTATGTATAGTTTTTAGCTGGAGTGTAGCTCAGTGGTAGAATGCGTGCTTAGCAAGTTCAATGCCCTGGTTCAATCCCAGGTACCAAATAATAATAATAATAATACAATCTTTGTATAAGACAATAGAGCTCAGTCAAAATAATACAATGTCTTCAACTTGTCCTTCTAAGTAACAAGAGGCAGTCAGGCCACCAGCAATCAGTACTCACTCCTATTTCTTTATCTTTCCATTGTGTAATTCTTAGAGATAAATAAGCCAATAAGGGTTTAGCTCCCAACACCCAGTGTAACAGCTATGGAAAAAGGAGACCAGTGAAAAGTTCCTTCTGCTCTGATGACAGAGGTTGAGAGAAATACAATAAAATTCTAACTTGGAGATACACACTGGGATGGATACACATAACATTTATTCCATTTCACCGTTTGGTCAAAGACCTTAATATTATTCCTCCAGCACTCCTTGGGATGGGCAGAATGGGGACCCTCACATGAAAATTGTGGTCAAGAAGTAAAGAAAGCATGATGATCACCTCTTCTGGTAGCCACATTATTTTGGAAAAGAAATAAACCCCTAAACCCCAAACAAGTTCTCTTGGAATTAGAAAATGAGGCTTTAGAAATAGGCGAGATAAAAAAATATATATATATGGTTTGTTTGTATCTCTTGATCTAATAAATGGGTTTATTTGCTAAGTACCTGATGTCAGAAAAGTTTTGATTCAGGCAGAAAAGGGAACAATCCCCTTCCTGATAGGGTGGTGGTGTATATCTCTGTATTGACACATTAATAAGAGACAAATATAAATATATCTGATCATAGTTTTACATGGCATGGGAGCCTTCAGATCCAAAGATTAAGGGTGAATAATCCTGTTTTATACTGTTTTTGCTATCTATTTTATACTGAGTGGGGGAACCCAGCAAGACCTATACATTTAGATTCTTCTTGTTCTCTCTGCAGCATTCCATTCCCTAGGTATGGGGGGCAGGATCCTTCCTGAAATGGAGATCTTATGATTTACTGTCAGAAAACGGTAAACTAGAGAATTTATTTTTGTTTGGCTTCAAAACAAAAATCTAAGGAAATCAGAACCTATTTTCAAGTTTATGCCTTACCTTGGGGAAAGGGGGTTTTAGTTTTTGTCAACTATCTTGAACATCAGAAATTCTAGCTTCTATGGCTTTCCTTGGGGGAAGTGGGGGATAAAGGTGAGTAGAAAACAGAGGGTCAGGCGAAGGGAAAAGAGGTGCTTTACTTCTAAGGCCTTTACTTTGGGGTATCATTCTCCCAACTCCAACATAGGAAAACTACGAATGTGGGCTTGGACAGACTCAACAGGCTGTAAATGATTAACACTCTCTAATAAGCGTGCCACTACAGTGCCATTTGATGATGAGAGAAAGAAACAGACCTCTGATAATTGGTGTATCGAGAGAAAAGGAGTTAATGAATAAACCGAGAGGTATTTGGGGACTGGGAACCTGCAGCCACAGTTTTATTTCCTAATGCCCTATTAGACACAAGTCCACCAAAAACATTTTGTCTCATTTTATAGGCAGTAAAGTTGAGGCAGAAAGAGGGTTAATGATTCCACCAAGGTCACATGATAAAGATAATACATTTGTGAATAATGAGAAATCAAACATTCGGTCTCACAGATTTCCATCTTACTGGAGTTCTTTTTTTAATTTTTAAAAATGTTTGTATGTGTTCTTTTTAATTACACATGACAGTCAAATGTATTTTGACATATAATACATACATGGACTATAAATTTCCATTCCTGTGGTTGTACATGATGTGGAGTTACACTGGTCCTTACTGGAATTCCTATGATCTCTCATTATATCTGGTTACATATGTTCATATATTTACAGGGATTTTGAGTGTTGTTTTTATTATGGTAAAGTATATAATGCATAAAATTTACCATTTTCCTTCCTTTTGAGTGTAAATCCAGCAGCATTAAGTACCTTCACGCTGTTGTGCAATGATCTACCACCATAAATTTTTCTTCTGCTCCACTGAAACCCTGTACCCATTAAACACATTCCCATTCCCACATCCCTCTAGTCCCTGGCAACCACTTCTGAATTTTATTTTACAGCAAAGAGAAGTCGTGACCTATGAGCTTGGTTTACAACCAAAAAAAAAAAACAACAGTAATTACATGCAGAAGACAGACGACAATGAAGGAAAGAGGTAAATTCAGAACCAGCTGTCCAGTACTTAGAAGACTCAGTGAGTGTGCTGGGTATGCAATGTGTGTGTGTGTGTGTCTTTAAAAGACTCTCCACCTCCCTGCCCGCCTCCTTACAGTTTGCTACTGGGTTTCTCTTCCCCAAGTTTCCTCAGTCTCCTAGAGGAGCTAGCATGGCCAATTTCCTTTGTAATTTTGGAAGCAGGTCTGTTGCCATGGAATCTACATTCTGACTGGAGTCGAGGTGTATAAAGGTGACCATTTGTTTTCAGTTTCAAAGATCTGGCAAAAAGATAGGTTGTTGCTCTTCTTCTGGAAAAGCCTGACTGGTAGGATTCCTTTAAGGGCTCAGCCCCAAGAGCTTTATCCCATCCCCTCGCCTACTTAAAAGTTAAAGCTCCAGGAAACCTCCGAAGGGGATTCTGCCGGCTCCATCACTTCCCCCAAATGGCTAATCCTGGAGGTGGTGCTGTTTGCAATGGGACGCTTCACAATCACAAGAACCCCAGCCATGGCTCGCAAAGTGGAAACGGCACCAAGAATGGAATCATGAAAGAAGCCCAGGTAAGAGGCCATCCCCTGCTCCCCTTGCTCTGCACATTTCAATACTGTCTTTGCAAAGCTGTTTGAGGCTAACTCGGAAGTCCTCTGGTGAAGTGTATTTGATGTGTCTGGGCTTCTCATCGCAGCTAGTATTTTGACAAGCTCGGCTGCCAAAAAGTTTAGGTGTGGAAAAAAAAAAAAGGAGGGAATTCTTTCTCTTTAGAAGACTGAGCACACAGAGACCCACACAGCTTTAGATTTTTCGAAAACACACACTTAACGTACTACACTTTCAGTTTCTCTCAAGCACTGAGGGGGCAGGGCTGTGAAGGTTCAGACTCTTCAGCTAAATTGCAGTCCATCCAGAAACCTGTTACCTTCACGATGCTTCAGAAGGAAAAAGAAGAAATGAAAGGAAATTTTGCTCCCATTATGGGATGTAGATGGCATTTTTCCCTGGTACTTGCTAAATGTCTCTGAAAGGCGAGTTGTTTTGGGTGTTTAATAGAGCATTGTCAGAGTTTAGACAACTTGATTTGAGTGCAGTCTTTTGAAATTTGGCATCACAAAAATTCCTTCCTGAAACATTTTAGAAAGTGTGGCTCACTGTAACATGCATGCAGAAACCAAAGTAGTGTCTTTAAAACAGACTTTTTAGGGTCACCCCACCACCACCCAGATTTGATGCTTTTATTTATTTTTTTTCTTTCTGCTTTTACTTTTGCTTTAATAGAAAGTTGGAAGGGAATGTTTAAGGGGGAGCAAGAATTCAAGAAATTATTCAAAGAGGAGCCTGGATCTGTGAGTTTCTTGTTTAAAGGCAGTTCCACAGTTCCACACTTCCCACACAATGCCCTGTCACTCTGCTCCTGCAGAAGGGGTGAGCTTATCAGCCCTGGGTGCAAACTTAAGTAGCCAAACAGGTAGCCTTATTTGTTGAGAAATGGGAAGCTACACAGGGAACCCCAGGCAATCTTCCATCATTCAGTCATCCTAAGGTGTCGGCATTCACCTAGGGGAAAGGTCAGATTATTCTAAAATCACAGTACAGATGGAGCTAGCTGGAGCCAGTCCTCCATTCATTGAATTAAATCTGTGGGTCCAGTTGCAAGAGGCAGGAGGCACTATAGAGTCTGGTTTGTGTGTAAAAATTAGTGTGATCCCAAAATGTATTCCCCTTTTCACATTCCCCTAGCCTGGGAAGTATCTACCAGAATCTCAGGCCTGACCTCTCCCAACTGAGTATATGAGCAAGGTAAAGAGAAAGTGCTCATTCTCTGCTATTAGCATGGGGAAAGTCACAATAATATCAACATGTATTCTTCATTCAATGTGCATTCAGATCACTGCCCAAAATGTTCCTTGTCCCGGAAATGTCTGTATCTCATTGACCATTCACCCATTCACCTTCTGGATCATTCTGTCCCTGAGGGCTCTTTTTTGAAAACAAATGCCTTCAAAACTTGTTTTCCCTTTCTCTCTTAGTTTTATAACCATACTCTAATGTTTGAGTTTAGAGACTTTGTGTATGTTATAGTTACTGCTATGTAAGGAAAGACTTTAAGATCCTAAAGATTTCCTACCAACTGTACCTACAAGACTACCAAAAACCTTGAATATTGAGGCTTCCCTAATAGCAGGCAAAAATATAAGGGCTGCTGTTGTCTTTTCTGACAGCTCTTTCTGAAGGGCCATCCAGAGCCTGTTGGCTAAGATATATTTAGGTGTTGCTAAGTTGAAATTGGCTTCCACCAAGAGCCTCAATTACAGCTTAAAAAATATTTTCCAAAAAGAATAAACCCCAATGAGATCCCAGTGTAATACAGCAAAAAGGGCCCATTTTCTTCTTCCATGATGTGAATGATGTTGTCTTTACTATCATGATCCTCAGTTACTAGTTTCATCCCATAGGCCCTTTGACAAACTAGGTCTCGAACAAAAACCTTACACATATCTGAGACAGTGGTCTTACAAATACTTTCTTCCAGGCTTAGCATCTTCCAGATAGAACATCATCTAAAATTCTTCCACTTTCTCTGAAAATTCCCTCACCCTTTCTCTACCAGCTTTTTTTTTTTTTTTTTGCAACCATATAGAAATAGAGTTATCTCTTTTTTATATTGAGGGATCCTTTAAGGTTCTGTTGATGGAGGGTTTGGCATAACAATTTGAAAATCCCTGTTAGACAGTAGCTTGGGAATCCTCCTTCCTTTCGTTCCAATGTAGCCAGGTTTGAACCCCCTCACTCTGGCTTGCAGGCTTGCAAGGAACCACACACTTTACATTCTGGGAACCTTCTATAGTTCCTTTCTGAAGTTGTTTGTTTGTTTATTTATTTTGTTCTATCACATTGCCTGTTTGATTTTTTCCCTCCTCTTCTTTTCTTTAAACCCCATTTAACCTGAAGATTCACTGACAGTGGTTTTCAACAGTGCTTAGATCTATTTCTTTGTTTACTGCTAATCCGTCCTTCTATCTGACTTCTAATAGAACACTGTTATCCTAAAGGATTCCTTCTCCCTCCTCATAAGCAAGTCCAAGGAAAATAGAGAAGGGGCCTTTAATGTCCTTAATCCATAAACACGAGGTTTCTTATAATTTCCTATTGACTTAATTTCATATAATTAGTTTGAATTATATTGTCTCCATAATTGCTTTTTAATTCGCACTAATTATTTCTGACCTGGCTACATGCATTTATTCGGAAACCTGAACCTTGGGCAGTAGACATTGTGTTTTCATTGGTCTTAACTGTGTGCCTCTGGATATGCATTTTTATTAGGATGAGCTCTGCATTTTCTTATTTAAATTGATTCTATAGGATAAAGAAAAAAATAGCGAGGTTTTCCTCTAACCATTCCTTTTCTGAAAAACAAAAAGTCCTGGAGTTAGAGACAATCCAGTGTTTATGGAGTTCTTGAACTGAATATTGTAATATTACCAGGTATGGAGTTGTAGGTCCTTAGAGCTAGTTGCTTTTACTATCTTTCATTCACTCATTCACCAGTAATTAATAAGAATCTGTTATCCTTGGGACATGTAAAGATAAAAATAAGTTTATAATTTACCTACTAGGAGAAAACATTTATCATATTTTTCATATTAAAGTTAAATGAGCTGGGCACAGTAGCAAATGTGTGTAATCCCAGCAGCTTAGAAGGCTGAGGCAGGAGGATCACAAGATCAAAACCAGCCTTAGCAAAAGTGAGGCACTAAGCAACTCAGTGAGACCCTGTCTCTAAATAAAATACAAAACAGGGCTGGGGTTGTGGCTCAGTGGCAGAGTGCCCTGAGTTCAATCCCTGTTACCTCCCCCAAATAAAAGTTAAATGATAGTGTAGGACAAGAGCTATCATAAAGCAGGTATGATTTAAGGGCAAATTAGTGGTATGCACAGAGAAGTTCAGAGAGACAGGGGAGAAAGTGACTTATATCAAGATTCTGCCAGGTACCAGGACCAGGCTAAGCACATAGCCCCATGAAGTGGCAGCATCATGCACCTTACAATGATGAAGAATCATAAATCATTGAGGACCTTGAACAGAATCACAGGTGGCCTAGCCCAAATCTAAACCCAAATTCGTGTTGCTCCGGCGCCAGTTTCCTTTCCACTACTTTTTAGGGAAGCATAAAGTAGGGATTATAGGGGCAGCTTTGGGGAACTAAAAGGACTCAAACTGAAGCATGAAATATTGACAATGACAGATAAAATGGGGAGTTTATTCCTAGGGGACAAATGAGGAAATGAAGGGTAAGGAATCCCAGAGATGAATGTAGGAGTTGTTAGAGAGAGGGCACAGGAAACATCATAAAGTATAATGACTGATCCTGGGGGTCCCACAATGCTCTCTGAGGACATGCCCTCAATGACCTAAGGACTGCTCACTGGGCCACCTCTTACCTTTTCCACACTACTTCCCAACTCCATCACCATGGGGACCAAGTTTTCTACACATGAACCCTAGAGAGACAAACTCAAGCCATTTCCAAACTATGGAATCCACCCCTGCACCCAAGGCTTGTGCCCTTCTTTCTTTTTTTAAAATTTTTTAAAATTTGTTTTAATTAGTTATACATAACAATAGAATGCATTTATGCACTCTGATATATCATACATAGATGGGATATAATTTCTCATTTTTCTGAGTGTATATGTTGCAGAATCATATTGGTCATACAGTCACATATATACACACAGTAATAATGTCTGTTTCATTCTGCTATCTTTCCTATCCCCAGATCCCCTCCCCTCCACTCCCATCAGTTCCCTCTACCTAATCTAAGATGACACTATTCTTCCCTAGTCCCCCCTCCCCCCACTTATTGTGAATTAGCATCCGCATATCAGAGATAACATGTGGCCTTTGGTTTTGTGGGATTGGCTTATTTCGCTTAGCATGATATTCTCCAACTCCAACCATTTACTGGCAAATGCCAAAATTTCACTCTTCTTTAAATCTGAGTAATATTCCACTGAGTATATATACCACATTTTCTCTATCCATTCATCTCTTGAGGGACACCAAGGGTAGTTCCATAGTCGAGCTATTGTGAATTGAGCTTCTCACAATGCAAAATATATTCATTCCATCTCTAATAGTCCTGAAGTCTTACTTCATCTTAGCATCACACAAAAGTCCAAGGCCAGACACACAGCAAATTTCTCAAAGCTCTGAGTTCCTATAAAATCAGAAAGCAAGTAATAGACTTCCAAGATACAATGACAATGAGAAGATAAGTTAAACATTCTTATTCCAAAAGGAAGGAGTAATCACTCCAAGGCAAGACCAAAACCCAGCCCAGAACACATTAAATCTTAAAGCTCCAAGTCTGGCATCTTGTGCACATAGAGAGACAGGTAGGCACCCAAGCCTCCAGCAGCCCCGCCCTTACAGCTTTGCTGGTCAAAGGCCACATGGTTACTCTCTCAGGTTCGTTTTGCACTCTGCTTGCAGCTTTCCCTAGCAGGTGTTGCACACCACCTGTAGCCATTCCTCTGGGGATTCTTAGGGGCAGTTCTACTCCCATGGTTTTATTAGGCATCACCCCATCAGGGACTGTTCTGACCCAGAGCACACTTCTGCCTGGCCTTTAAGAATTTTTTTTTTTTTTTTAAATCTCAGGGTAAGTGTCCAAGATGCCATAACTATTGCATTTTGTATGTCTACAAAATCAACACTTTGTGGACACCAAGATCTGTCCCTGGGATGAACTAAACCTGGGCCTAATTGAACCACGGCTGCAGTGGCTACAAAGCACTTTACCAGAAAGCCAGAATCCTCAAGCAGTCGTGGCAATATGCCTTAGAAGAGAGCTCTGGACTTGGTCCCTTGAGCAAATTTGCCTGGAGTGCCTCTGGTCCTGTGATGGGAGAGATAGCCTTGAAGATTTCTGAGATGACCTCCAGGAATTGCCTCATGGTCTCCTTTTATCCATGATAATCTCTTTTCCAAGAGATTGCTCCACTACACCCTTATGCTCTTTTACTCCTTTCCTCACTAAATCATGAGATTTTCAAATTTTTCTTTTCTGCTTCCTTTTGCTCCCAGGTCTCACTGTCAGTATGACTAAAGAGTGTTACAACATCTTCCAGTCACCCAGTTCCAAAGCTGCCTCCACATTTTTCATTGTATTTACATTTACATCCCCCTCCTGAACAACAATTTCTTTTTTTAAGTCAGTTTTTTGGTACTATAACAAAATGATTCTAGGTGACTTTGTAAGAAAAGTTGTTTATTTAGCTCACACTTTTGGAGGTTCAAATATATGATGCCTACATCAGCTCAGTTCTATTGACCTAAGAACATTACAGTAGGCTTTACCTCTCCTCTTGTAAGTTCCACAGTCTCCCAACTCCGCTACCCTGCGGACCAATCTTCCAACACATGAGCCATGTGGGAATAACTCAAATTATTTCCAACTCATACCACCAAGTATCCAAGATACTTAGTGTTCAAGACTTTACTGTTGGTTGTCGTCCAGGGCACCTTCACAAGGACATCCCTCTATGTGCTCTCTAAATAGTCCATAGAATAGCCCTAACTTATTACAGGGTGTCTTCTTCTAAGAGCATATAAATGGACACTGCAAGTTATCTCATACTCAGAAATGATTTGGTTACATTCTGTCATCCACGTCAGTTATAGTCCAACCCAGATGAAAAGGGAGGGGAAATAGACTCTATTTCTTCGTGGGAGGAACAACGAAGTTAAAATGGTAAAGATTGTGACTGACTGGAAAGATTAATGTAACCATCTTTTGAAAGAGTCCAATACAATTGAGATATATCCACTATGCTTGGGAACAAAGAGGAGAGGGAAACTGACCTAGCTGGGAAGACAAAACGTCACTCAAGACATCAAAATTGGACCCACTTCAGGGAGTTGGTGTAGAACATGCCTCAAAGTTTCCTCAACTGAGGCACAATGAGAACAAAATTTCTATCAACCATCTCTTGTCCTTTATTGGGTAAGGGGTACTCCCAGAGACAGCATTTTTACCCTTCCTACACATGGGCTGAGTATACTTCTGTGGTCAGAGAAAGCCTTCAAGCTCATGTGTCAGTGTTGTGGTACACCAGACATCACCGGAACCCATGAGGGTCTGGCTGTACCACCAAGAGCATCTACTATAACCATAGTAATTTGTGAGTAACAGAGGTTTTAGAAGAGGATTGATGTGATTAGCTGTGGTTTTCTCTGACTGTGATTTTAATTTATGATGACTTTTAGAACACAGTTTGTGAATTATCCCTTAACTATTGAGCTAATCATCATAGAAGACAGGATAATGTTGTTGAGCAACATGAACAAACTTACTCACTAAACTTGGCAAGGAGATAACAATATATCCATATTGAATGTCACCATCATAACTCCCTTTGCATTCTAACAAGAAGAAAAAATAAACCATGGAATCTTAGGAAATTGAACAATATATGGTAAAAGACATCAGAAAGGATAATGAATAAAAATCAACTGGAGAATGTAATTGGAAAAAAAAACATTTACAATAGCACCAGAAAAATGAAAGACTTGGGAAAAGATGTAAGACGACGTAAGTTGCAAATTAATTTGAAGAGAATATCAAATGCTACAGAGGAATAAGTGGAAATCCATGTAATACTCATGGATAGGTAGCCTCAAGATGAAAACATGGCAATTCTACCTTTGGTAATCAATAAATTTCATGTGATTCCAGTAAGACACCATATTTTGAGCCAGACTTTAAATTTTTTTGTGGAAAAATGAAAAGGAAGAATAAACAGAAAAAAAATTAAAAGAATAATAATGAAAGGTAACTAGCATTGATAACTAGTAATAAACCCTATTATGCAATAAAAGACTTAGAATAGTTTCATATAGTATACAAATAGATAAATATTACTTAAAAATGTTAACCTCAATTCATAAAGTAGTAAAAAATGTTGAATTTTAAATGATATTTATATGTGAATTATCTTTACACAAAAATCAACTGTCTTTTTGCATAGCAAAAACAAAAAAAAGTCAAAAACATCAAAAAACAAATTACAGACTGTGAAAATGGTTACAATGTACATCACAAAATGTAAACTTTTTAATACATAAATGAGTTTTGGAAATCAATACAGAAAAAATCTAAACACTAAAGAAACAATAACAGGCAAAATATATGAAGGAAATACTAAGGGAGACATAAAAGCTTAGGAAAAGAAAAAGGAAGAAGGAAAGGAAAGTTAGAGAAGTTATATGCTCACATCAGGTTTTATGAGAAGGGAAAGAAAAATCTACTTTTCCAGTTTGTGTCTAAAAAATACAAAAGCAATTTGAAACTTAGCTTGAATGATTTAGTTATTTATATGAGCATAAGAATAATGGTATAGTTTTTTCATACATTTGTTGATCAATTGTATATCTTCTCCTGAGAAGTGTCTGTTCAGTTCCTTAGCCCATTTGTTGATTGGGTTATTTATTTTTTTTGGTGTTAAGTTTTTTGAGTTCTTTGTATATCCTGGAAATTAGAGCTCTAGCCAATGTGCATGTAGTAAAGATGTTCTCCTACTCTGTGGGCTCTCTCTTCATGTTATTGTTTCCTTTGCTGAGAAGAAGACTTTTAGTTTGAATCCATCCCATTTGTTAATTCTTGATTTTATTTCTTGCACTTTAGGAGTCTGGTTAAGAAAGTCAGGACCTAATCTGACATAATAAAGATTTGGGCCTACTTTTTCTTCCATTAGGTGCAGGGTCTCTGGTCTAATTCTTAGGTCCTTGATCCACTTTGAATTGAGTTTTGTGCATGGTCAGAGATAGTGGTTTAATTTCATTTTGCTGCATATGGATTTCCAGTTTTCCCAGTACTATTTGTTGAAGAGGCTGTCGTTTCACCAATATATGTTTTTGACGTCTTTGTCTAGTGCTCCATTTATATACAATGGATCAAAATGCATTCTGCTGTCATATATACCAATTAGAGTAAATTTAGAAATACTAATTATAATTAGTACAGTTAATGAATAAGATTGTTGTTAGATACTATACATCGGGCCCTTTTGTATAATTTGCCTCATTTAATTCTCTTATTGTACTGCCAAGTGGATATTATTAGCCATGTTTGAATAGATGAGGACACTGAAGCTCTGAAACCATAATTAACTTACCCAAGTTCACACAGCCAGAAGGAAATTGGGACATAAACTTGAGACTATCTATGCTAGCCCAACTTCTTTTTACTCCCAGTAACATTGCAGGGTCCCATGGTGCCATTACCATAGACCTAGAGATTCTTATTTCAAGAACCAAATATGAAACCAGTTGCCTAAAGTATCAATACATAAGAAAAGAATTTAGTATTTCCTGTAACCACAGAATCAAAGAACACAATGCTTCAATTCCCAATACAAGCTATACTGCAGTGAAAAGCATTGAGAGGTAAAAAAAGGAAATAATAATTATAATAATCTCTAATGAGTATTGAGTTCTTTCAAAGTGCTAGGCACTCTAACTGTTTTATGATCATCATTTTGCAACAGTCCTATGAGGTATTATTGTTCGGCTTATTAAGTCAGTGAGGAAACTGTCTTAGGAACTTAACCAAGATCACCAGATTATAAGTATTAAAACAGGTTTGGAAGTCAAGTCTGCCCAATTCTACAACCTAAATTTTTATTCCTTAGTTCTCAGGCTTCTCTGAATGCAACATATGATTAGGAATAGGATTGACACCTACTTCCACAGAGAGCAGGCCAATTGGATTCAGTATTAAAGGTCAGAGTCAGTGTGAATTAAAGGCATTATGGATTGTTTTGCTTGCTGGCCTTTTTGTTCTTCACTAAAATTTGAGTTCATCTTCACAAATGACACTGAAATGTTGCATATCAGAACTTTTAATGTGCAACATTTTCCCACTCATAGACAAATTGTATCAAGTGAACTGACTACCTCCCATGCTTCATTTTAAAGGACTTTTGAGTTAAATAAATGGAACCCTGAGTCATCTGGACTCAGATTTAGCCCTATCTGGGCTCAAGGGATAAGCTGCCTCGCACTTAGAACACCTGGAACTTTCAGAAACTTTCTGCAGGGCACATGGTCTCCCTGAATAGGCAGTTCCTTTTGCACAGTATTTCCTGGAAATACGGCTATTTTAGATATGTAATGTGAAAATGAGAAGTAGATGTAGATTTTTTTTTTTTTAATTTTAGACGTAGATCACTTCCCACTGAGTGATAACATCTAATTCTGCCCCCATTGAATCTGTCTTGATCTAATGACTTACTAGGCCAATAGAATGCGACAAAGGGACAATCTGGGATTTTTTGAGGTTCAGTCACAAGAAACATTTCAGTTTGAATCTTGGAACTCATACAGCATGTTTGGAGGAAGCCCAAATTGCCCCAGGAAGAGCCCAGGTGGAAAGAAAACAAGTATCCTGAGCTGTGTTCCCGGTTGAGATGTAGCACCAACTCTCAAATGGTGTGAGTGATCTCGAATAAGTGGATCTCCTAACCCTAGCTTCTGTCTGCTCCAAATGATACTGCATGGCACAAAGAGAAAATGTCCCCAACTGAGCTCTACCCAAATTACGGATTTTGGTTTTTTTGAGCAAACACATGCTTATTGTTTTAAATTTAGCGGTAGTTTATTAAGCAGCAGAAACCCACACATGGATATTATATTTCTTTCAAATGCCTACAAAAGTCATTTTGCAATCTTTTTTTGTAACTATTTCCAGTGCTTGCATTTACTTTTTGAGGGAAGAGTTTGTTTTGGCCATCTGTTTTTGGCAATGATGCCTTTCCCTAGACTGTAAACTTCTGTTTTATTTTGTTTGGCGAAGAGATTGTATGCTTAAGTTCTTAACCCAGCGATGAATGTTTGGCTGTAAAAGTCAAATACAATGAACGTAAATACCATCAATGCAAAAAGCACGATCATTTAGATATTTCCAAACATGAAGTGTACTTATTCAATCTGACAGGGCCTGTAATGTGTTGTGTCTTCTGCGAATGAGGAGTTGGCTCAAGAGAACGTGTTCATTAATTAAAAGAACAGATATTTTTAAAATGTATTTGATATATTTTAACTGTGTTATTTAAAAGAAAACATGTTGTTAAGTATATTTAATATCTGCCAATCATAAATTAATTTTACTTATTCGTTAATGTTTTCTAGAAGTCTTTTTCTCTTTGGAAATACCATTAGCCGTAAATTGATATTCAACTACTTGCAAAGAATCTATTGCCTTTGTTTTGAAATATTCTTAATCTTCTTACTAGAATCCTCTTTTCTCATGTATATTTAAGAAAAAGTGGCTCTAGGAATTTGGCTCCCCTCACTTCAGATTTACTTTGTACTTCAAAAAAGCCATAGATAATTCTTCCATCTTTGCTTTCCTGAGTTTTCATGTTTAACTCCTGGTCCCAGAATGGGCAGGTTGGAGGGACCCTTATGATAACTTCATGCACTAAATCTCCTTGGCTAAGCCTGATTTTAAACATTAGGTCCCAGAATGATCATCAAAATGTCATAAACTTGGCAAAATGTATTGGCCAAACCCCATTTTTTTAGACTTGGAAGGAAATGACACAAACACCTTCTGTTAGACAATGAAGGCTCAAAGCCTGGTCACCATTATTGTTCTCTAGATCTGGCCTAACTGGGCCTTCAGACGTTGTCCAACAAGAAAACTATGTGTAAACCCCGATAATCCTTCTAACCTTAAGTTATATTTGGCTGTTTGTCCTCTGCCATGTGGTTGTTAGCTTTTGAAAGGTCAGGGATAGCTTTGAGAACCTGACAGATACTTGTTATAGAAAAGTAGATATGTCTATAATCACAGAAATTTCTATGTACAGAATTCATATATTCCCTCGTGTCTTCAGACCCCCAGGATATAAATGTTAGCGCTGAAATGTCTTTATCAATTATGGTAACCCTATAGTCACAACCCAGCCAAAAGTACCAACAAATTATCTATCTCAGAGAAGATGTAGGGTGAAGGCGTCACAGAAAGTCACCAAAGACAGAAAACCACGCATAGAAAATCAGTCCATAAACTCCCTGTGTGTAAAACATTTATTTTAAAATTATACTCGAATTTTGCATTCTACTCTGTAATAAATTTATATTTCCTTTACTACAAGAGTACTTTTGTGTCTTCACTTAAAACTTTTGAGTAAAACTATACTCCCAAGATGGATATTTGTGTGGTAGTTTTTCATACCACAGTTCCCCTTGAATTTCCCAGGTAAATCAAAACTTCTTAAGGACCTCAGATACAGTGAGATTCACAAGCCTTCCACTTACTAGTTGTGCCATATTGAGCAGGTAGTTTTGTGCCTCTGATCTAACCCTCACAAAGATATTGTGAAGATTTAAATAATAAAAAACATGACAGATTACCAGTAAATATGTTATACAGTATATACTCAATAAATGATAACTATTATCTACTAAAGCCTACAGCCATCTCTTTCACCTCTACTACTATCATAAGAGTGGTCAGTACAATGCCTGGCATATAATAGGTGCTCAATAAATGATAGTCTTATACTCTTAAATTTCTTCATCCAATGGTAGGTAACTTCTTGATCTTCATTCTTCTTGGCCGTCAGCAGCATTTGACACAAGTATTCTCTCCCTTCTTGCTATAGTTTGGATATGGGTTGATCTTATGCCCCAGGACTCATGTATTAGAGCCTTGGTCCTCATTATGTTTGTGTTGAAACTGGGACCTTCAGAGGTCAAGCCTAGTAGGAGGTCAACAGTTCATTGGGGGCATGCCCTTGAATTGATGAATGTTAGTTCTCATGAAGTCAGTTTGCTGACTTAGTTCACATAAAAGAGAGTTGGTTTTTTTATTTGTTTTAATTAGTTACACATGACAGTACAATGATCTTGACACATCACATTTGAATCAAATGGGGTATAATTTCTCATTATTCTGAGTGTACAGGTTGCAGAATCACATTGGTCATGCAGTCACATATATACATACAGCAATACTAGTATCCATTAAAAAAAAATGAGCCCAACCCCTGAATCTCACTGCAACCCCCTGTCTGGAAGTGATCTCTTCTCCTCCCACACGTGCTTCTATCATTGTGGTGCCATCTGCCATAAGGTGGTGCAGTCAAAGGGGTTCTTGCCAGGATCAGCACTATGTGTTTGGGCTTTCAGCCTTCAAAACCTCTTTTCTTTGTAAGTACCCAACTTCAGGTGTATCATTTCAATAGAGACAAGCAGACTCATACACCCCTCCTTAAAGCCTTTCTTCTCTTGGCTTCCAGGATGTAACTCTCTAGATTTTTCTTCTTGTATCAATAGCTACTTTTTTGTAGTTTCTGTTAGAGTTCCGTCTCATTTCTTTACCTACAAACCATGGACTGACCCCAGGCTAAATCCCAGTATTTCTTCTTTCTCCTAACCACACATTTCTCATGATGATCTAATATTGTCTCATTACTATTTATATGTAATGTTATATACATATATATATATATATATGAATATATAAAATCCATATATATGGAGAGAGAGAGATAATAGGCATTTCCAACTAACTGTGTGACATACATACAAACACACACACACACACACACACACACACATAGTAGATCATCAAAAGTCTTCTCAATTTAATACCTACAAAACTGATTCCCTGGTTTTCCTCCTTCCCTCCCCAACCCTGTTTACTTTACGGTCTTTCTCATCTGAGTAATGGCAGCTCTATTCTTTTCGTGGCTCAAGCCAACATCCTTGGCATCATTCATGACTGTTCTTTCTCATCCTTCATATTCTGCATGCAGTCTGTCAGCAAAGCGTAATCCGTCCTTCACAACAGATCCAGAATCTGAACACTCCTTAACCTTTCTCTCAGCAACCCCTCTGGTCTCAGCCATCATTACTTCCTGCCTGGATTAGTGCAGGAGCTCCATCTCTTTTCTCTGTGTTCAGTTATCTACTGCTCTATAACAAATCAACCCAACACATAATGGCACAAACAACAACTGTTTTATTATGCTCATCGATTCTGCTGGTCAGGAATTCTGAAAAGGCACAGTGGAGACAACTCTTCCCTGTTCTATATGTCTGGCGGGCTCAGTTGGGAAGACTTAATTGGCAGGGCTGGAAGAACTGTGCCAGAATGATCCACCTCCAACTTGGAGTCCTCACTCCCAGGTATGGCACCTGGGTTATGATGGCTGAAGGGTTAGACAAGCCAGGACTAAACGGGATTGAAGCAGTCTCAAACAAGATAACCAGGTCTGGGGAAGGGACCATCCTACCTCTCAATGCGGACAGTTTCAAAGAATTCCTAGACATATTTTAAAAGTGCCAGGCTCTGCTTGTACCCTTGCCCTGCTGTCTGTTGCCATCTCTAAGACCATTCTCAATGCAGCCACCAGAGATCCTGTTTGAAAGAAAATCCACAGCTGCCGTTCTTCTGCCTAATTCTTTCCCATGGCTAGCATTTACTCAGAGTGAAAGCTAAAATCCTTACATTAACCTTAAGGCCTCAGGGCCTGGTACTCCCTGACTCATCTGCTGCTACTTTCCTTTGAATTCACTCTCTTTCAGCACCTCACTGCTCCTTGAGCTGGCTGGTCTGTGACATTCCTACTTCCTCTTACCTGAGCCTGAAACACCCTTTCCCTGGACATCCAAAAGTTCACCCTTCCTTCCTTTCAAGTCTTAGTTCAGTACATGCTCTGGGGGACGTAGGTTCACAATCCTTTCTGAAAATGAAAGAAATGAAATTGCAAAATTCTTTACTTGTCCCTTCCCTGTTTGTTTGTTTGTTTGTTTGGGGGCATAGCAGGGATGGAACTCAGGGCACTCTGCCCCTGAGCCACATCCCCAGTCCTGTTTTGTATTTTATTTAGAGACAGGGTCTCACTGAGTTGCTTAGTGCTTCACTTTTGCTGAGGCTGGCTTGCAATCCTCCTGCCTCAGCCTCCTGAGCCACTGAGATTACAGATGTGTGCCACCGTGCCCAGCTCCTGTATTTTTTCTTTACCAATTAATATGATCTGTGTGTGTGCACACATGCACACACACACACACACACACACACAGTCACATACATGCCTACACATAGAAAGACTCACACACACACAAACACAGTAATATATTTTCCTATTCATTGTATGCCTCCACCTCTAGATTATGAGTTCCCTGTGGGTATGGATTTCTGTTTTATTCATTCATGAATCTTCTACACCTACACCAGAGCCTGTACATAGTAGGTGTTCAATAATATCTGTAAATGAATAAAACTACTCATTTTTTTCTAATATGTTGTTTGAAATCTCTTATTTAATCCTGTTTTTTTAATTCAAATTTCTATTTGCTACTCTGCTCAGACTATATGCAGCTTTCTTTATAACCTTTAAGCAATATTACCTCTCATTAATTAATCCACAGGTTTTCTAACTTTTATTGAAGAACATGGATACTAACTATGACTGTCTTTGTGAAAATTGTTAAATCTTTAGATTGTTTTGTGTGACTAGGTAGCTACCCACTTTTATATTGTTTTCCAGTTATTATATATAATGTACTACAAGACTGAGACAGGAAGCATGTTTTAAGCAATTGGAATTTTTTGAAGAAAATGAAAATAGAAATTAAACATTATTAACTCATTCCAAAAATTCTTGTTACTTCTTAGCAGAAGATAAAATATATCAGGATTAAAGGGGAAAGTGGATAATCCCCCAGGGTATATTGGCCTGTCATCGGGTACTAATAAAACTCTGCATTTTCATAGTTGAATGCCTGAGAAAAATCAGCCTGATCCCTTTTTTCACTAATGACTCCATAAATGAGATAATTTTCTAAAATTTTATTTAATGAAATTATATATTGAATTACATGCTAATAACTTTAGGAATTCTAACTTATTTGGTCCTCAACTGACCTTATGAGGTTAAAGTATTACTATGCACATTTTCTAGATAAGTAAATTGAGCTGTACCAAAGTTAATTGACTAAGTAGCTAGTTTAGCAGTGTGAACTGGTCCCAGGATCTGTGTTTTTATCATTAGATGAAATGCCTTTTCCTTCAACATTTTATTGTGAAAATTTGCAAAAGAATTCTATAGGAAATAATCATATATCTACCACTCACATTCTACAAGTTTTTTTTCTATTTTTATCATGTTTACTCATCTATCCTTCCCTTAATCCATCAATCAATACATATATTATGCTCATTTAAAATAAAATTATAGAATCAATAAAATTTATCACTAAAACCTTTAGCATGCATATTGCTAAGCAGATGTCCATATTTGACCACAGTATTTTTTTACTTGAGTCAATGGTATACTTCAAGTCTGTGTATTTCACTGCATGTAAATTTTAACTCAAATATAACAATTAATTAATAACATTTGTTATTACTAGATAAGATTTCATGAGACAGCTTTGACTGATAGTGTTCTAAAACTTTGTAGTTAATATTAAGGGGTTTAATCTCTAGAAAAGATAGTCAACCTTTAAATTAGCATCTAATCAGGTAAACGAAGGGCTCACTAGAAGGCAATCAACTAGAGAAACATCCCTATTATATACCCATAATACCAAAAGGATCAAAAGCTATTTTTCTTTAGGTCTTTAGTATAATCCAGATAGTAGGAAGAGAGGTTAGGTGTGGAAATCCTTACGATTCCCTTCTATCCTGTCTTCCTACACATGGGAACCAAGGATCAGCAAGCGTAAGTGATTACCTTCAAGGTCATACCAATATTTGATGTCCAGTCTCTTGATTTCCATTCCAGATCCAACCTGGCAAGTTGCACCTTTTTTTGAAACCTCAACTTGTTAAGGGAAAAATCAGTGACTGTAATTATTTGATGAGTCTCAAAGTGGCATCTGCAGTTACAAATTCCTCCAGTTGCAGTTTCAAAATTGATACTTCAAAATTGCATTCGTCAGAAGTAAAGACAGCCCCAAAATAAAAGCCACATCTAGAAAGCTTCCTTTTCTGCTTGTTTTGGGACCTCAAGTCACAGAATCAATAACAATTAAAGTCCTCACACATGAGGATCTACTCTGTATTTGCCCTTTTAAAACATTGTTAATTCTAACAACAGGCTTTCAAATTTCACGTGTAAGAAATTAAAGTTTGTGGAATAGAACCACTATTTGAACCAGTCATTCCACTCCTTGGCATATACTCAAATGACTTAAAATCAGCATACTATATTGACATAGCCACATCAATGCTTCTAGCAGCTCAATTCACAATAGTTAAACTATAGAACCAACATTGGTACCCTTCCACAGATAAATGAATAAATAAAATGTGGCATATATACACAATGGAATATTACTCAGCTATAAAGGAGAATGAAATTATGGCAGTTGCTGGTAAATGGATGGAACTGGAGAATATTATGCTAAGTGAAATAAGCCAATTCCAAAAATCCAAAGGCAGAATGTTTTCTAATAAGTGTAGGCTAACACACAATAAGAGTGTGTAGGGAGGGAGAATAGAAGTTCATTTAATTAGGCAAAGGGGAATGAAGGGAAGGGAGGATGGATGGGAGCAGGAAAGACAATAGAATGAGTTGGATATAACTTTCCTATTATTCATATATGAATATATGACCAGTATAACTCCACATCATATATAACTACAAGAATGGGAAGTTATACTCCATATATGTGTAATATGTCAAAATATATTCTATTGTCATGTATATCTAAAAAGAACAAATAAAAAATACTTTCAGAAAAAAAGAAATCAAACTTTGAAAAGATAATATAATCATTCATATACTGCTAGCAAGTCATAGAATCAGGATCTTCTGATTCCTAATATCAATCACATAACTTGTTACCGCACTCCTCAGATCTTGTGCACTAATAACTCAAATCATGACATAGAGTTGGGAGCAGGGCTTTCTATTCACATTTTCTAGCCTTGAATCCCAGCTTCACACTGAAAACTCTGTGACCTTGAGCAAGTAGCTTAATGTCTCTGTGACTCAGTTGCTCATATGAACAATAGGAGTAATAGTGGTGCCTACCTTATGGGGGCTGTTGTGAGAAGTAAATAAGCTAATACATGCAAAGCCTCAGAATAGTGCCAGATTCCAGAGATAAGTCATTAATGTATCCTATTATTAATGTTGGCCCTTGTAGAAATCTGTCTTATTTCTAACCCTATTCCTTCTTTGGTGAAACAGTATAAGGAAAAGAGATTCATACTGGGATGCAGAAGCCTTTAGTACATTGTGAAGAAAATACTTGAATAAAATAGCAACAATTCTTCAAGTGAAAACAAACTGAACATTAAAGTGTAATCATACAGAGCAATGGAAGTTAGGTGTTAAGGAAGTGTAGTGATGACATCGAGGTGATAGCTGGAGATCCTCTCAGTGCCATATCCACTTCTGCTTTTAGCTCTTCCATTTCTGTGTACACAGCTTCATTTCCAACATCCAACTTTTGTGACCTCTGTTTGATGACTTTCTCTGACCTTCTGGAGATGTTCTGCCCTAATATGAAACAGGCAAAAAGTGCTGGGGAATGAGCATCCCCAGGAGCAGCTCTCAATGCAAGCTGGAGGATAAATACTGGTGTGTCCCACATTGTCTCAAGTATTCGCTAGTGGAAGAGAGTTCCAGCTTCCTTCACGGGTAACTCCCTTGACAGAATATCATTTATGGGATTCCTTCCCTTCCCTGTTTCCTATCAGCTCCTTTACCAGTGCTTCCTGGAATCACCTTCTAAATAAACAGATTACATATGAATCCCTTATAAGAGTCTGCTTCTGGGAAACCTTAAACAAAGAAAACAATTCTTAAGGATGCATAACCAAGTTGTATCCCTTTAACCATCACCTTTAACTATAATGATCCTTATCGTCTTTATGCATCACTTATACATCACTTTTACATCCAGAACCTAACTGGATCCTCAATGGTCCAGTGAGTTGTTTGATGCTGGTAGGTAAATTTTAAGGATAAAAAAGCTGTGGCTCACTAATGAGAGACCACAGTCATCTGGATAATGGGAACAGAGCAGGATAATAATCCCACACATGCTGACTCTAAGATCAGGAATGTCTTGAAGGATTGGCTGCAGCAGACATTTTGTCAAGCATTTATTTAGTATATAAAACTCCATCAGCTGCTCCTTATAAGAATAGGTAGGAGGTTAAAAAAAATCAGTCTCTGTTCTTCAGTATTTTAATTTAGCACATATGCAAGTTCAAAAAAAGAAATGAAAAATAACTTTGGGGCTCAGGATTAGTAATTTTTTTAATGTGATTCTAAAAGACTGAAAGAATAATGTTGATTTCTATTTTAGATTTCCAAATCAAGGCAATAAAGATATTTTACAAGGCATGTCAGAAAGCCAGGCTTCCTATGAATCTCTCTTTAAAAATTATTTACCTTTGTCTTCATGTCTTTATGTTACATAGGATGGATATTCCTTAAAATCACATTCCTCTGAGTCTTGGATCAGCTTCAACTCCTTTTTTAAAATCATGACATAGTAAAGATTTGCTTTCAGACAGAGCAAGGGAAAATGAATTAGTTTACTCATTGCTGAGCTTGCTCAAGCTAATTACATCAGCGGGATGGTAGGGACCCTTGGGTTTTTGCAACTTGGCATATTTTTAAGCCACCAACTCTGATATTTAATCCTAAAGAAATCTCGCTTTAAATCTTCTCAAGCATTAAAATAATAATGGCAGAAAGGATCTCAGATCTCCAGAAACCATGTTATCTACAATTTCTTTTACATATTATTGATATGTTTTTCAATAGGACCAGAAGTTTCTATTCATAAAGTGTCAAAACTCAGAAGGCTGATGTCTAGTGATTCAGCCCAGTGGAATTCAGACTTTAGAAAACTGTCAGATTTTTTTAAAATGAATTTTAGTGTGCCAACTTTTTTTTTAACCATGATTTGAAAAATTATAACCCATGATCTGCTATCATCATCAACTATACATCCACACAAAAAAATGGTTTGTCAACCAAAAAATTAATGATGACATCATATCTGATTAATGGATAGTCCTTAAGAAAAATAATGTGTATGCATGCATATATGTGCATATATATATAATTTATATGTATGTATAATATACTATATAAATAAGTGCATATATATTATTTTCTAATGTTCCCATGAATCAGCAAAAATTTTAGCAAATATCTTCATAGAGCTGCAGATGAACATTTGGGAATGATTATAATAACTGACAGAAGGATACAAAAATAGGAGTGGGTTGTTTTTCCTCATTGGTTCTATGTTTTGTCAAATCCTATTATGGTTTGGTTATGAGGTGTTCCCCCAAAGTTCTTGTGTTAATGCAGGAATATTCAAGGGGAAATGATTAAAACTACTAGAACTTTAACCCAATCAATCCATCCTAACTTTGAGTGGACTGACTGGGTGGTAACTGCAGGCAGGTGGAGCCTGGCTAGAGGGGGTGGTCGCTAGAAGCATGCCTTAGAAGGGTCCATCTTTCCTGTATCCCCTTCCTGTCTTTCTCCTTGCTTCCTGGCTGGCACAAGCAAAGATCCTGTTCTCTGCTACATTTTCCTGCCATGGTACTCGGCCTCATTTCAGATCTAGAGCAATGGAGTTGGCTGATCATGGACTGAAACCTCTGAAACCATGGGCCCAAAATAAACTTTTCCTCCTCTAGGTTATTCTTGTCAGGTTTTGGTCTCAGCAATGAAAAGTTGGCTAACGCAGAAATTGATCATGGCTGTGATTAACCTGACTATGTGGTTCAGAAGCTTTTGGAAGTGGTTTGTGGTAAGAGTTCTTAAAAGTTTGGGGATGCAGGCTAGAGAAGCCTTAGAATGTCATCAGCAGAGCTTAATGGGTGAGTCTGGTGGGCACTCAGAAAACCAGAATGCAGATAGGAATTTGAACAATAAACACCGTGCTTGTGAGATTTTAGAGAGGAATGAGAACTCAAGTGGGATTTGGACTGGAGGCCATCCATTCATGTTACATTATGGCAAAAAAGTTGTCGAAATTTTGCCCATGTCTTGAGACTTTCTGTGAGGTTGAATGTAAAGGTGATGGACTACTTAACCTGGTGGAAGAAATTCCAAGGTAGTACAGAATTCAAGAGGTGGCTTGAAAATTGTTGGCAGCATTTAGCCAAGTTTACTGTGAGAATCAAGAGTGAAAAGCAGAGCAGAAGGATTTTTTAAACTTTCAGTTTGGCTAGAAAAGTGTATGTAAAACTGAGGGCAAGGAAGATATGTTGGTTGAACAAATTATCAGCACTAAAGAAATTTTAAGTATTTTTTTCCACAGAAACAATGGAAAAGCATCTCAAAAATTGACAATACGACTCCTATCTCAGGCTCAAGGGTGTTAAAGTAAAAATTCCTTTGAGAAGAGTTCATGGGGCACCCTTCCTGCACAGGGTGACCTAGAAGGTGTTTTCATCATGTCTATCCATCCAGACACTCAGAGGCTACTGCAATCATGATCCTAGGGAGCTCAGCTGCTGCCTGAGTTGGTGGCAGACCATGTGGTGGTGGTTCTGCAGGAATGCAGGATGCTAAAGTTAGGAGGTTCCTAAAGATGTCCACCAATATTTCAAAGGAAGCCTGGGAGGCCTGGAAAAAAAATGTAGCAGGATTGGAATCCCTGCAGGCTGCCTCTGACAGGGTGATGCGTGAAGCTATGAGGTTGAGGCCCAAGCTGAAATGGAGACCCCAAGAATTAAGAGATACGAGTAAAGTGAACTGTCTGCAAAGGACAGCTGCTAGGTACAGAGAGAACCAGGCTTAGAAAAAGGGAAGAGAACTGCAACAAGCAAGACCAAAGGGATGGGGCTGCATGAGCCTTGTAAAGATGGCATCTTGCCACCATGTGCCAAGAAGTGGGAGTTGTAGCCATCGGACTCTGCCCAGCTGGGTTTCCAGTCTTGTTTTTGTCCTATCCCTTCTTTCAATGCCTCTATTCCTCCCTTTTAGAATAGAAAGGTTTACTCTGTGTCACTGTATATTGAATAAATGTAACTTGCTTTTAATTTTTATATGGGCCACAGCTAAGAGCCTCAGAGGAGGCACTGAACTTAGACTTTGGGGCAGTGCTGTAACTGTAAGATTATGGGGACTCTTGGACATGAACTAAATGCATTTTTCACTGTGAGATGAACATGAGCTTTTGAGGGTCAGGGCAGAATGTTATAGTTTGGATATACAAATCTCCCAAGAGCTCTTGTGTTAATGCAGGAATATTCAGCAGTGAAATGATTAGATGATGAGAGCTGTAACCTAATCAGTTATCCTAGCTTGAGTGACTGACTGGGTGGTAACTGGAGGCAGGTGGGGCATGGCTGGAGGAGGTGGGTCACTGGAAGCATGCTCTGGAAGGGTTCATCTTTCCTGCAGCCCCTTTCCTTGTCTCTTTCTGCTTCCAGACCACCACAAGCAGAACAGTTCTCTGCTATGCTCTTCCACCTCTGATGCTCGGCCTCACCTTAGGCCCAGAGCAATGGAATCAGTTGACCATGCATTGAAATCTCTGAAACTGTGAGCCCCAAATAAAGTTTTTCTCTCCTAAGTTGCTCTTGTCAGGTATTTTGGTCATTGTGTTAAAAAGCTGACTAACACAAACCCCCAAGTCAAAATTCACCACAGTTACAGTTTCCTTTTCCTTTAAAACTGAATCCCTTTTGCTTTTAGTCTTCACTAGAATATGAAATTCATACCCGGGACCCAATCTTTAACACTCATATCTTTTTACTATTGGTAGAGCTATTTGATTTTATTTTAAATATGAAGCAACAGAGACTCAAACAGGTGTAGTCTTTTGCCCAAGTTCTCAAAATAACCTCTACACAATATATCCTTGGACATCACAGATCCAAGAACAAACCCTCTTGGGGCCTTTGGCACTAACACTTTTTGTCAGCTTGTGGGAATGATTTAGGGTGCTTAGGAAAATCCCACAGCAGGATTGCGAGTTTATGACAAGAGAGGATGCCTGTTCTCTAAGGGGTCATGCCTCCTATTGGTTAATTTTTTAACCAATGCAACGGAATAAAATGTCTACTGACTCAGTATTATACTCAGAAATAAAAGTACTGAACATGATAATCTGTAAAAAATGATCTACTGGCCAAAATAATTGGCCAGTAATTATTAATCCATCAAAATAAGTCACAAATATCAGTTTTATTTCACTAAGTATAACATTGCATGCTATCCTTAGGTCCCAGGTCTGAGTACCTCAATCAAATGACTTAGGCCTTGCACCCAGCCATTACTTCAGGCTCAAAAACTAATAAGGCTAAAAAAAATGCATGTATCTGCTAAAGTAGTTGATCCTGGAGTACAGGTAAAGACTAGTCAAGGTTAGGCTTGTTCTGGGAGATGTTATCTTTTTTTCTATTATTTGCCATCGATACCAGATTTCTTGGAAGCAGCAAAATAAATCATAGTGCTTTATTCTTAGTGAATTGGCTGTTTGGAGACATTATACTTATTTTTCATGGACTTGAAAGGTTTTTAAGGAAAATAAAACAACATGTGCTGCTTTCTGTGAATAACAAAGTGAATCTATGTACACTCAACTTGGCATTATCTCTTCAAATGATGATCCAGATTATATGGAGTGACAGGCAGTGAAGGAGGGTAGAGAAAGCAAGAGGTATGTGCAACAAAGAGTCAGTTCCTAACCAACACAGAGAAAGAAGCAGCAGCTGACTCCCTGGCAAGTTTCTGACTTTCTGGGTCAGAAGGATTTGTGCTTCTGCGTGCTGCTGAATGGCAGACCTTGTTTGGTCTAGCCCCAGGGGATGGGAAGTTTGGGGTGGGAACCAAAAACCGCAGCTCAGCATCAACTAGGAACAAGAAGAAATTGGTTCATTTTGATTCAAAGAGTGGGGAAAAAAACATTGTTCCTAATACAAGTTCAGTTCACTGAACTCAGCCAAATGACTCAGGAGCCCCACCCTCCTTATAACTCATCTATGAGTCATGGCTGCCCAGCAGCACCATGAAGAAATGCCACAGTGCATGCCACACTGTGATGTTCAAAACCTCCTCGGTTGGTTCATTTCTGTACAGTTTGGAGACTCTCTTCTTTTGATTTTTAGTCAGAGGGTCAAAATTCCAGAGTCAACTGAGCAAGTTGGCTTTGTTGTCTTTTTCTTCCACCAATTGCCATGAATCACTGCATGTGAAATCTGCATGAATATCCTTTTCCATGCCACCTTCTTAGGGCACTTTTGAGAGTGCATATCTGATCAGGCCATCATTTATTTTAATTCATCAGTGGCTTCTCTTATTAGGATCAAGGCAGCAATTCATAACTTGATTTACCTGTCCTGCATAACCTCAGACTGCTCATTTACATATCCATTTATTCATCAAATATTTACTGAACACTTTCTACCTGTTAGAGGCTGCTTTCGGTGCTAGAGTACTATCAATGGACAAAGTGGAGAGTCCCTTGTCGTGGAACTGACATTCAGCCACACCTATCCCTCACTTCCTTCTTCCACTTCCCCAAGCTCCGTTTTCTTTTGGAGAGACTTTCTACTCCTGTTAAACTCCTACTAATTCTTTATATTTCATTTTAAATAACATCTTCTTTGGGGAGGCCTTTCCCTTTGTGTGAATTAGGTCAGATCCGTATGCTATCTATTCCACAGCATCCTTACTTAATCACCATCTCTCTTTTTGTAAGTATTGTTTTACATTTGTATTTCTATCTATACCAGACATTGCCCAATTTTTTTTTTTTTTTTTTTTGCTAAGGGGCAGATAGTAAATATTTTTAACTCTGTAGGCCATTCAGTCTATCACAGTTACTCAACACTGCCATCATATCACAAGAGCAGCCTTGGAAAAAAACATGAACAAATGTTTATAGCCGTGTTCTGATAAAGTTTTGTTTACCAAATCAGGCTGTGGGCAAAATCTGGCCTCTGGGCCATAATTCTCAAACATCTGAACAACAGAATTTCCTACAATGATGGAAATGTTCTACTAAGTCCTCTCCAGTATAGTAACCACAAACCACATGTGGCTGTTGAACACTTGACATGTGGCTAGTGCAAGAGAGGATCTAAATTTCTAAATGTATTTAATTTTAATTAGTTAAGTTTAAAAGAAACTTAGCCACGTGTGGATAATGATTTCTGTATTGGACAGCACAGGTCTAGACCATGAGGTCAGGAGCTGTGTCCTTTTGCTCACTTCTGTGTCACCTGGACCCAGCACAAAAGCTGGCACAGAGTAGGTATTCAATCTTACTCTATGTGTGTGTTGAATGAATGGGTGAATGAATCAATCAATGAAAAAGTGCTGAAATATGAAATGATAACGGAACTCTTATTTCCTTTTAGCTACCACTATGGTACTTGATTAGATGTTGGGATACTTTTTGCTTTCTAGTCATAATCGGTGTGTGCATTTTTATCTCTCCACTACATATGAGCTTGATGAGGATGCAATCTTTAGTGAGACTACCTGAGTAATCTCCTCATGCCTTCTCATGCACAGAACAGTCAATCTTCCCAAAGAGTGTTTGCAGCTATTAGTGGGAAAACAAAAGATTCAGCCCATGGTTACTTTATTTCTGAAATATGTTCCAATCTGTCTTGTCTCAGAGGTCTAAATTCATACTTCCTTCTGGCTTCAATTCTCAAGTTGTGGAGATAACAGATTCAAAGTCTTGGCTTTTTCTGCTTTATAATCTTGACCAAGTTGCTTAACACCCTTGTATCATTTTTACTAAGTGAAGATAATTCTTAGGGATATCATGCAAATAAATAAATAAATTCTTAAGAATACCATGTACTGTCCATAAAAGCTTTTGAGCACCTTACAGATAAACATTATTCTCAAATAGCACATTATAATTGGTCAAAAATGTGGTATTTATTCTCAGAGATATTTAACTGTTGCATTGTTTTTTCTGGTTAATCAGCCCAACTTAATAAAAGCTCTCTGTTCCTCAAGTGAGCCAGGTGATTGTAAGCCAGGTCAAAAGAATGCAACCTTACAAGGTGGTGAATGACAGCCACTCAGCTCCAAAGTTGAATCATGTCCAATAAACTTTGGCACCTCCACCCTAGCTGCCTCCCCAGGTAGGTTCTAGTTTACAGATCTTTGTGCCTTGCATTCCTTCTGCAGTTATGATAAGGTGGCATTCCAATGATGGCACAACTTTCTTACACAGTACCTAAAAGAGAATGTCTATCTTACCTTGCCATGGGAAAACTTTCTCATATTCAATTCCAAGGGGTTGTATGCATCTCATCTTCAAGTATGTATGATGGGAGATCCAGCTAGAGGTCTCTTCAAGGTCCTAGGACCTCATTTCAAACCAATGAATGTTCAAGCCAGGTCTCCTCTCCTGGAATTTCCTTCCTCCTCTCCTCTCCCAAGTTTCCCAGTCTTGGCTCTTCCTCATTCACACATTCCTTCAGAAGATATTCACTGGTCATCTTACTAAGGCTCCATTTAGACCCACTTAGTACAATCATGTTGCTCCTGTGAATTTCTCAACTCACCATTCTGGTTGTACCTATTGAAGTCTGTGGCTCTCCTCATGGACTGCCCTGGTTACTAGCCAACTTATCAGGTGAATGAAACTAAAAGTAGTGATGACGAGAAACCAACTTCACCTCTCAAATACTGAATTGGCTCATCAATAAAAAGAAAGGGTTGGAGTAGCTAATATAGAAAGTTCTGTTTATAACCTGTCTCTTTATCTCCAACTTCTAGTGTCACTGAAGCCTCAAACTTGCAATGTACCATTTTCCAACATGTACTACTTAATACCAAGAGATGCTTATTAAATCAAGAATTGAATCTTTTGAGTTTTCTGGCTTACATTTTCCCAGACTCAAACTAGAATTTTGGTCAGCTCAGGTGAGTCCTGAGGCAGAAGTTTCTTTGAAGAGGTGACTTTCTTCTCAGACTTCTTCTAAACCCTTTTAAGCAAGGATTAAAAATGAGGAAAAAATCAATTTGTGCGGGAACTAAATCCAGGACCTCAGCTTGCTAAGCACACACTACTCTCCTATCCTCTGGAGTACAAGAATTTTAACAATATTTGTATTGTATGTATGTATTAAGGTACTAAGTTTTATAATGTGTAAACTACCAAATCTCAATGGCATAACTCAATAGAAATATCTACCTCACTCATATTAAGTCAAATTGTCAGTAATAGAAAGTTGAGAAAGGTGGAGAAGACTCTGCTCTGCAAAACTTTTCAGGGGATCAGCAAACAAAGGCCCTACAATTTTTAATGTGTAGCTTCCAAGGTCACCTTGGCTGTCAATATTCAGATGACAATAGAACAGAGAGACTTATTGTCCAGGTGCAGAAGTGGCACATTTCACATCTACCCATTTCTAATTAGCTAGAACTAAGCCACATGGTTACATTTGTATAGAAGGGATGTGGAAAATGTAGCCTCGCTGTGAGAAAAGAGAAAAAAAAATGGATTTGGTGAATAACCAAAATCTTTGCCACACTGAACAGTAGTGTTAAAATACTTGAAGGTCCTTTGTGTGAGATAATGAAAGCTACTATTTTTGCAAGTTATCTTTTATTTTCTGTTCTCTTTCTAATGAATAGAAAATATTTATTTAATGACTTGTCTTTTAATATGTTGTCAAAATAGTTTTATAAAACAATAAGTTAACTGTACTGATGGTGTCATGCAGCAAGAATATTTAGCCTGGATCTTTTTAGTGAAGCCAGAGCTGGGTCTTAAGCAGAGCTGGTAATAAAGCAGGCAAAAATAAATAGATATATAGATAGATAAAAAGCAGGAAGTACAGCTAGGAAAAAATTGCAGAAATTACAGAAAAGTGACAGCACACAAAAAAATTAGGAAAGTATAAAAAGCAGGGTATGAAGTGGACATAGTTTAATGATGCATACAACAAATGGAAGATGGGAATCAGGCTGGGCATTATCTTCTGCTTTAAGCAACTTAGCTTTATGTTGAAACTAACACTTTCCAAAGAAAGCTTTTGCCATGGCATAGGTAAATTTATATAAAAGGTGGAAAACACATTTGATACACATACTAGGCTATCCAAAGTTTGTTTTTCACTTCAGTATTTTTATTAAACATTAATTTTTTTATTTTTTAATATTTAATTGATTTTATTTTTTAAATACAGGACAGTGGAATGCATTCCAATTCTTATTACACATATAGACCACAATTTCTCATATCTCTGTTTGTATATAAAGTATGTTCACGCCAATTCATGTCTTCATACATGTACTTTGGATAATGATGTCTACCAAGTATATCATATATGTCATATAAGCAAATATTTGTTGATTCAATAAATATTTGTTCAGCATCATGCATAAGCCCAGAGGCACACAGGGGGATGCAGTAATGAACAAGAAAGTTCTCTCCTCTGGCTCTTACAACCCAGCTTCTGTATACTGCAAATCCTCCAGAGGCGGCAGAGGTCAGTATTAGGATGACCATCCTTTGTGTTGATGGTCATCTCTATCTAGGGAACACTTTGGAAATAGCTAGGGATAAAATTATCTAGCAAATGCAGAATTGAGAAGTCAGTATAGAATAAACAAACCACACAGAAGGTAAATGCAGTGGTCCAAGAGAAAGGTGATGAATATCTCTCCTGAAGCTCTCAATTATATCTTAAGGATCTTTCTATCCATTGCCACTGCCCTTATCTTCCCTACTCTCATCCCCCAAGCCTTTGGTCAATTATCCCCTGATTCATAAAACATTTTCTCCATGTTCTAGCCAGTGTTAGGTACATCTTCCTCCCAATTCCCACAGTACTCTGGACATCTCTCTATAATACATCTCTCTTTCTAATGGATAGTCAGTTTGCAGTCTATTGTGAGCACCTTGTGTCTTCTGGCAGAGCATTAGCTAACACAGGCAACCCATTGAGGCTTGGTTTAGGTTAAAATCCAAAATTTTTTTTAAAAAGTTAAATAACAATAAAAACAAACCTTTCAGATAAACTTAAATATCCCATATCTGTTATCATTATCACATCTTCCTAGTGGCTTAACCATTTTATCATTATAAAATGCCCCTTTTTACTTCTGATTACAGTTTGGTTTAAAGTTTATTAATACAGCCAATCCAGCTTTCTTAGGGCTACTGTTTACTTTTTTAAATTTTATTCTTCTTTTTAGTGGTACAGGGATTGAGCCCAAGGCCTCACACATGCTATGTGAACACTCTGCCACTGAGCTACGTACCAAGCCCTTGATTGCTGTTTTTATGATCTTTTTCCATTCTTTCCAATTTAACTTACTTGGATCTGTGACTATGAAGTATGTCTCCAGTGGACAACATATGGGTGGATTTAATTTTGTTTTTATTTAGCTTGTTACTCTGCCACTTGATTGAATTGGTTGATCCATAATTTTACAGTTGTGATTAAAGGAGTTGGATTTGTGTCTGCCACTTTAACTTTTACTTTTTGTATGTCTCACTCATGTCCTTTTTGTTCCCCTATTTTCATTTAGTGCTTTCTTTTCCATGACATGTATATTTTCTAGTGTGGCAATTTTCTACAATGGATATATTTCAATGATTTTCATATTTTTTAATGTTTTCTTTGTGATGATTCTAGGGCTTAACATAAATAGTGTGTGTGTGTGTGTGTGTGTGTTAACTTTTCAAAATTGTTTCAGATTTATACAAACTTAAATTCAGTGAGATATAGCTGAGCTGTTCTCATCTATTTAACTCACAGTACAGAGTCTCTCCTTAGAGAATGCAGCCTTTACTATCTACCCTGGAATGACAGTGGCTGTAGCAAGTCTCTTACTATCTTTTTCCCTAATCTGTTAAGCTATCTGCTTTTATTGGTATCAGTCCCAGCAGCTGGTCTCCACTATTTATTGGCTCTATTGGTTTTGACAGTACCCTGGGGCACAAGTTGTTCCACAATTTGATCCAATCAAATTCATGATCCTTGACATAAGTAGTGTTTTGAGGCCAGTTTTTTGAGGTTCTGACCCCAAGAGGACTCTTCTTAGCTTATTTCCCTGGTTCTCTTTAATGAACTGACAACTGCCCACCGTTTAGCTTGTTTTTGTGAAGAACCAATCCCCTCTGAATTGTTTACCAGCAAAATCTCCATGGTTTCCAAAGGTATCCTGAAGCCTTACACTTTCCTGCTCTCCATTCCAAATACAATCAATTCCCTTAGTGAATCCTTTACTAATCTGTGTTTTTATGATCAATCCTTCTTCCTGGGCAAAGCCAATAAGCTACTGTTTCTGAGCTGGGTGCAGAATGTGGCCTCACTCTCTAGATGGGACATGAGCAGAGTTTTATGAGCAGGGATGTGGGTGGGACAGTAGCTTCCGGTTTTCCTCTTCCTCCACAGAAACCATATCCTGCTAGTGAGCTGGGGTAAGGACAACTGGGGCTGCAGTATTTCCAGCATGCCAAGCCTAGTGAAGAGGTTCCACTTTAAGAGTGGGTGTTCAGAGGAAGAAGGGAACTCCCAATCTCTCAGACATACTTGCAAGGAATTTAGCCTCTGCAAAATAGACCTGGGGTGATAAGAAAGGCATGCTTCTCTCAGGGAATGTATCATAGTCCTGGACTGGATCAGGGGAGAGGAAGCCCCATCCACTTAGCTATACCTGCTCAGAAGGGAAATTTTTTCATGCTGAGCTGGAAGGTGGAGGAGTGGAGGGAGAGAATGGGTCACGGCTTGGTGCCACAGTCTCTCACTGTTTTCACAGCCTCTCATTATTTTCACAGTCTCTTTTAGGTTATTCAGTAGGTCATCTTGAACAGACCTTTCTTCATTTGCTATATGCCCTTAAAGCAATTTCCAGACACTTTAAAAAGTTTCATTTTGATTATTTTATCAGATTTTTTTTTTTAATTTTTAAAAAGCATCTATGGAGTTCTTTATGTGACCATTAGGGAAATGGTCTCTCCTGCCACTATTTTTTTTTAAATCAGCTTCTGTATCTTGATACAGTACAATATTTAAAATAAATCTCTTATTCCACATATTTTGCAGTAGTTTTGCATCCCTGTAAAAACTTCACTTGTACAATGTAAGTGGAGATTCATTCCCCAAATGCCAGTATCTTTGAAAGTTTGTGTTCTCAGAGGAGCACCTATATGTTAATTCTTGATCATAATGTGGAAAACTCTGTATGTAGTCCACTTCAGAAAGGAACATGATCTCCTTATTTCCAGTGCTCTGGGGTTCCTTTGGCATTTCAACATCATGCTGAACTTTCTGCTCTTGTAGAGTGACCAAGGCCTGAAAGCCTCCTCATCTGGACTTTCCTTTCCAAGGAATGACCCAGCAGCATGATGGAATGAATGTGCATGTTACATGGGATACCTCATTCTGACAACAATAGGTTACTTGTGAATGGGTGGTAAATCAACAGAATTCTCTTGGTTTTCTCAGTCTTTTGAATTTATTTTGAAGCATGCACTCTACCACTAAGCTATATCCCCAACCCTTTTCATTTTTTTGTTATATACCCAAGAACCTAGAGCAGAACCAGAGTCTGCAACCCAAGTTCCCCAAAGTGCTGAGATGGTGTGTTGTTATGGTTAGGATAGTCATGTGGGCTCCTCATTCCATCTTCCTTAGGAGATCTCATTCTAGAACTTACAGTATCTCTTACCTTTCTCTCCAATTAACCTTGATCTATGAAATGTTTTTCTCAGCTCCAAAAGACACTATTTTTTTTTATTCCAAAATAAGTATCTCCCATCACTACTAGTATCCAAAGCCACCACATTTTCTTTGTCTCGTTCTCCACCACTACATTTCTTTGATGATTAGTAACAACTCTCAGCCCTATCACCTCCCCAGCCTCTCTCTTCTTAAATCCTGTTGGCCTAATAAAATGGCAGTTATAATAGGCTGATAAAAACCACTTGCTCAAGTTGTCTTGTGAGACTCCCCATACACAGTGATCTATTTCAACCCTCAATAACTATTGAGCCCCTGCATGTCTCTCTTCTTTCTTACACTTTCTGTCTTGTTACTGGACCCTCAGTCTTCTAATGCCCCCTATGTATAGGTATTGAACAAGACTGTGTGTGTGTGTGTGTGTGTGTGTGTGTGCATATATTCTCTTCTCTTTTCTCCTTCCCAAAAGGTTTCTCTAAAAGTAGCACTATCCATTCTAACAGCTTCAACAGTCATCTCTAGTCAGAAGATATCATGAAAATTCTAATATTTAATGAGATTTGCAACAAGTAAATATGTTGCACATGTATATCTTATTTAATTTTCAAAGTAACATTTGTTGGTCCCATTTTATCCTTGATACATTTAACATCCAGGGAAACTAAGTGATTTGCACAAGGTCACATAGTCAGCAAATGAAATCAGTGCCTGGATTTAAGCCCAGGCAGCCTGACACCTGTGCACATCTTCTCCATCATTATGCTCCATCAAGGCTGGACTCTAATTCAACCTCCTTCCGAAAGGCACTCCTGATCACTTAATGTGATAGGATCGCATTTGTGTCTTCCATATGTCATTTACATTATCAGTACATCATGGTCATTTGCACACACACACACTTTAATAGGACTTTGGACACCCCATTGCACCATTGACTCTGGGAGAAAGATTGTATTTACTGATTTCATATCACCTTTCATGTTAGCCTATGACAACTGGCAAAGGAACTGACAAATTGAGTGGAAGATAAATCATCTGCTTCTCCCAGTAGGTCCAAGCACCTATTTATATCCAGATGTGATAAGAGTGCAAGAAGAAAACAAACTTCAAGGTGTCACCAGGCTCCAAGTGACTAATCACTCTGGGCAAGGTGGCTTAAGCTCTGTTTATTTTGAAAGATGTGTAAGGAAAGGTAGAACAAACCACCATGTATTACAGATCATAGTGCTGTGTCTGCAGCAATGATGCATGCTTAATTAATACAAACTTATTAAGCAAGATGTTATGCTTCATCTACTTTAATAGGACAAAAATCCCGTATTTCAAAATAACTATCCAATCTCACATTGAGAAATCCTTTCCAAGAGGTGTGACTGACTTCAACTCTAAATAAAGGAATGTGGTAAATGAGTCACTTTCCATCTGTTAAGGAAAACACCAAGAAAATTTTTTGTTCTCTATGAAGGTCTCTCATGTTCTTGCTGTGAAATAAAATTTAAATTAAATAAGACAGGAAAATAGACATTATTTGGGGCTGATAAACTTTGAAAACTTCTCCTTTGTTATAAAACATGTCAAGGGAGAATAAAGAACAAAGTTTCCCAGGCCCAGCCTGTGCAACCAACGGAGGGCCTTATTTACATCTAGTTGAACTATCTGTTCAACTAAGAGAGAGGAAGCTTGCCTCAGAGCCTATTCAAGCAGAAAGTACCCATGGATTTCATGGGAAATGCTCTATTTTATTTGGGCATATGCGGAGTTTAGAGATGAAATGTGGGCAGGAAAGGAGAAAGAGAAAATCTGCTGACCCTCAGAGGCCGACCTTGAACATCCTACATGTTTATTGCCCTACAAGCACTTATATAACTTAGCCATCCTCTAGATCAGCCAAAAAGGGTTATTTGTGAGCAGGTTACAATAAGGTTCTGAGTAGTGCCCATAAAAGAACTGTGACCCAAAATTCTGTTCCAAGACTGTCACTCTTTGTTTGCTCTTTGTAATTTGTCCCTTATCACATTGACCTTCAAGCACAAGAGGAATTATGCTTCATTGTAGAAAATTGGTTGAACAGGTGTATCATGATCTATTTATTCAACCATTCATTGTTTGATACAAGTTATTTCCATATACTGGCTGTTATAAATTACTTCCATGAATATGGGGATCCAGATGTATCTTCTAAGCACAGACTTCATTTTCTTGCACTCAGAAATGGGATTGATGGATTATATATTAGGTCTATTTTTAATATTTTTTTGAGAAATGTACATACTGTTTTCCATATTAATTATACCAATTCATAATCAATAGTATGCAGGAATTTTTTTCCTACACTGTTGCCAAATATGTTATCTCATACTCTTTTGAAAACAGCTACATTACCAAATATGAGATATGGTTTTCCTTTACATTTCTCTGATGATTAGTGATGCTGAACAAAATTTCACGTCTGTTGGGCATTTGCATGTTCTCTTTGGAAAAATACTTTTGAGGACCTTTGCACATTTTTTAATTAGGTTATTTATTTATTTTTGTTGCCTTTGTTGTCTTGCTTTTAAATTGTGTGAGTTCCATCTATGTTTTTACTTTTAGCCCTTTTCAAATATGTTTTCCTGTTCTGTAAGTTTCCTTTATACTTTTTTGATGGTTCCCTTTGATATGAAGAAACCCTTTTGTTTGATTTTTACCATTTGTCTGGTTTTGCTTTTATTACCTGTGCTTTTGCTTTCATATCACAAAATATAATCACCAAAAACAATGTTGTGAAGCTTTTTTTTCAAGAAATTTTATAGTTTCATATGTTACAATTGAGTTTAGAACTCATTTCTAGTACATTTCTAGTTAAAAAAAAAAAAGTTCCAATTTCAAAAAAAAGTAATGTAGAGATCAAAATGTTTATCTACAAGATTTTTTTCATCTATTGTATGCCTTGCAAAAAATACTCCAAGAGACTAAATCACACAGCATTTCTATTTAATACTACTTAATATAATACATCATTCTAAATTAATGTGTTAATTTAGTTTGCATATGTAAACTAAATTAATACATTAAATATTAGTAGATATTTGATGCTTGTAAATCTCTGAAGACTAACATTCCAAGTGGTCAAATGGCTTTTTCATGGATCATTTCCTTAAGAAATAGGGAATCTTCAAATAGACTAATATAGACTGAAGGAAATAATAAATGAATATATAAATATTTATGAAGGACTAAAAATTAATTAAATATCAGCATTAGAAATCATTTGCTCACTCATACATTGAACAACTATTGATTATGTTACTGTCTGCTAAGCAAATAATAATCAGAATGGTCTAGTGCTAACAGTCCATAGAAATGTTAAAATAGAAGAAAAAGGTTTTTTAGCTTATTACTATAAAAAATTGGAAACATATAGAAAAGTAGGAAAATAATATAAAGGATACCCATATAACCTCCATCCAGAGTCAACAATTATTAACATTTTTCTAGAATTGCTCCATGTGTACATGCAATTTGAATGAACAATTTGAAAGAAAATTATAGTTGTCATAACACTTTCCCCCTTAATACTTCAGCATGCATCTACAGGATTAAAATATTATAATATTGCAACCATTTCTAACAAAATTAACAATGCCTATAGTTCATATTGAATTTTCCCACAGTTGTTCAAAACATAGCATTTTCACCTTTTTATCCACACACACATGCAAAAAAATAATAATAATTTAAAAATAGAATCCAATTTGGTTGTTCTTTGTCTTAAGTCTACCCTCTCTACCTGTTTTTTTTTTTCTTTTAATGAGAATTGACTTTCTGAATAGACCAGGCCAATTATCATATAGAAAGTTTCACATCCTGGGTTATCTCATTGTTTTCTTATAATGTCATTTATTGTATAATTATAATTTCTTGTAAAAGACATTAGATATAAGAGCGTGACTAAATTCAGGTTAAATATTTCATAAGTGATGTTGTGTGTTGATTATTACATCAAATTTCATAGGTGATGTTGTGTGTTCATTATTACATCAAAAAAAAGAGTACAGAGTATCTGGTTGTTACAATATTTGTGATGTGTTTTAATTACATGGTTAAAGAACTAACCCCAGGTTTGCGATTAAGGAATAATTTAAGGGATTGTGCTTTGGCATCTTGTGAACACCCTATTCTGCTAACTTTTCATTTAGTGGTTTTCATTTCATTGGTTGAGTTTTTTTTTTCTTGAATCAATTATTTCATTAGACTTTATGAAGTAAACTTTATATTTCTGTTTCTCCTCTTCAATGATCAATTTCCAGTTTTCCCAAGCAGTTTTTCATCTTAAATATGTTATTTAAAATATAAAAGGTCAAAAACCCAAATTTTTAAGTATGACGGGATATTTGTAACGGAGACTTACTCATCTTTGGGTTTTTTCTTGTGTTTTCAGCAAAATGGGAAGCCACATTTTTATGAAAATCTCATTGTTGAATCTTTTGAGGAAGCACCTCTTCATGTTCTGGTTTTCACCTACATGGGATATGGAATTGGAACCTTATTTGGCTATTTCAGAGACTTTTTGAGAAACTGGGGAATAGAAAAATGCAATGCAGCCGTAGAGCGAGAAGAACAAAAGGTATGTATATGCATCTCCCTGGATCTGTGTCCTTGTCTGCTCCGAAATGCTCTCAGAAATGGTGATGCAGAGACAAGACCTAGATGGTCTGGAACTATTCAGGGTAAATTCTACTAATTTCTTTTCCCTAAACCTCACTCTCTGTGTGTTCATGGATTTTTTTTAATTAGAGCTTTATATTTATACAGTAGGTTCTTTACAAGCTCATACATGCATAGAAATTGATAGATTTGTTTTTACAAACATTTTTTTAGCAACTGCTAATTGCCAGACACTGAATGTAAGCTCTTCTATCCATTTAAATGTTTAATTTATATATGTATATATGTCAGGAAAAAGATATCACTTGAAAGATAAAAACATCAAAATATAAGAGTAAGGACACCTGAGATCATACTCTCATCTTCTAACTATAGATTGAATAGTTACACCCTATCCTGAAATAGGAAAGTATATCTGAATGAAATATAATATTTTAATTTCATCTCATCAGTTTCTCAACTTTCCCACTATTGATGCTTTGCACTAGATAATTCTTTGATGTGAGAGGCTCCCCTGTGCATTGTAAGAATTTTAACAGCATACCTGCCTTCACACACTAGATTAATCACTGCCCTCCACAACACACACACACACACACACACACACACTCTCTCACACACACACACACACACATTTGATCATCAAAACTTCCTCCTGACAGTACCAAATGTCTCATGGGATACAAAATCAGCCATGATTTAGAACCACTGATGTAGTCACTCTTTATAATTAACCTATAAAAGCCTACATCATCTGGTGTTTGCAAAGAGTTAGAGAACAACCTGGAAAATATTCAGAGCTCTACAAAAAACCCTGCATTGTGTTAATACATTTTTCAAATTGGTTCAAAATATTTATGATGCCATGAATCTCTTTTTTCCAAAACTTGCTTTTGGATATTGTGAATATTGCCATGAACATAGGTGAGACATGAATGTCAGTGTAACAAGAGACTCTCAACTCATGTGATTTATCAAGTACTACCATTGGTAAGATAAACATTTATCACACTAACACACCCATGAATAAATCATATGGATCACTTCTTTTGGAATTTCCTTAAGCGAAGTGTATCACTTCAGAAGAAAATCAGACTCAGTTCCATGATTATAATCCCTGTTGACCTTTACAAATATTTTAGCACATGTTAGGGGTGATCTACATAGAAGAAAATATAGGGCATGCCATCAGAAAATTTGAATTCCAGTATACAAACAAGTAATCCATTTGCTCAAAAGTGATGCTAGGGAACAGAGATGTGGCTCACAGGGATCTTTACCCTGTGACTCTCTTAGGAAATGAGGAAGTCTTGATGCTGAGGCCTGACTGAGGAGCAGGAGTTTGCCAAGTAAGCAAGGATGCAAAGGAAAACATTCTCAAAAGAGGGCATTGCTTATGCCAAGGTGTGTGTCCACTCATTAATCAAGCCAGTTTCTTTTTGAGCATGGGTTTTTGTGCTGTGGACTGTGCTACAATCTGGGGATACCAGAATAACCAAGTCGGGCATAGTTCCTGCACTCAGAGACTAAATTATAAAAAAGCAACAGCATTAGGGGAGGAAAGAGACATGCCTAACTTGAACCTTCTGCTCAGTGAAGCCTTCTGGGAGGGACAGAAAGTTGAAGTGAGATCTGAAGACTGAAGAGCAAGCAGTAAGGCAAAGGGTGAGGCAAGACCCAGTGGGGAGGGGCAAGGATTCTTTAGGGAGAAGGCATGTGGACAAGATGGTCCAGGGTAAGAGAAAGTATTGTGTATTCAAGGAATTCCAATGACTGGAGTGTTGTGAGTGGGAGCAAGAGTATGTGAGGAGGAAGACTGAGAGGCAAGCAGGGGCTGGAGTATAATGGGTTTTTATAAGCCATGGACATATATTGTAGAAACAGCGAGAAAGTGTTGAACAACTTCAGACAGAAGAATGCAAATTGGTATATGTAAAAAGATCATTCACTGTACTATGAGAAATAGGTTGCAGAAAGTCAACATAGAAATGAAAACCTGGGCAAGAAACTTATACTGAAACCAAGGTAGTAATAGTAGGGGTGGTGATTAGGCCAAGAGATCTAGAAGAAGTGGAGCTAGAGATGGTCAATTTGACCTGGGAATTTAGGAAGATGGACAAAATCAATGGCAACACTCACATTTATGCAGATGGGCACAAGGTAGTGTCATTAATGAGATGAGAAATAGAGAATAAATATCCAGATGGAGGGGGAAACTGGTCAATTCCTTTTTTGCCAAGTTGAATTAGAAGAGGTGGCAACTAAAAATAGAGATCTGGACCATGAGAGAAAAGTCTCAGATGGACACCATGGCAACTTCAGTGTGTCTTCAGCATACTGACATGAATCAAAGCCAGAGAAGTCAACAAGATCTCCCAGGGCAGGTCTGAAAAGAAAAAAAGAGAGAGAGAGAGAGAGAGAGAGAGAGAGAGAGAGAGAATGAAAAAAAAAATGAACTTCAAGAATTTAGTACATGTCAGGGATGGAATTCCAATTCAGGACTAGAAACAAAGCAACCACAAAGAAAGCTAATGGTAGCTTAGAAAAGAGGTCATTGTGCTTAAAATAGGGAAGAAAGGAAGCAAATCAAAAGGGAACTCATTGTAGAGACATTTAGAAAGTCTTCAAGTCTTGGTGGCTGAATGTGTGGAAGGTAAGATAGGAGAAGGAATACAGGGAGGTTCCAGATTTCTTGCTTGGATTGACATGTGAATGGCAGTGTCAGATCCATCTTATATTGACAAACGATGGTGACAGAACCAAGAAAGGCCCCACAGGGAGCTCTGAAGAAAAAAGGCTCTTCAGAGTCATTCTGAACTGTGGGAAGGAGGCTGGGCATTTGAACTTTGGCATTGATAGGGGTTGCTCCTAAGGATCCTGGCTGAGGAAGATCCCTTCAGGCCCAGGTGATGCTCAGAGAAATTTTTAGCCTCCAATGCTTCCAACAACTAGTGCCTCAGTCTTTGCTGGGCACAAAATCAAGAGCCACTCACAGCTTTGTAGATTCAAACAGCAATCCTTTATTCCCGAACTCACACCGGCCCTGTACAAACACGTTCTGGGGAAATTCAGGTTCTGCCGCAAAATACACGTACTCCCCCAGGCTTTTTATCCCAAATACCTTCTGAATTCCATGAGAACTCAACGTGAACTCAGGCAGCAGGATACGCCCTATTCCCAGCAGGAATAACCTTAAACCTGGAACTGCCCTAAACCCAGATTGTCCTAAATCAAGAACGCCCTAAACCCAAGGAGCGGGATACTTCCTAAAACCTGCAGGATACACCCTAAACCTGGATCCACCCTGGTCCTTGAGCAGGGTCACCTTTCTCAAACATACATGCAATGTCACAGCAAATTTCCAAGGCAAGTCCATTTCCACGAGTCCTTCCTCTAAGCAACATGGGGTACGCTGGCAAGGAAATTTCGATGCGTCATTCCTACTTGGCAATGGCCCTCAGCATCTCCCCGCTTCTGATTAATTAAACAACAAGCAATGTGGCTTAAGGACCGTGCCTGGTAGGTTGTCCAATTCAACATATGGTTCTTACCCGTCATGGGAAAAACTGACCTCTAGGCGTCAGCCTCCTGTCTTAGGTTGATACCACTGCAATCGGATCAAACCTGTCACTGACTACTGGTCCAGCATACAGCCATACTTGTGGATAGGCCTATGCACCAGTGGGGGGGTGAGATTCTTGCCTCACCTCTGTTGGCCCCCAAATTTAGCCTTGGTGCCAGTCGGGGGGTGAGGTTCTTTGCCTCACCTCTGTTGGCCCCCAAATTTTAGACCATCACTAGTAGAAGGGAGGAGGATACAGAAATGCCACAACACCAAGACAATTGATGGCTCCTTTGGAAAAATTGCATCACTGGTGACACCATCAGCAAAGATATGCCAGCACTACCACAATTAACATGGGGTGCACTGGCAAGGAAATTTCGATGCGTCATTCCTACTTGGCAATGGCCCTCAGCAAACTAGGAGAATGGGTAAGTCAGTCCTGAAGGAGGGACTGTGGGCAGCCTATGCTTTAACAGCATTCCAAATTGCTACAAGAACTGCTTAACCCACTTTATATGGGGAAGGCCCTGCCTTAAATAAATTGATAATTTACATTTCTTTACAAAATAAATGGTTTCCATCCTGTTTGATCTTTACAAGGTTGAGAGCATCAATCAATATGCTCACATTGATTGATGGCATACATTTTTATATGGTATATCTTTTATTATTTTTCCCATTTGAAACCCTTAAATGATTCAGAGACTTTTAGAGTGACAGGTTCTGACTAACTGTGATCACTATATTCCTTCTGATGGGACTTGATTATTCTCAATCATGCCTACAGACTGACCCTTTATCCTTTGAATAGTCTTCTTGCTTCCTGTTAATGAACTATCTGAGGCACATCTTGAAGTCTTTTGCTCAAAACAGGAAATATGCTATTTTCCCATTCATCCCTGGTTCTTTTTAGTGGAAAGGAGTATTACATTTTAAAAACTGGTCGCTGAGAATGCAGAATGCATTGCCTGACGAGACAAAACAATCATTGGCAAATTTCCCAGGTGATTTTCACATGCAGCCAAATACTTTAGTACCATGCTTCTCAAACTTTACTAGGCACACAAATTATCTGATGGTCATGTTCAGATGCAGATTCTGTCACATCAAGATTCTGTATCTCTAAATAACCTCCCAAGAGAAGTGATGCTGCTGGTCCAGGGACCACATATTGATCCAATTTGGTGCTATCACCTGACAGCTTGTTAGAACTCTCAGGCCCAGCCCAGCATTTCTGAAGCAGATCCTTTATTTTAACATGATCATTGATGATGTGGACATGCACTAAAGTTTGACGAGCACTTCTATTCTAGAGATTCCTTATTTGAAGTTCACCTGTGATCAGATAAAAAAAGCATCATCCCACGAAGCCTCTAGGTGCTCATCACCTTTCACTTGTACAGCTATTCTACCGTCACTTCCGTAAAATGGAGTCCCAGCCCATCTATACTTTATTTTGGTAGTTTTTTGGATGCCAACCAATCCATATTAGCAGTTGAAAATACAGATTCAGAGCTTCTCAACCATGAGTGCCAACCTTATCTATTCATCTGCCCCAGGAATTTGTCTTTGCCAACTTTTGTCTTCAGTATCACCTCCAAATTGCTCTATCCTACTTCATCCCTAGAGTCTATGTCCCTTGATTTTAGTTTCTTTCTATTCTAAACTCCCCCATGTTCTCTTTTTCTTCCTTGTATCCAGCTTAAATTCCACAGCTTTGATACACCCTCAATTTGATGCACATCCCTGCTTAAGATGACCAATCACCCTTTAAATTCAGCATCACTAGGCCCAAGGTGGCTCAGTGCCTCCTGCCAATCACTCTGCCTTGCCTTGTACATTTAGTCACTACCTTCTTTCCCCTCAAGCCTCCAACATCTCTTGGCCCTATTGACATTCAGCAAATAATTATGTTTCCTACTTCACTGAAAAAATAGAAGAAAGCCAGAACTCCCACCTGCACACTCTCCTCCACCACTTCCTTACTGACACCTGTGCTTACATATTTCACCTTCTACTCCCTTTCCACGGAGAAGGTGGATGGACTCCCTTCCAGGCCAGCCCTCCACCTGTGAACTAGATCCCATTCATCAGCAATCCCTTAGCCTTGACACAATCAAACTCTGCATTCAAGCTTCCCTTCCAAGCCTGTGCCTTTCATAATCTCTCCCAGATTAGTCAGTGATGACTCCACCAGTCCAGGTGCTCTAGACAAAAATGGCTGAAGTCATCCCTGACTTCTCTCTTTGACCCCATCATGTATATAATACATTTTATATATTATCAAATCTACAGGCAATAATAATAGTTCTATGTTTAAAATATATCTATCAGACTACATTTTGCCATACTGCTGCCTCCAGGTTTGTGTTCATTAGCACCTTCTCTTATGTACCCAGTTTCTACTTTTGAACTCTACAACCTTCTCTCAACTGACAAGCACTGTTATTCTTTTAACACCTAACTCTATACAGAACCCTTTCATGCCTTTCCGACTCACGTGGACAAAGAGCCACAGAAGGTTGAGGCTCTGCAGAATACAGCCCCCTCGTGTCTGTAATTTCATTTCCTCTACAACTCTCCCCTACTCTACACTACTTCAAACACTAGGACCTCCTTGCTCTTCTTCAAGCATCACCTACATATACCTTCCTTGGAGATTTTTCACTCCCATTTCCCTCTACCTTGAGTGATCCTCCCTCAGGTATTTGTGTGGCGTATTCCCTCACTCCTTGACTCAAGCATCACAAAAGAATCAAATACCTTTAAATGCAGTAGTAATCACTGACCAGTGAAATCCCCCATCTCCCTTACCAGGGTTGGTTCCAAATATGTTCGGGCCTAAAATCAAATCCACTCTCATAGGGGTGGAGATTTTCTATTAGTGCATCCATCAGAGCAGATCCCATAGGCTGGGAAGACAACTCCAAAATATTAAAGTTCTAAAAATATTTTGCACATTAGGATCATCAATTAAATGAGATCACAACCTCTCACAATGAGTACATGCAGAATCCAGAATTGACTTGGAGATATATATGTGTGTATGTATGTGTGTGTATATACACATATGTATATATGTATGTGTATGTACATATACATATATATAAAACATGTATATATGTAAAATATGCACATACAATATATATATATCATGTATATAATACATTGTATATACTATATATTAGTTATAATGCAATTGACAGTATATTTTTATTATAATTAATGTTATATAGAAGATACCTATGTACAAATAATTTCTGATGTCACCTTCAAAAGTTAGTCAAATTAGGTTTTTTTATTTCTTTTACAGTATAGACCCCTCTGCTTTATTCAGCAACAGGAAATATAGGAAAGTGGGAAGGATGGACTACATTAAATGGTCAAAAGCCAAGCAGTGGAATAGGTGGATTATGACTGCCTTAACAAAGAGCCACTTATCAAATTCTGGTCTTTTTTCTTTTTCCCTTTTCCTTTTATTATGGAAATAATGAGTAAAAGCAACCACTTCCTGTGTCCCAGTCCCTTAGTGCACCTCACTACACTTATTTTCCTTTGCATTCACCCTATCCTTTCCTTAACACAAATGAGATTGTATTACACATAGTGCTGTGCTGTATAACTAACTTCTTTTTTAAAAACCTAACTATAATATATATCTGGATATCTTTTCAGGCCAATACAGGATTACTTCATTCCTTTTAGTAGCTTTATGGTTGTATTATATAATATGAATATAGCATAATTTATTTATGATCCCTTTTTATTATTGTAAATAATTTGTCAATGAGTAACATTTGCATCATTCTAGGATAGTTCCTAGTAGTAGCTTTCTGCCTCAAAGGAATGCATGCTTTAACTTCTGTGAGAAACTGACAAGTTGTCTTTCAGAAAAGCTTGCAGAGCAAGACTCAAGTGATTAATAGCTGAGTGTAGTTCCTTGTCCACATTTGGTATATTGATACTATCAACATTATTTTAAAAATTTTTGCCAATATCATGGGAGAACATTTTTATTCATATTTTATTTCACATCTTCCTGAGTAATAATGAGGCTAAGCTTCTTTTCACATAATTTTTATTTATTCATACTTATTTTTCCTGAATTGTCTATTTAAATTCTTTGCTCAAAATATTATTAAATTTTCTTATTGATTTAGCAGTACTCTCTCTATCCTTATATGGATCATTTATTCTTTAAGAGTATTTTAAATATTTTTCCAATTCTGTTTCTTGGCTCTTGACCTGTATTTTATTTAGCTGTATACAAATTATAAGCTCATTTGTATCAAACATTTCTTTTAGTAACTGGCTCTGTGGTGCAAAACCTCTAGCGAAACCTCTAATGGCTATTCAAACATTTCTTTTATGTTCTCTTTGTTGTTATTGTTTTTTATCTTTGAGAAGAGGGAGATTAGTCATGTTTAGGAAGGTCCTTTTTTCAACTAAAGTCTTGATAAATTTTCCTACAGTTTCAGTCAATACTTTTATGATGTCAGGTATTTATTTTATATATGTATGCACAAATCCATTAGATTTATTTTTATGTGTTGTGAAAAGTACAAGGACTAATTTTTAAAGATATTTCTAGTTGTTCCAGTATCATTAACTATATATTTTTAACCCACTGTCAAAAAATATTGATCAATCCGTCTATTTCTTAGATAACTGTAAGTTTTTAAGTAAATATTAGATTTTTTTCCCTCTGTGTATGCTTGAGAATTAACTAGTCAAGTATTGAATTTTGAAAAAGAGCTTGTCACTTTAACTGGGAATTCATTAAATCTATAAGCTAACTTTATAACATGTAAATCTTCAAAATATTTAGTCTTCTCATTTGGAAAAATTCTTTCCATTTCTTTATGTTTTTCTAATGTTCTTTTAAAAATGTTTTATATTTTTTTAATAAAAGTTTCACCATTTCTTTTTTTGGAACAATTTTTTATGGTATTACTGAGATTATCTTTTTTTCTTCATAACATCTTCTAATTAGTTATTGCTAGCATGTAGAAAGCCTATTGATATTTTCATATTTTAATCTCAAATGTACCACTTTAATGATTTCTCTCCTTTATAGCTTCTCATATAGGTGAATTAAAATTTCTTGAAATTTTTCGTGTCCCACAAAAAAAAATGTAGGTTATCTAGTAGGTGATTATTACAAGATACTTGCTAATTGTGTTAGTTAAGTCCTCTAGTTTTACTTTTTGTCTACTCAAACGTTTTCAATAAATGTGTGTTAATACCTTTTTCATATGTATTTTAGTGTTAACTCTCATATACATAAAAGTTCCTGGTTCTACCAGTTCTTGGTGGATTTTTCCCTCATACATTACTTTTCAAGATATACTCTGTTGCCTGGTTTTAATCGTTATACATCTACTTTTTCTTCACTAGCCATTCCTATCTTTCCATGCTTCACAATTTTCAGAGAATGTTTGCCTCTTATAAGCAGCCTCTATATTGATTTTAAACAAATACTAAAGCTTCTATATTATAATAACATTAAATATTACTTAAAGTATATTAAACCACTGCTTTCATAGGCTAAAAATGGTCTCACACTAGCAATTCCATATGACTAAACCTATCATTTTGTTGACTCATTTTAGACTTATTTCTGCCTTCATTATGTTTTATGTACACATTGTTGTCTTTCTTAAAAAAATATTTCTCCCTTTATACCATGGTCCATTTCTTTGTTTTTCTTTAATTTATATTTTAATATCATTTCACTTATTGTAATGTCCTACAGGTTCATCCATGTGGTTGCAAATGAGAGGATTTTCTTCTTTTTTAAGACTTCATGGTATTCCATCATGTACATATACATTTTCTTTTTCCATTTATCTGCGATGGACACTTGGATTATTTCCATAGCTTGTCTATTGTGAATAATGACAATATGAAGATGAGTATGCATACACTTCTTATAGACACTGATTTCATTTCTTTAGGAATTTTATCCATGAGCGAGATTGCTAGATTATATAGTAGTTGTATTTTTAATTTTTTAATAACTCCATGTTGTTTTGCACAATAGCTGTTATCAATTCACATTCTCACCAAGCATAAGTTTCCTTTTTCTCAAAGTCTTTATCAACCCTTTCTATCTGTTGTCTTTTTAATAACAGTCAATTTAACAAGTGTGAAGTAGTATCTTCCTGTGGTAAATTTTATTTCCTCGATGATTCATAATGCTAAATATTTTTTTCATAAACGTATTAGTCAGTTAGTATGTCTTCACAGAGAAATATCTGTTTGGTTTATTTGCCCATTTTATGGTTATTTTTTAGTTGGGTTGTTATTTTTAATTGGGTTACCTTGCTATTGAGTTGAGTTTATTATATATTTTGGATAATAATCTCTTATCAGATACATGGTATGAAAATATTTTCTAGCATTCCTTTGGTTGATTCTTCACCTGTTGATTATTTCTTCTGCTGAACAGAGGATTTTTAGTTTGACATAATCTTATGTTTTCTTTTTCTTTTTTGGTGTTCTTTTAGGGTCATATCCAAAAAAAAAAAATCATCCTCTGGACAATATTACTGCTACTTATTTATTAGGCCAGCAAAGGGATCTAGCTTCCCAGGTAGTCTCCCTGAATATCAACTTATTCTCGCTCTTCACTCTCAACTTGGAGTTACCCTGAAGTTAGTTTATATTATAAACCAATGTCAAGAAACTTTTCCCCTGTTTTATTTCAGTAGTTCTATAGTATCAGGATTTAAATTTAATTCTTTAATCCAGTTTTAGTTCTTTTTTTGTTTGTTCTTTTTAGTTATTCATGACATAATTATAAAAGCAAGGAATATCTTGTTATAATTCAGTCCCCAGTACCTCTTGTTGAGTTCATTGTTTATGACATGAGATGAGGTTCCAGTTTCATTCTTCTCCCTATGGACATCTAGTTTTCCCACCACCATTTATTGAAGAGATTGTCTTTCCCCGTTATGTGTTCTTGGCACCTGTGTCAATGGGTCATAAATGTGTAGACTTATATCTGGGCTCTCTATTCTGTTCCATTGGCCTATATGTCTGTTTTTATGACAGTACCATGCTGTTGCTATTACTATTACTTTGTGGTATATTTTGAAACCCAGTATAATATCCTCTCAGTTATTCAGAAAAGTCTGTGGTTATTAAACCCATGACAGTGTACATATAAGGGAATGTGTTTCTATGTTTCTATCATTTGATTATTGATTTGGCTGAGTATAGGATTTTAAGTTCAAAATAATTTGTCCTCAAAATCTTTTCTACCATTGTCATCAAAGAAAAGTCTAAAGCAATTTAACTCTTATTCCCTTATGTAAAAACTGCTTTACCTCCTATAGGAAACCTTTTTGGGACTTTTCTCTTTACCCTTGGAGATTTGGAGTTGAAGTAGGATGTATCTGGATGTGAAACTATTCCTTTTCTCTAAACAGTACTTGATGGGCTCTTTATATCTTACCTTTCAATCCTTTCTTCATCTCTAGAAAATTTCACTCTTTCTTCCTTCTCCTACTGTACCTTCTTTTCCTCATCCTTCTATTCATCTCCTTAATTGCCTGGTTTGAATTTTGTCATGCCAGTTACTGAGACATTGAATCTTTTGTATCAATCCATCATATCCCTTAACTTTTTTTTCATATTTTCTTTTCTCTTTGTCCCTTTTTCCACTATGTTCTAGGAAACTTAGTCAATTTAATATTGAAGCTTATTAATTTTCTTTTGGGCTATAGCCATTATACTCTTGAACTGTTTTATCCTTTTAATACATGCACTGTTCTGTTATGTCTCTATATATTGAGGCACTGCTCTTCCTTTTAGTTTCTACTGCCCATCACAAAGCTTCATCCTCCGGACAATATTACTGCTACTTATTTATTAGGCCAGCAAAGGGATCTAGCTTCCCAGTTAGTTTCCCTGAATATCAACTTATTCTAGCTCTTTACTCTCAACTTGGAGTTACCCTGAAGTTAATTTATATTCATACCATTCTTCCCCAAAATGTTTCAAACTATGGTATCTTATGGTTTTATTTCTCTAGATTTTATTTATGTTCTGTCCTTTGTGATTCTTCTGATTTATTGATGATATTTTTATAATCCTTTTAGGCATTTGTAACTACATTTGGCTTTATTAAATGTTTAATTTTATCTCATTTTATAGAACTTTTATAGGAGTGAAAGGATCCATATAAGTACTGAGTCTGTCATCTTTATTCTGTCCCCATCTGTGTTAGTCAGCTTTCCATTGCTGTGACAAAATACCTGAGAAAATCAACTTAGAAGTAAACTGACTCACAGTTTCAGAAATTTTAGCACATGATCACTTGGTCCCATTGCTTTGAGTCTGAGGCGAGACAGAAAAACATGTCAGGGAGCACATGATACAAGGTTGTTCTCCTCATGGTGACTAGGAAGCAAAAACAGAGAGAGACACATAGAAGAAGGGGCTCAGTTCCAAATATTCTTTCAAGAGCATAACCCCAATCACTTCCTCCCACGAGGCCCTTCCTCTGAAAGGTTCCACTACCCACCAATAGCACCACAGTCTGGCAACCAACTCTTTAACCCATGAGCCTTTGGAGGATATTTAAAATGCAAACCATAATATCACCTACTTCCTTTAATATAAAAATTAATTTATTTTAATTAATTAAGTTTCTCATGCTTCAAAGAACTAAAATTACCTTACTAACAAAAAGAAAATTACAAGCATATTCTGTTATTATTCTGAGCTTTCTGGTAATATTTCTCAAAAGGAAGTAAAGATATAAAAATAAATATTAGGTGAGAAAAGAAGTGTCAATGTAGACATAAATTAATAAATGGTGTTTTATAATGAACTTCTTTCTCTAAAAAGCTATGATTCTATTTGGTACTTAACAGGCATGTAATTAAATCAATTAAGAGAGACTTGCTTCCAAATATAGCAACAATACTTGGACCGTGAATTTCTTCTTTTCACTTCCTAATAAACCCCAAGCCCTGTTCATTGAATAAAGCATCGATAGTAGAATTTATTCCAACTTCCAATTTTTGCAGTGTTTTCTGACTTTTCAACTATTTATCCACAACAGTTGGATGGAAACATCTACTGTGTTTGGAAAATGATAGATGACCATCCAAGTTTAAAGTTAGAAAAAACAATGATTGCCACCTTGAGGAAGAAATAAAGCCCTTCTTTTGGCTATATTTTTAGGTTGGACTCATTCTTTCCTACACCTGACCCCCCCACAAAATGGTTGTGTCTTGATGACCTAGAATTACCTATCACATTTATCCATTTGTGTCAGAAAGATAAACAAAGATAGTGAGTAAGCCATGATAAATTAAATGTATAGATAAATATATGTCCTGTTGCCATGTTTCTATCTTTGAAATATCAAGTCTAGCTTCATTTTCTGGTGTAGTTATATTGCTGTGGGAAGCTTGTCTGAGACTAGAGGACATTGACCTTTTAGAGGTGTTGGCTGTTCCTGAAGAAAATTCACTGCTGCTCACAGGAATGGGGTGGAGTGAAAACACACCCAAGCAGAGGCAGGAAGCCACATGTGTGGGGAGAAGAGGAACATGCCCCAAAGCAAGCCAGTTTGTTCCCAGACCAGATCTTCCATTCTAAGGAGGCTGCCAAGGCTCAATTGTCCATCTCAGGACTATGTAGGTTGCTGAACTTGTGTGTCAGATCTGGGTTAGTATTTACATCATACCCAAAAATACACCTCTGTGGTAATAAAAAAAACAAACAAACAAAAAAAAAAAAACCTATCTTTTGTGACAAGGAAGGCACAAGTACCTAATCTGTAACATTGTTATTGAATGTGAAGATCATTCCCAGCAGGGAGTCTTCCTTGACCCCCCCACACAATAGGTGTGAATCCCTCTAACTTGTCCTCAAAGCCTGTGTTTCAATAAATAGGTAACTGCCCATTTCCACATGGTACAGATTCTACATCTCTGAGTCAGAAGGGAGAAAATCGTGGGAGGATGTACATTGGAGCCAAGATAGCCTCTTCAACAAATGGTGCTGGGAAAACTGGAAATTCATATGCAACAAAATGAAACTAATGATGATGTAGCTTCATAAAGCAGGACATGGGGAAGCTACACATTGTTTCCTCCCATCAATGCAGAGCTCCATGTGACTAGTAGACACTCCTGCTCTAGACTGGAAATATGTTGGACAGAGTTTTACATATTGTCGGTGAGATATTTCTGTCACCAGTGGTACGCTAGAGAGAATCTGAATAATCCTGAGGTCATTCTGCAGTCTCTCCTGGGAGAGGGAGTGAAGCCAGAGGATGACCCACTCCTCTTTCTGGGTCTGATTTTCCTGATGTGTCAAGCAGGCACTTGAGTTCTGTGATCCGTGTCCTCTCCATCCCTGCTGCCTTGTGAATCCTGGGGTGACAAATCTGAAATTAGTTCTGTTTTGATTTTATAGACAGAATGGTTTGGTTTTATCCTTCTCTCCAAAATCAAATTTTGCTTTATTTTGAGTAAGATTTATCAAAACACTCCAAACTGTAATTCTACTTAGATCCCAAAAATATTACCTGCAGACCTACTTTTACTCTTTTTCTCCTCATAAAAAAATAAGTTTATATGGCACATTTTAAATAAGTCTTGAAATGAATAGAAGGACACAAATAACATATGGGACATGAAATAATCCACCAACAGTAAATAGTCTGAAAAAAATATTTAATCAAAGGGGAAATAGTTTGCAAATAATTTTCCAGAGTATGCAATCTTGTCTCAAAAATATGTCTTTTTTTCCCGTGAGAATGTAAAAGGATCATATAATTACCATAAACTCATCATTTAAAATGATAATAAAACCTAAACCACAGCTATTTAGAAAAAAATGCATTTGGTATGAAATTTTGAAATGTAACCAGTAGAGTTTCAAATTCACATGTAATAGTACCGTGTACGTTTATGAAATTTCTTTGTACAGAATACCATAATGGGATTTCCATAGGGAACCCTAGGAATGATGTCATTATCACTGAGTACCAAAGGGTCATGTGACACAAAGGACTGTGGCTTAACTATGGCCACCTTCCATAAAAGACCTGTATATTCTCATTAAGGAAGTTTGGGCCTAATCCCACATGATGGAGATTAGAGCCTACTTTTTCTTCTAATAGGCTTAGTGTCTCTGGTTTAATTCCTAGGTCTTTGATCCACTTTGAGTTGAGTTTTGTTCATGGTGAGAGATAGGGATTTAATTTCATTTTGTTGCATGTGGATTTCCAGTTTTCCCAGCACAATTTGTTAAAGAGGCTATCTTTGCTCCAATGTACATTTTGGTGCCTTTGTCTAATATAAGACAACTGTAATTATATGGGTTAGTCTCTGTGTCCTCTCTTCTGTACTATTGGTCCACCAGTCTATTTTGGTGCCAATAACACGCTGTTTTTGTTACTATTGCTCTGTAGTATAGTTTAAGGTCTGGTATAGTGATGCTACCTGCTTCACTCTTCTTTTTTTTTCACATTATAATTTTTAATTTTTTTTTACATTATGGATTTTTAAAACAAAACTAAATAACAGCAGAATTTATTACAATTCTTATTACACATATAGAGCACAATTCAGTTTTTTATATCTGATTGTTGCTTCACTCTTCTTGGTAATGATTGCTTTAGTTCTTCTAGGTCTCTTATTTTTCCAGATGAATTTCATGACTGCTTTTTCTATTTCTTTGAGGAATGTCATTGAGGTTTTGATTGGAATTGCATTAAATCTGTATAGTGCTTTTGATTGGAAGTGCATTAAATCTGTATAATATGGTCATTTTGACAATTTTAATTCTGCCTATCCAAGAACAAGGGAGATCTTTCCATCTTCTAAGCTCTTCTTTAATTTTTTTCCTTAGAAAAAAAAATTTCTGTAGTTTTCATGGTAGCACAAGAATTAAAATCAAGAATTAATAAATGGGATGGATTCAAACTATAAAGCTTCTTCTCAATGAAAGAAAAATCAGTGAGGTGAATAGAAAGCCTGCATCTTGGGAGCAAATTTTTTCCACTCACACATCAGATAGAGCACTAATCTCTAGGGTATTTAAAGAACTCAATAAGTTAAACACCAAAAACAACAACAACAACAACTAAACACCAAAAACAACAACAACAACAAACAGTCCAATCAATAAATGGGCCAAGGAACTGAACAAATGCCCCTCAGAATATGATATACAATCAATCTACAAATATATGAAAAAATGTTCAACATCCCTAGCAATTAGAGAAATACAAATCAAAACTGCTCTAAGATTTCATCTCACTCCAGTGAGAATGGCCGTTCTTAAGAATACAAACAACAATAAGTGTTGGTAAGGATGTGGGGAGAAAAGGTACACTCATACATTGCTGGTGGGACTGCAAATTGGTGCAGCCAACATGGAAAGCAGTATGAAGATTTCTTGGAAAACTGGGAATGGAACCACCATTTGACCCAGCTATCCCACTCCTCAGTCTATACCCAAAGGACTTAAAATCAGCATACTACAGGGACACAGCGCCATCATGTTTATAGCAGTATAATTGACAATAGTTAAATTGTGTAACCAACCTAGATGCCCTTCAGTAGATGAATGGATAAAGAAAATGTGGTATATATACACAATGAAATATTACTCAGCAATAAAAGAGAATAAAATCATGGCATTTACAGGTAAATGGAAGAGGTTAGAAAAGATAATGCTAAGTGAAGTTAGTCAATCCCCAAAAAACAAATGCCAAATGTTCCTTCTGATATAAAGAAGCTGATTCATAGTGGGGTTGGGAGGGGAAGCATGGGAGGATTAGATGAACTCTAGATAGGACAGAGGGGTGGGAGGGAAAGGAAAGGGACATGGGAGTAAAAAAGATGGTAGAATGAGATGGATATTATTACCCTAAGTATATGTATGAAGACACAAATGGTGTGAATATACTTTATATACAACCAGAGATACGAAAAATTGTGCTCTATATGTGTAATATGAATTATAATGCATTCTGATGTCATATATAACAAATCAGAATTTTAAAATTAATTTTTTATTTAAAGACTTTAAAAAAGACTTGTGTATTCTCTATATTCTCCTGCAGAATGGAACAGCTCTGAAAATGAGTGGGCTAGCTAGTGGCACAAGAAGATCATCCAGATCTTTGTTCCCTTGGGAAATCTGCTGTCCATCTCATAAGGGAAAGAAGCGCAAAGAACTCAAGAGGATAGGAAAGCAAATGAGACACTCACTCCCAATTATTTAGTAACTCCCTGTTACCTAGAGAACAAAATTCAACTCCTCATGCAGAAGCCTGAGGCTCCTGCTTTCTCTGCCAAAGTAACCTTTCAGCCTCATCCATGCAACAGAGAATAGTGAAGGGATGGGATAAGAGAGGTAACCAGAGCCAAATAAATCAGGGCCTTGGCTTTGACTTGGAGTAAGATAAGAGCCAATATAGGCTCAGAGCAAGGAGTGGCAGGATAAACCTGATGTATTCTCCTTATTCATCCTTCTCAAATGTTCTCCATATTTTAGCATACAAACTCATCCACCCTGAGAATCTCCCCCAAATATTCCTAATCATAATACCCTCATTCTTTCTTAGTGCCACCTCAGCGTCCCTCCCACTTAATCAGCTTCTCTGATTCCTTCAGCAAGATGGGATGCTTGCTCCTGGTCTAATCCTATGAATGCCTGCTTAGACCACAGCCATGACTTTTGCATTTTCTGCCTAGCATGTACTAGAAGAAGTCAAATGACAAAATCAGACATGTCTTCAGCTGGTCTGCAGATCCCTCCAGCCATGAGTTACATTTTATACAGGAACACAGTGCTATAGCTTTGGCTGGTGTCCCACAAGTTTCTCAGCCCAGTTTCCAGGCCCTCAGCAATATGACAGCCAGCCACCTGCCAATCAGCAGTTTTGCCAATAGGCCCAATAATTCAATTCCATCCATTCATCTAAAAATATGGTAAAGGGGAATACAGACATTCAAAAACAGTTAAAGCCAAATTATCATCTCAACCATTTTTTTTTTCCGAACTAAACTGTCTGGACATAAACACATACCTGCCGTTCCCCTTCAGCCATGATTCTCTCTGGGAACACCGCAGGGACTCCTTGTCTCCACCACTTGTTCTGGGACTTGCTTTGTATGGTGCTGTCCTCTTTGTTACCCTGATTTATCACATTTTTACACCCCTTTCCCCACTAAAGGACAGGCTCTTTAGGAAGAGAGGTCTTACGGTTTTATTTGCGGGCCCCATTCGTTTCCTCAGCCACTGACTCTTGCTCAAAACAGAACAAAACAGAAGTCCACAGATGGATGGTTTGCAGGGCTCTCCCAGGTCTTCTCTCAGCCCTCAACTGCAAATGAAATAAAATTAAATTAAAAACCCAGAGCCCAAAGCTAACCGTCTACCTCTGTTGCAGGATTTTGTGCCCCTGTATCAAGACTTTGAGAATTTTTACACGCGGAACCTTTACATGAGAATCAGAGACAACTGGAACCGGCCCATCTGCAGTGCTCCAGGGCCTCATTTTGATGTGGTGGAAAGGGTATCTGATGACTATAACTGGACATTTAGGTGAGGCAGACACCTGGAGGGGCTTGGTGGAAAAATAAAAATCCCTTCAAGAAATTCTAGCATGGGCACCAGATCACAGATCTGAAAAACCCCCAATACAAAGGTAGCTGGGGTCTTCATCATCCAGTCCTTGGCAGCTCTCATGAGGCCAATAGAGGAAGTCACAGTAATTATGTTGGAAAGGTGGCTTATTTATAATGTAATTAAAGTGAAACCCTGTGTCAGAAGTACAGAGTCAGCCTTGAAAAACCCTTTTCAGCTTTCCTGTCAAATTGTACCCTTCTGTTCTCCCTAATGGGGACAGTGGTGACAGAGCTCTTGTTCCTTTAGAAATTCTTCTTGGACTTTGAACCAGAGCATGATTTTCATGAAAGCAATTGCCCAAGGGAAATCAGGAGTGAGTAGTATACCATGGCCCAGGATATCTTTCTCTAATGCTCATCTCCACTTCATTATGGGTTGCTTTCCTCTAAGGATAAGCCATGATATGCTGAAAACAGTGTCAATTTAAAAGAAAAAGAAAACATATAATTTGGGCCAGGCCCAAATCCCAGTCTCTTGGGCACTGGGAGAATATTAAATGAGATAGTCCTCCTTGTTCACTTGCCTGTTTCCCTATAGGTTTACTGGAAGAATCATCAAAGATGTCATCAACATGGGTTCCTATAACTTCCTTGGGCTTGCAGTGAAATACAATGAGTCTATGAAGACAATAAAGGATGTTTTAGAAACATATGGCTCAGGTGTGGCCAGCACCAGACATGAAATGGGTATGTGCATCCACCACTTTGGAATTTCATCCAGTCCGGTCTCAGATTCCTTGTGACTACTTCTCAAGTTGAGATTGTATCTAGACTATGTGCCTCAAATCACTATTATAAACTTCAAAAAGCAAAAGGGATATAAAAGTCTTTTTGAAAATTTCAAGCATTGTGCTATTGCCAGGTGGTTTATTAAATGTGTTTTAATTTTCACGTGTGAGTGAAAATATAACTTTTCTGATCATATTTCTACAATAGCAACTATTGTGCCTCCTCCAACAGATCCTTTTCTGTCTTTTCTCTCACTTTTAGTATTAACATTCATCACTGATTCAAATAATCTTGTTTTTATGTTTACATATAACCTGTCTCTGCTACTCCAACATAAGCTTCATAAGGAGAGGGACTAGCCTTGTGGAATGTTGGGTTGAATGAATGAATGATAAATGAATAGACAAGATGGCACAGACTGCCTATTTATTTATCTTCTAGCAAAAAAATAAAAAATAAAAATCTTATTCAAAGGAATAAAATTTGTAATAAGGAAACTTCCACTCCTCTCAACGGCAGGGAGAAAAAATACTGTGAACTTGCTCTTGGAGAATGCTTTGCAATAGCTGGTATGTTGTGGTGGTGATTGTTTTCATGTATCATATCACTTATTCCTTAAAAAATAAAATTCAGTGGCGCACACCTATAATCCCAGAAGATCAAGAGTTCGAAAGTCAGCTTCTGCAAAAATGAGGCACTAAGCAACTCAGTGAGACCCTGTCTCTAAATAAAATACAAAATATGGCTGAGGATGTGGCTCAGTGGTTGAGTGCCCCTGAGTTCAATCTCTGTTACCCCCCTTAAAAAATAAATAATAACATCCTGTACTGTAAGCAGCATGGGTGGTATTTTCCCATCTTCTAAAACAAACTGAATATCATGTTATCTAAGTGATGTGTCCAAGTGGTTCATTAACCACCCTATATTTCAGTAGTTCAGCTTTCTCTACTATTATGATTCTCCATCATGAGGACAAATGCAAAATTTACCAGGTTAGTCCGAACCTGCCCAAGAATCAGTGAGAAGTCTGATGGAAAGGGATTTACCATTAATGAATAATGGATCACATGCCCCTCTTAGATAATTAGTATAAGGGCTTAAAGATCAAAAGTTATTTGAACAGTAAAACAAATAATTCAAATTGCACAATGTAACTTTATTTATTCAAGCAAGCATTTGACAAATAGCCAAAGCTCCAGTTTTAATGTGATTGCTCAGATTTCTTAAGAAAGACAGCTTCAGAGAAAAGCTTTCTTAGCATGAGAGCTGGAGATGTAACAGGATGCTGGTGGGTTGTGGGAACAGGGTTGGTACTAACTCACCCATGATGCCCCATTTGGTGATGGAGAGAGAATGGAATAATACCCCAGCCATAAGAGGCACAAGTAAGAAACATTTAGGGATGTTTCCTCTGGTGCTGGTGACATCCAGTATCAGGTTCGTAATGACCAGGCAAAAGTAGAGTCCTAGAGATGATGACCCCTCCACTCAGTGAGATAGAACACTCCGCCATTATAGCTGGCAGAATCTGAAGGAAGGCATTTGACACTGGCTATGGTTTACCTGCAAAGGAAAGTAGATATAGAATAAGGATCCCTGATTCCATGGGTTCAGCAAACCCAGAGAAACTATGCAGAAATGAAGTTTCCATCTGTTACTGATCACAGCCTAAACTCTTTCTCTGCCTACTAATATCTTGAATTGTTAATCTTTTATATTTACCTGCTTCTTGCAACACTCAAGTTCAAGTTCCAAGAAGAGATTTCAATAGTTTCCAAGTGTGCATAATGACAGACCCAAAAGAGAAGTCACCCACACAAATTTTAGACAAATAGAAGGACTGAAACATAAAGATAAGCAATCAGTCAAGAAGTGAGTAAATAAGAGGGGACTTTGAAAGTATTCTGCAATATAAATAATAATCTTAACATGGCATGCAACAATTTGGAATAGTAGAACTCCAAAAGACATTTATTCTAAGAAATTCAAGTAACTCTTGAAAAACATGTGCTAAAGAAAATATTTAACTGTACAAATGGATTAACAACAGATTTGCCTACTGAATGGAAAATTGAAATTTGGCCCCAAAACCCAAACTCAACTATGTGCTGTAAATTAAAATAAATATTATTAAATTAAAGTTATTACAAAGGATGAAAAGTATAAAGATAGGTCTTAACCAGATACCTGGTTTCTACCTCCCTGCTATAACTGAAAGTAAAGTGACCATGACACTCAGAGCAACCAAGACATCTTTATTGTGGCAGTGTCTGATTAACAGGGAAGGAGGAGGAGGAAGAGGAGGAGAAAGAGGGGGGGGTAGCATGCAGGGGGGAGGGGCAGCAAAGTGAGAGAGAGAGAGAGAGAATAAGAGGGAGAGTGAGAGAGAGCGCAAAATGAGAGAAGAAAGAGAAAGCAAGAGAGGGCCCCCCCCCAAGAGAGTTTTTATAGCCCAAATCTAATGGGGTCTTTGGGTCTGCAAGCTGTCTTGTTGGTGTACAGTGATTGGACCATACAGTAGTTGCTAAGGATGTCATCTTCTGTCTTCAGGCAGACAGGGCAGGGGTTAGATGTGGGTTTCTGTTGGGCCAGACAGGTGAGGGTCCAGTGTTCAGCCTTGAGTGGGGTTGAGTGTTCAGACTTGAGGCAAACAAGCGATAAGAAACCAGACGGGTGAGGGTCGAGTGGCCAGGCTACCCTGCAGCCAACATTTGTTCAGCCTGCTCCGCAACTAACAATAACCACCAGCACCACACCCCTAGTGGCCAAGAGGAGGCCAGGCCAGTGGAAAAAGTGATGAAAGCCCAAAAAGAAAGTAGTTGCTTTTGAAACCCACACCTGTTAGAACTAAGGCCAAAAATAAAGCTGGCAATGATACATTCCCACAAATACACATAGAGAAATGCAAATGCCATTTTCAAGATGTGAAATAATGTACTGCTCTTTATTTAAATACACCTTAAAAAATAATGGAATACAGAATTAAGGGAGATTTCAATTCTCTTGTGAGTCAATTTAACATTGTGCAGGACGATGATAAAAGAAAATGCATAGTTTTCAAATCCTAACTATGAGACAGACTGGAATGGTATTTTGGAGTCATAATCCAGTATTTAAAATATCTAAAATATTTAAAATTATTAATATCTTCTATTGGTGATTTTTTTTCTCTGATGCTCCTGGATCTTGGCTCTCCTTTTCAAATTATGTGCTACATGTGCAAGTTTAATAGTAGCTACATAGAGACAGTCTAGTTTCTCTTAAATATATTGCTCAAGTGCTGTGAAAGGTTAGAAATTTGTGAGTGACATCAAAGATGTGCAATAGAGAACTCTAGGCCTAACAACTTATCAAAGCTTTAAGAAACTGGGCTCAATTTACTCTTTTCATGGTGGCTGGAAAGTCACTAGAAGAACTATTTGCAAAAGGATTCTAAAATTACATAGACTTTTAGATTTTCAGCACTGGGATTGAGAATTTTGTGCAAATTGTTCATAATGTCTGAGTTTTAAATATCAAACAACAATAAGTAATATCTATTATGCAAGACATTTCCACATTTGATCTTTGAATTTCCTTGTATTCAAAAACAACTTAATTCTTCTCTACTTAGAAGATATTTGACTAAATTGGTTTAGCAATGGAAAAGAGCGCAGCAACCCCTAAGGCAAAAACAATGCATAATTGCTTGTTCTTCCTTCACATGAGTTGAGTTTCAAATAAAGAGTAAGATGAAACTTTAAAAAATAAATAAACAAATGGACTAAATGCCTGGTGTAAATATGAACAGAAAACAAAGCACAAAATAAGCTTCACTTATGAATCATTAAACAGAATAAAAGATGCACATCATAAAAATAATAATAAAGATAAATACACCTCCTTTACGCATCACATAACACAACAGATACATGTGTGGATTTTGTTTATGTGTGTGGGTGTGTGTACAACCAGCAATTAAAGGGATAAGAAATTGTGGAAGCCTTCAAAAAGCATAAGGTCAATTTATATTCAGTCCACAGAAACAAAAGAAAAAAATAGAACATGAAAGAGTAATAGAAGATCATAAATCTCAATCCTTAAAAATGCTTAGCCAGGGGCTAGGGTTGTGACTCAGTGGTAGAGTGCTTGCCTAGCATGTTCGAGGCACTGAGTTCGATCCTCAGCACCACATAAAATAAATAAATAAACAAAATTAAGGTATTGTGTCCAACTACAACTAAAAAAGAAAAAATTGAATTAGCCAAAAACTGCAAGAAAAAAGATATAGAAAATGAAGACCTGTAATTACAAGTGATTAATGTTAATTTAATAACTATGTATTGAATGCTAAACCTTAAAACATAATATCTGTGTACTTCATCTTTTTGAACAGTTATTAAATTTTCACAAAAATTTACTATAAATTATGCCACAAAGGAAATCTCATTAAATTCCCCAAAGTGGAACGTACATAAGTTGCCAGTGAGCCTATGAAATTGATATGTTAAGTAGTAGAAGAGTTTTTTAAAGAATAAAGTTTACTCAACTTAGGAAAAATACCAGAAAAAAATGTGGCCAGTGAGCTATGAAAAATATTCTGGCCCATTAGTGAAGAAAGACTAAGACATTGAGATATCATTTTATTTATATTTATTTTGTAATATTTTCTCATTTTTTCACAAGCATACCATATTCTTTGGGCAAATTATTTTCAAAATTATCACAAAAAAATGAGAAGAAGAAGGCTGGGAGTGTAACTCAGGGATATGTATGACTGAAGCACTGAGTTCAACCACCAGCACCAGATTTAAAAAAAAAAAAAAAAAAAAAAGAACAGGAGCCTAAATGAAGTTGAGTGTTTAGACACAGTCTTATGAAGAGAGTTCCTGCACTTCCAAGATGTTGCTATTGAATCAGACCATAGTTCGCTGTCTATTTGAGGGGCTGTGGAGCAGAGAGTATGTCTCCTTCCACCTAAAACAGTGGCTCTCAAACCTTAGCTCACATGAAAATCACCTGCAGGGCTTCAGAAAAGATAGGTTTCTGGTTCCACTTAACACAGCTTCCAATTCAGTAGATCTGGAATAGGACCCATGAATTTGCATTTCTAATGAGATTCCCCTCCATGTTGACACTGCTGCTCTGGGGACCTGAAATGATATAGCATGGCTAACTTTCTTTACCCAATTGGTCAAAAGTTTTCCAAAAGTCACTTGGTGTTGTATGAACACCAGGTATGCCTGGGAAACAGAGTCTGCAAACTAAAAATTGCAAGTAGATTAATAAACACGCCAAAAGTTAGCACCGCAAGTTAGTTTTGATCACAGAACATCTCTGGACACATACTTGTGGTCTAGATTTCCAAATCCAGGAAAGATTAAATTCAGGAAAACCATAGAGAAGCTTTTCTTTCACTTCTTCCTCCTTTCACACTTTTGCTCTACCAGGGTGTATAGTTTCTTAGACTTTCTTTCCTTGAGCACCTGAGGGTGAGGAACAGATGTGAAGTAACAGCATATAATTTTCATTCTTATAATCTCTTAGTCCTTTGTGCTACCTTCATTTCATCCAGGGCTGTTAGTCATAAGTTCACTTCTAAGAAAACAAACTCATGGAATAACCACAAGACTAATTCTTATGACAATGAAAGCTCATCCCAGCTTGTGATATTTCTACCCTTGTAAAGGAAAACCTCACGCTTGCTTCTCACGAGGGGTGCCTGAATAGTAGGCATGCCTAAAGATAGCCTCCTTGAGGACATTCCTTCAAACTGTAATTGCAATTTTGTGATTTTCAAGGAGCCTCTAATACTTTCATGTTCCAAACCTCAAAATTTACATGTTGACTTAGGCATCCATGCAACTGGATGTAATAGAAGATTCTTGTCTATAGAGTTTCAGGTGTGATTTTTACACGAGTGATTATATACAACTTTACTGAAATGTTTATTTTTTCAGTTTGAGAACACTGACTTTACTCATTCTTATTGCAACTTAATCTTCCTAACACATTCTCTGCTATCATTTAATTCAATTATCAAGGTTCTTCTCGTATATCTTTCTCAGAGATTTGTAGCTAAATCTAGGGAATGTACAGTTTCATTAACCTGAAATTTGAATAAAGGGCGAGGCTAAATTTTTAAAATGTCTAAATTAAAGCATATTTTAAATAAATAGCAACATAGGCCCTTTGAGTTCCTTCATGACTAAGAAGTTTCTAAGAAACTGCTACCAAGTAGTGATCCTGCTTCCTTTGAAAAGCAATTTAATGGACACATTTTTATGAAAATAAATGCTACAAGTGTTTTTAAGCAGTAGTCACTTTAATTAAATAAATTAAATAAGCTATAAACATCCCCACTCCAATTAGTTAATTTACGTAGCAAAAGCCTTCTTCATAAATAACGCCAATTCTGCTCAGACTAAATTGTTGTACATTCTAATTAATGAGATTTTACTACATTTCTCTCAAGCCTCTTAATTTTCCTTTAATAATATTTCTAAGGAAATGGGGACTCTCAGAGGAATTTTTTTAGGAGTAGAAAAATGAAAGCATATCTTGGTTTCTGAAAGCCTTTTGACAATTTTCCGAGACCTAGTAGAGTTTTGACAGTGATAGAAATTACAGTCCAGCCAAATTTCAACTAGCTGGGGTATTTAGAAAAGCGTAGAATTTGGCTCTGCAGGTTCGACAAAGCCAAGCAAGCACGATTCAACGAGATGTGCCAATAATTTTATGTAAGTATAATATTTGCCAACAAGGTAATACCTTGGATGACAACAGAAGTTGAGACTCCTAGAACTGCAGAATTTGTAGATCATTGCCCTCCTTTCCTCCCTGCCCTAAAAAATACCATAAGATGGGGCACCTGAAGTCCAGAGTTGTTTTTTTGGTTTTTTGGTTTTTTTTAATGATGTAGCAATCAGTGTTCTTGCAGTCTGTCTGTAGCAAAGTCAAGACTAGACGTGGGTTCTCTTGAGTCCCACTGAAGAGCTCTTTGTATTGTTCTCTACTGTTCAAGCTAAAACCAGAAGCCATCTAGATCAAGGGTCGCTAACCTAGTCCAGGTGCTCCCTGGTTTTGCAATGCCTGCAGTTAAGAGTTTTTATATTTTTAAATCACTGGGAAAATGAAAATAAGAATAATCCTTTGGGACACATGAAAATTATATGAAATTCAAATTTCAGTGTCCATAAATAGTTTCCATGGAACACAACCGCCCTCATTCTTTTATGTTTTGTCTATGACTACTGTCACTTTACAGTGGCAGAGTTGACTAGATGCAATAGCAACCATATGGCCATCAAAGCCTCAATAATTAACTCTCTGAACCTCTATAAAATGTTTGCTAGTACTTTAAGCTAGTACTTGCTATCATTGTGATTTGGAGAGAAAAATCTACATTTAACAGCAATGGACCAGATATCCAAATTTAGTGCATATCAGCAATACATTAAGCTTTAGCTTCCTTCCAAAGACATTAAGAATGCAGATTAGTTTTAATGAACATCTGCACCTGCGTACATCCTTTAAGGTCACTGTTATCAACCTGAGGGAGACCAAAGACATCTTCAAGACTAATTTCTCACATTGGTGCAATCATCTGTGGAAAGAGGAGCAATTAGGATAGAAAAGAAAAACCTGATAGAAATGCCTATCCATTTATTTTGTATCCTCCTGATAATGCAAGAATTATGTATGTTGGTAATAATGGAGGTCACTTCTGATTATTTAACACCTATGTTTCTTCTGATACAAAGAACACAACCTAATTGTATGACCTCACTTCACTTCTCACTTGTTGACTAGTAAATCTGAAAAATCTTGAATTGCAAAACTTATCCGTTCTTCTCTTTTTCTTTTACCTATTTCATGTGTCAATCATCATCCTTCAGGACAAACTGGACACCATATATACTTTGAATGTCTTTTCCTGAGTTAAGAAGGAGAAGAATAAACTCTCCAATGAACTGAAGAGCACATAGGAGCCTATATATTAATCTCTAGCTAATGTATAACATAGAATATATCCATCTTGTCACATACCATGTTGAGACTTATATCTCTGCCACTAAATTGAAGTAAAATACAGAAAGAATGATAACTGGGTTTTTGCACAATGTCCATAGAGTTTAGTTTAATTTAGTGAGAGAGAAATCCAAGGTTCAGAAAGTCTCACTAAACTTTCTCAAGGTCATATAGCTAATGAATAAAGAGGTCATGTGTATCACAAACTCAAGTATGCAAGAAGTGTTTAAGGTTTGTTTGTTTGTTTTTTTAACAAGTTAAATACAAGCCCCAATCTGGCTCTTTTATTTTTAGTCATTTTGGGGTTCTCATTTTTCAAGATGGAGTGAAGATTCTAGGATATCATTGCAGCTCCCAAACATCAGGGTTGTCTCCTAATCTTTGGACCAAAGATGACATTGTTCAACATTGATGGTCCACTGTTTCTATCAACACAATCTTTGTGGTCTAGCAGTCCAGTGTTTCTGTCACATGTGGAGCTCTGGGAGTGTCTAGTGAAAATAGAAACCAGAGTCTGTTGTTCAAGTTACTTTCAGGAAACTTATAACCATTTGCATGCAGCTACCACCAAGAGATGTGCATGGACCCCTTGATCCCAGCCTTGATCAAATCTCTCTTACCCTTTCTGCTTCAGATACTCTGATTTTTCTCTTTTTAGTACATCTAATGAAATCCTTTCAACTTGTGTAAGCTTTTCTAAAGATATGAAGGAAACTTTCCACTTTGGATCCTATATTATGAACCTCCCCAGAAGCAAAAGTGGTGTCTGACCACCTACTCAAAGAGAAGCAGGGAAAGGTTATTTAAGGGGAACATGCATAGTTAGTATTTCAATAATTTGTCCCATAGTGTTTGTAACAATTAATCTTTATATATCTAAAAGCATACAGATGCTTGGCACACCTTAGGCCATCAAGAGTTCTTGCTTTGAGAAGACATGAAGAAGGTGTCACTCTAAAGTCAAAGATGCTGAGTTTGAATCTTTGCTCTAGATTTTCAACTGTGTGACCTTGGAGCTTCTAAGGAGTCTTGAGAGTGAACTAAACTTTCAAGCTTCTATGTTCTCATCTGTAATGTGGGACTAATTCTAGTACTAACCTCAAATAGCTCTGTGATAATTAACCAAGGTAAACCTTGAAATGTTTCAGTATGGTAAATTGGCACATAGTTAAGTAGATGGCCTGTATTATTAGCTCTGCTTCTTTGTGAGTAACAGCACCCCTGTGCCTATTTACTCTTTGGTAAAGTAAGGAAACAATATCCTACTTTAATAAAGCATCTGTGGGTGTGAGGATTATAGAGTGTGTGCAGGTGTAAGGATTAAAATAATTAATCACAGCACATTTGTAAGCACTCATTACAAGTTGCTTCATTCCATTTCCTTCTACTTTTCTATTTTGGTGATGGGTTTTAATAGTGACAGAATCGAATCTGAGTTAAGGCTGTAAAATAGATAATATATACAGTATCAATGATAACAGTACTATAGGTATATAAGAGAATTTCTTGTTTACAGGAAGCATGCATTGAACTATTTAGACTAATTAAGAAATTATGACTGTAGTTCATTAAATAGTTCAAAGAAAGTACACGTATGTATGTGTGTATGTAATATATAATAATTACTACATATTAGTAATTGGTTGTCCTATAGTATTCATAACAATGACTCTTTATCTAAAATTATACAGATGCTTGGCATGCCTTAGGCTGGCAGCCATCAAGAGTTCTTGCTTTGGGCTGGGGTTGTGGCTCAGTGGTAGAGCGCTTGCCTAGCATGTGTGAGGCACTGGGTTCAATTCTCAACACCACAGAAAAAAAAATAAATAAAGATCTGTGTCCATCTACAACAACATCAAAAAAATTTAAATAAAAAATAGTTCTTGCTTTGAGAAGACCATGAAGTAGGCATCACTGTAATGTCAAACATGCTGAATCCGAGTGGAGGGTATGTTGGAATTCTTGCTACTATTCTTGCAACTTTTCTGTATGTTTGAACCACATCAAATAATTTGGAAGTCACACTAAGTGAAATAGGTCAGTCACAGAAAGAAAAAGATTGTATGATTCCACTCATAAGTAGACTATTTTTAAAAGTCAAATACATAGTAGAAAATAAAACAGTGGTTATAGAAGGACAGAAAAAGGGAAGACGAAGATCAAAGCATACAAAGTAGCAGATACAGGATGAGCATAATTACAAATCTAATATACACCATGGTATATTAAATTTAACAATATCATACCATACTTGGAAATTTTGCTAAAAGTAGATTATAGGAGCTCTTGTCACACACACACACACACACACACACACACACATGAAAAGAATAACTATTTTAGATTATGAATATGTAAATGTTGGCTTTTCAATATCTGCATGTTTATCAAACATCACATTTATATAGCACATATATAAAATATAAATAAATAAATGTTTAAAAACTATTTAAAAAATGAGAAAAGAAAGTGAGGGAGAAGTCATCTTTTTCTCTACTTAAAAGTTCTTCTCTCCTTAGTATTATTTACCATAGTTTCACCATAATTATATGTCCACATCTCCCTTTGATCCTTGTTTACATTTGATTCTGATTATCTCCTGACACGTTAACCTGCCAAGAGATGAGGTTTGTTTAAAATAAAATAAATTGGCAGTTCCAAGTTGTTTCTGCTCTTTTACCAGACTTTGTCTAAAAGGAAGGTCTCTGAACACAGCAGCAGTGGTCTGATGTTCAGTGTGACAGTTAAAAGACACCATATCTGACTCCTTTCATTCTTTCTCTGAATGTTGGCCAGAAAAACAGTCACTGGGCTGGGGATATGGCTCCATGGTAGAGTGCTTGCCTGGCCATGCATGAAGCCCTGGGTTCAATCTCCAGCACCACAAAAAGAAAAGGAGAAACAAATCATTCACGAGGCATCGTGGCTCCATAACCTCCATCAGACTGAACACAGTGGGGAAGGAAGAAACCAGAGTACACAAAAGCCTTGGAGCAAAGTCTTAAGGTAGAATCCTTTAGGCAGAAGGATTGATACTGACTTGAATGCAGGAATCCCTGGCTCAAGCAAAGTGGCTCAGATGTGGACTCATGGCCATAGCATAATTGGAACAGCTAGATGGGACAACTGGCAGGTCCCCATAATAAATGTCAGCCTGCTCTTAGGCCAAGTGTGGGAACAGTCACAAATAGGACATTCAGAACCAAAATGACTATGATCGCAATTTGGAAAATATCTTCACACATGCTACAAAGGAAAAATTGGTAATTTTGGGAAGCAAGCTTATTAACTATACCCACATTCTTTCCTTCTAATCTATGGTAATATGTCAGTATGAAGACCAGCAATCTTCATGTTCTATCTAATGCATGTAAGCCCATTAGTATCAGTGAAAATCCCGCAGGAGTGTACAGTCCATCAACAGAATGTTGATATTTTATCCTGAATCTAATTTTGATCAATTTGACTAATGGAAGTGAACCTAGTGCTTGGCACATTAAAATATTGCTTAGAGAACTGGCAAGAGAATATGTTTATTCATGAAGCAGGTTATGAGTATCACACTGTATAAATAAACCATCAGAATAAGAGTCAATATATGCATAGCATAGCAATTTGGAGATGCATTGTCATAAGCCAATTTATAGCTTTTATTGACCTTCACAAACTAAAATGGCATTGAGAGAAACAAAAATAAACACTACTATGGGTTTATTTGTACCTTCATCTAGGGTTATAGGTTAGCTCTCTTGGGATATTTAAAGAGTCAATATTTGTATACCAAAGACAAAATTTTGAATATAATTCCTGGAACATCTTTAGTGCTGGGACTATGGACTGCAGCTTCACATCTTTACTCAAATAGAGGATGGCTTCAATGTGTGTGGAAAGGAAGCTAATCAAGTTTCTAGTGACTACTTTGTTTCTAAGCTCTACTCATAATGCCTTTTTATTTATTGAATAAGAATTAAGAGAAGAAAGCAGCACTAACTTAATACAAAAAAAATTGTATTTTTTTATTATTATTCTTAGCAAATTTGACCTTACCCCAGATCATCCCAGACTAACTTTCATGTCTTCTTCACGTGGAAAATGTCCAGTCATCCTGGAACTCTTTCAAATTTGTTTATAAAACCTGAGCTATGAACACTAAATAGACATTCCATGATGGTGGGATTTGGGGGATATTGTTTTGTATAAGCAAAGGTGAATTTTTAGATGCAAGACCCTCATAACACAGCTGTTAGACATCTGTTCATAGAAATTGGTCTATTTAAAATTACTTCACTATGCTCTGCCAATTTTTTCTGGAAAGCCAGAAAAAAAAAAAAAGCCGGTTTATCTGGAGACCACAGATGAACCACTACATTTCCTCCCCCCACACACATTTTTTTTAAAACCAGAACTAGCGGTAGGATGGTCTTAGACATACCCATATCTCATAATTACTTGTCTGTTTAATTGCTTAACAGGACATTTCGGCTATTCTAAGGACTTACAATGATGCAGTTGTAGTAAAGAAGTTAATTTACCAATTTAAATAGAATTCTGATATTCCACTCTGCATAGTAAATATCTTTATCCTTAGGTTGAAGGAACTATGTATGTTAACAATATTTCTGTCACTTAAAATCTCAATAGCTTCCTACAGCCCGTGGATAAAAAATTATGGCATATGTCTGTTTTTTCTCTTTTGCCAAATAAAATACTGCCCAGTAAAAATATAATGCAAAACCTGTAGTTTTAAATTTTCTAATAGTCACATTAAAACTAAAAAACAAAAGGCTGGGGAGGTAGGTCAGTGGCAGAGTGCTTGCCTAGCATGGCTCAAAGGCATGGGTTCCATACTTATCACTGCCAAAATAAAGAAATAAATAAACAAATAAATAAATACTAAAACTAATCTTTAAAACGTAGTTTTAGTTGTAGATGGATGTAATACTTTTATTTACTTTTTATGTGATGCTGAGGATCTAACCCAGTGCCTCACACGTTGTGATAGGCAAGCTCTCTAGCACTGAGTTACAACCCCAGCCCAAAAAACTAAAATTAATTGAATAGCATATTTTAATTAACCTACTATGTCCAAAAATTTATCATTTAAACATGTAATCAATATAAAATATCTGAATGAGCTATTTTATACTCATTGTTGTACTAAGACTTCAAAAAAGTATATTTTTTTACATTTATAGAACATCTCAATATATACACTAACGTTTGAATGAATAATCTGAAAAATAATCCTATCAAAATAAATAAAGTTTTGTTTAGTGAAAAATATTTTACAGTGCTTCAGTTTAAATACTAAATTAATTACAATTAAACGAAATGTAAAATTCAATTCCTCGGCTGCACTACCTACAGGCAGCCTGTGGCAACTCCATTGGATGGTGTACAGCAACAGTGGAATGAGTTATGGCATGTAGGAATTATGAGTAGCATCAACATTAGCTATCAGCAAGACAGGAAGGAATCATGTTTAAGAAGCTGTCAGACAGCAAGCACACAGAAAGTTATAGAGAGGTGAAAACATGAATTTTGGAGTTAATATAGATGGTCTCTGCTTTTGACCTATGAAATCATTAAACTTCAGTTTTTTAATCTGGAAAGTAATAAGCCTACACTTCTGAGCTCCTAAGATTTAATAAGATAATCTAAATAACAGGTTTGGCATAGTATATAGCACATCCCAAAGGTTCAATAAATTATACATATATATTATATCTATAGACATCATGGGATCTATTTGCATTTAGGTGTGGGAGGAAATCTCTGAGGAGGTTTTAATTTAATTAATTAATTGTCAGATATGGGGGGAATTGTGGTACATTTTATAAATTTATTGCAGTATAGAATACATACAGAAAAGTGGAACAATCATAAGTATATATCACAATGGATTTTCACAAAACCAACAAATCTGTGTGGTTAGCACGCAAATCCTTGAAATAGGGAATCTCGAAAACTCTCCTCTCCCATTCCAAACAAAAAAACATCTACCAGTCTAGGTCTGTTTTGTCTGCTTATCCATTTTATATAAATGGATTTCCATAGCCTGCACTCTTTTAAATGTCTGACTTATTAGCAATGTGTTTTGTGAAAGATTTCTGTACATTGTTATGTGAAGCAGTAGTTTATGCTTGGTGTTATATTTCATTATAAAAATATCACCACAATATATTTATCCATGCTACAGTAGATGAACATTTGGGTTGTTTTCTATATTGGAACTGTGACAAATATCCCTGCAATGCACAGTCTTGTACAGGTCTTCAGATAATGTGTATTGACTGAAATTTGATTTCTCATTCTTGGGCTTGTTGCAAAGAGAAAAATCACTTTCATTTAATTCCATATGCAGGTACCTTGGATAAGCACAAAGAGCTGGAGGACCTTATGGCTAAGTTTCTGAATGTAGAAGCAGCAATGGTCTTTGGGATGGGATTTGCAACTAATTCAATGAATATTCCTGCACTAGTTGGAAAGGTGAGAATCTGTTAATACAAATGACTTCTACTATATTCCTATGGATTGTAATTCTGAGCAGGTCCTTTGATAGAGGTATGGCTGAAATGATCTTTTTCTTAGGGAGATTCATATTTTTTAGTAGGTTGCCAGCTTAGTACAGCAGATCTCTTCACCTTGATGTTCCTGGTTATAGAATTGCAGACCTAATAGTGGGTGAAGCTTCAACATCAGTGATGACTCAGCAAGGTCAAAATTTTAGACTCTTGAATCCCTATTTGCAATATTTATTAAGCATTTATTTAGACAAAATATTTTTCCTATACAATCCATTCATTTATTCATTTAGTGAGCCATTTATTGAAAATCTACTGTGTCATGGAATGAGACCAGATACAATAGAGGGATGAACAAAGCTTGCACCTTGAAAATTTATATATTTGACTGTCTAGTGGGGAAACAATACACTAAGTAAAATTCGGGGAATACCATAAAAAGTAACACACTACAGAGTTGTTTCAAAGTCTTCTTGAGAAAGACTGTCAACTCTGCAGGTGGTGGCATGAGAACAGAATTTTATCAGATAAGTTATTTCTTTAAGTCAAGAAAGAAGGGACAACATGTACAAATTATAGAGATTTGGAGGAAATAGAACAATAATAATTACCAAAGAAGACACTAGAGATATAAGGCAGGTTTCAAATCACAAAAATTCTTATAGTGTAAAACATCCTGGAATGTTTGAAATTGTTCCTAAGACAAATGGGAAATAGTTGGTTAGTTTACATAAATAAGTGTGATAACAATATTGATATTTTAAAGATATCTAATGATAACTAAATGCAATGTGTGACCTTAGATTTGGATTCAGCTTTAAAAAATATAAAAGAAAAGATAATGTCTATAAAATATATTAGAACAGTATTAGAATAGTTAGAGAAGTTGAATCTGAATTATGTATTAGATAATAGTACTCTGTAAATGTGGGACGTCTTGGGTATGATAATTGCATTCTGATTTTGTAGGAAGATGGCTAAAGGATATAGAGATGAGGATTATGATAAATTTCAAATGTTTTGATGGAAAAAAATTTAACTTGTCTCAGACACATGCCCACAGTGTGGAAATGTGAGAATTCTGTTGGCTTTTGCCTCAAAATCTTAAAGCACATTGTGTGTAAGAGTACCAAAATGTAGGAGAGAACACATTTCTGTGGTCTAGGCAGCCACCAAAGACAAAGATCCAATATAATTCATCACTGCGTCATTGGTATGCTTAAACAGTTCTACAATTTAGACATTTTTTTGAATTAAAAAAGAAATTTACAAACAGTAATTTTATAAGCAGTAAATTCGACTGAATTTTCTCACTTATCTCAGGCTAGATGGCCACCCATACGTTTCCAAATTCAAGGTTTTTAATTGCAGAGCAGTGGTGTTTCTGTCTCTATGCATGTGAACACTGTGGAAGAATGAGAATCACAGCGTGAGAGCTTGAAACATCCTGCTGGAGGAGCCCTGATTTTCAAGGACCATCTCAAATAATCTAGAATGGATTAAGCCACCCCAGAAGGTCCACAACCGTCTGAAAAACAGATAGGTTTTCCTGTCAGAAGGTCAATCCTCTAGACTTTAGCTGATGCTCAACCAAGATCTTGGATGAACTTCTCTGTTGCAAACTATGTGTAAATGTTCCAATCAAGATGTAATCTCTTAAAGCAATTCTCCTCTCTGTGAGCTTACTGCTATCAATATTTTATTCATAGAGATACCAGCTTAATCTCTTGGCCTTTGAAAATTTAAGAAGGCTTTAGGAATTTGTAATAGGTTTTAGAGTGTCTTCTTGTTCCCTTCATTTTACATACTGGCTTGTATTCTATGTGCTTGTTTTCTGCATAGGGATGCCTCATTTTAAGTGATGAGTTAAACCACACCTCTATTGTCCTTGGGGCCCGACTCTCTGGTGCAACCATAAGGCCCTTCAAACATAACAGTGAGTATTGTGTGTTTCTTCAACTTGTACTGGTTTGCTCCTGGATGAAAGGAGAGATTATTGATAAAGCTTTGTCCTTGCTCTTCAAACTGGCAAATTTTCCTAATGAAGAGCAATTGTCTTTATATTCACAGCTGGATTGTTAACCTCTGGTGACCTGGAACAAATGGCTGAGTGTATTAAACATCCAGATTGCTAAGTGTAACCCAAACACATTAGTGTCACTGTTAGTGGTCTTACAATGTGGTCTTTGAAGACATGATTGATCTCTTAGGATGGTGGGTTAGCAGAGAGTTATAAATCTCCCCTTCCTGAAACTGCCGTGGGCAAGTGTGAAGATTTAAGTTTCGTGTTATTTATAGCCAGGTAAAAAGTGAGCTTATTTTGTAGTGTAATGCCTTCTTTCGCTCTTCCCACCCACAACTAGTTTCCATATTCAGACACTGTCCCCATAAACTATTCAACTTCATTAAAATGTCCTTTGAGGGTCAGTTTGGGTTGTGAGGTTGAGTGGTCAGAAGTCAAAGAGCTATTTCTTCTTTAAAGATCTGATGAGATGACATGGCTAGTCTTAGGAAACACTCTGAAAAAAGGTAGGTGGTGGTAGACACCTGAGATGTCTTCAGGCTCTTCCCTTGACTTGCTAGGTCACTTTGTGTAAATCCTTTAATCTTTCCATTCAGTTTCCTTATCTGTATACTGAGGGTGTTGAACTATGTGATCAACAAGGATCTCCTGGTTCAAAGGTTCGGATTCTAATGCACTGTCATCAGAGACCTTTATTTTTGAGTGCACAACATACATATACACAGACACACACACACACACACACCACCACCACCACCACCACCACACAAACAAGGTTTTCTCTTTTTTCCTTCCAACCCTCTTTCTCCACCACTTCCCTTTCCCCTCCACTTTTCCTTGTTTCTCTTGCTTGGTACTTCTTCCTTGAAGAAAGTAGCAAAAGTAAAACAAAGATAACTGATAGAAAGAAGTAAAACAAAGATAATTGATAGAAAGCAGAGAAAGAATGCTCCCAGTTCTGTTCTGCTCACCCCACAGCAACCTCAAACCAAAAAATAATTGATGAGAAAGGAAAGAAACTGCATAGGAGTATTCTCAAGTAAGCCCTCTTTTTTCACCTTGTAGAGCTGTTCAAATTTAAAAAGCTCCTGCTCTCACTGACTAGGGGCGTGGAGTGAGGTCTGGTTATGCCTTACTGAACCACTTTCAGCTTCTGTTGAAGGTAAATCTTTGGAGTGAAGTTTAGGGTCAGGCCCTCCAGAAGAAGCAGATGGTGAGCCCTAATGGCTCATCTACAATGTCCAGCTAGATGCCATTCAAAATACACGGACCTCGTTGATTTAACTTTGCATCAAACACTCAAACTTGGCTTTAGTCTTTAATAAGCCAAGTTAAATCCCTTCAGTTCTGTTTGATTTATTATCATTTGTTATATCCAGACTCAAATTATTTTGGCAGTTTTGGGAATTCGTGATAACAATATTGATTTTTTTTTTCCAGAGGCACACATGTTTTGGGCCTCCAGAAGTGAAGAGACCAGAGCAAATTCTTTTGGTAGTATAGCTCAAGTATACTAGGCCCTTGTGAAATCTTTAGCATGACAGATAATTGGTGATCAAAGGCTTTGCCTTACTGTGAAAATAAAGGGTATTGTTGATAATTATTTAACTGCAGATTCATCCATGTATATGTTTAACATGATAATCTCTCTTCCAGAAGGAGAAATAGTCATATTGTTATTTATATGGAACAAATGAACTATATCATGGCCAATGTTAATCTCTCATTTCTTCACTCCATTCTGTTGAGAGCAGTGGGCCATGACCCTATTTGCACAATATAAGAACCTAGAGAATATTTTTGAAAGATTAATGACTGTACCTACCTTCAGATCAGCTACATCCAAATATCTGGGTTAGGACCAAGGCACCTACAAATGATTATGATGCATAATGAGCACCATAAGACCTACAATCTTATTTTCTAAACTTCCGTTTATTTGAGTTGATGCTGGATCTTTCCAGTGTGCCTTGGAGTATCACCAGGTACTCACCACATACTAACTCTTCCTCTCACCACTCTTTTACACTTCTGATATAAATTCTGAGTAAAAATAATACAGAAACAATGTCCCAACCTAAAATGCCATGAGCATTTACTGAATAACTATTTTGATTCAGATACTATATGAGTTCTTTGGAGGACTATAAAAATAATTAGATAATATCTTAGCTGAGAGCATATGATCTAGTAGGACAGGCAGGTATGTTTACAAGCAGCTATACCGTGGATCAAAATATAAAAGAACCAGGATGGCATCAGGCAACATCTAAAAGCACAGGCTTCGACCACAGTAATTTTCACACCCACAAGAACAGCTAAAATAAAATTATGACACCACCAATTGTTAGAAAAGATATGGAGCAACTAGAATTCCCACCCATTGTTGGCGGAGTATAAAATGGAACAGTGTCTTCAAAAAACTCTTTGACAAAGTCTTACAAAGCTAAACATACCCCTATACTATGACCCAGAAATTCCATACCAATTATTTACCCATCAGAAATGAAAGCATATGTCTACAAACAGACTTGTATAAGAATGTTTATAGAAGTTTTATTCATAATAACTAATGACTGGAAATAACTCAAGTGTCTTTTGGCAGAAAAATAGGAACACTTTTTTTAACTTATTCATACATAGAAAACATTAGAAAATAAACAAGATACTGTCATCTTGGATGACTCTCAGGAAAAATAATTTCTAAGGGAATAAATCAAACAAAAGTGTGTACAGGGCTGGAGCTACAGTTTCACGGCAGAGTGCTTGCCTAGCACGTGTGAAGCACTGGGTTCCATCCCTAGCACCACATAAAAATAAACAAATTCAATGAAGGCATGATGTACATCTACAACTACAAAAAAATTTTTTAAAGGAGTACACATACTCTGTCAATGTATTTATAGCAAATATAAGACTTGACAAAACCAGTCTATGGAGACAAAATCATAACACGCCCATCTCTGGTAGTATGGGAGGGAACTGATGTGAAAAAGCACAAAGAAAGTTTCTGGAGTGATGGAAAGATGTGATATCTTGATTGGGGTAATGGTTATATTCTTACTAAAACTCTGAATTACAAACTTAAGATCTGTACATTTCCTAGGAGAAAATTGTATCTAAAAGTATCCTATCTAAATTGTACCTAAAAGTATAGTGTATATCATGTAGTATATAAAAAATTAAGATTGATTTGATTTTTTTAAGTATAAGCTTTGATCCAAGCATTAGTGTCCTCATTCTACAGCTTATTAGCCTATGATCTTAAACAGATTACTTAAACTCCTGGTTCTCAATGTATTTATTCAAACATTGAGGATAATTATTGATACTAATTCAAAATGTGTTGAAGAACACAGAACACAGTGCCTGGCAATGGGAACTACTACTAAATCATTTAAGGCTGCAGTGTTGTTGTTAGTATTTTTATCCTCATGTTGTCATCATGTCACTAAGGGACAATAGAAAAGGCTGAGGTCAGTTCACCTTGTATTGCATGAAATGGGTTGCATTTTGCAATCGTCTTTAAAGGATTAAGAGAATTCTAATCAGAGGAACCATTTTGTGTGTGCAAGACTTCCAGTGTGACCTGAGTGCAGGGCCAAACTATTAGAGAAGAAGCTAAAAACTAAGATCCAGCCTGTTAATGTAGACTCATTAAGGTGCATATGCCAGCTAAGATGTATGTACTTCAAGGAGCAACAACAGGTGCCTGGGAATTTCTGTTTCATGCTATGCTCTTCCATGGGTGAACTGGTTTTTCTCAAGACATTTAGTTGTCTTGCCATATGTCCAGTGCCTTCTCATATTTCAGAGGTGGAAACAGAGATCAAGTTTGAATTAAGCTGAAGCTTTGAATAACATTGAATAGAAAAATCAAGATTATTTGTTCCCCAAACAGTATCATCCTATATTTTTTCTACCCTGCATTTTCTTATTGTTTAAAATTCATACCAAATTCTGTCATTTCTAGTCTTTTTTTTGGAGGCTTTATAGAGATAGCTGATAAATAATTTAAGTGACTGATTAATGGATAGATAGATTATACATATATATATATATATATATATATATATATATATACATGCATACCCAACTGGAAGATTAAGCACAAACTTCATTAAGCCCTCATCACACATTCCTAGTCTTCAGATTAAGGCTTTCATTTTTTATTTGTAATTGATACATACTAATTGTACATATTTATGGGGTTCAGTATGACATTTCAATACATGTATATAATGTGCAATGATCAGATCAGGGTAATTGGCATATCCATCAACTCAGACACTTAACATTCTTAGGTTGAGAACTTCCAAAATTATTTCTACTCATCTCAAGGCTATTTAGGTATCAGTCTTCCAAGACAGCCACCAATGATCCCCATCTATTATTATTTACTCTTTTTTTGTGGTCCTTTTCTGCAATGTATCAAAGTAGACAAATGAGATCAATAGACTACAGATAAAAATAATAAGGTTAAGATTCAAATATGTAGCTTCTGCCTTTCTCATTCTCTTTTGGGTCACTTATGTGGACATGTGTGGACATTTAGGCAGCCTACGGAGAATAAGAGAGGACCCTTACTAATAACCTTATGAATGGGGCATTCTAACTGATCTCTGACCTCTGGAGCCTCCAGATGACTCTAACTCCAGCCAACATCTGATTGCAGCCTCATAAGTTTCCTGAGCTAGAATCACCCAACCACGTATCCCAAATTTCTGATGCATAGAATCTATAAGATGATTAATATTAATTTTAAGACACATAGAATTGAAGTAAATTACTACATGGCAATAGATAACTAACACAGTTTCTCTGGCCACCATTGCTGAGGCACAAGTCAGACACTCAAGTATGGCTTCTTACTTCCTCCTCCAGTAAGTTCTATGGAGCAGATAGAACTGTGTTATCCACACCACACAGTCACTGGCAAAGAACCCCAAATGGAACAGATTGGAGACTAACTTCAGCTATCAGGACAAGCCTTTCCTAGTCTGCATGAGGACAGAAATCATGAGAGCCTGTGAAACATAGGTCAGGAAGTAAAATGCAGCTTGGCTAATACTTTTTGACTTCTTCAGACACAGTTTCCTACCAACTAATGCAACATGGCCAAGAAATGTAGACTTTGACCTTGGGAGCCTTTGGGGTGGTAACTTGAAGTACTTCTTGCACTGTTGTCCAAGGTTGAAATATGAAGAGAAGACCAACACTTTCGCATCTCACAAAGTTTATGAAGAAGGCTTCTCTTGTCCACAGATACATGAAGTAGATGCCCACAATGGAAACACATCAATTTCCAAAGAAAATATTAAAACAAAAACTGCAAAACAAAGAATTTAACAAAAGCCATGCAATGGGAAGATTTCTAAGCAGAGCCTTACAAGGCAACTTTATTTTAAAAATTTAAATAAATCTTATCTAGCCACAGATTATCTTTCTGCCAGTTTCAACTGCTCAGCGATTATTCAGTGATACAAAGTAGTTCAACCTGCTCCTCCTGACCCAGCCCATGCCAGACATGCAGCTATTTTAGTATCTTCTCCTTTAGATTCCAATTCCAGGATAACAGTTCCACTGAAATTACTCTCAAGAGAGAACATAGTAACTATACCAGGGAGAAATCAAAGGAGACAGGGACAGCTAAAAAAAAAAAAGAAAAGAAAAGAAAAAAGTGACTTCATCAGTGAGGGACAGGTGAGCATTGTGTGTCTCCAGATGTGACACCTGAGAAGGATTCAACATCATTTACATACAAAGGATGCAGATCAGAACACAATCTTATTGTTAGACAACCCCAAATTAGAAATGCTCTATTAAAACAATAAAATTATATTCTCCAAACGTGTCAATAGCATAAAAGACAAAGAGAGGCTGAAGAAATGCTCCAGAATAGAGTCTACTTGAAGAGCTGTGACAACTGAGTGCAATTCCTGGTCCTAGAATGCATTCTGTAAGAGATGGGAATAAATGCTATAAAAGCGATTTCCAGGCCAATGCACGAAATTGGAAGATGAACAATATATTAGATAATATTAGGTAAGAGTAATATGTCATTGTTAAATATACTGAAGGGGATGTCTGTATAACCTACCCCTGCAAGTTTAGAATAGATTTTACAGTCTTCCTGCCCAGCTTCCCAAGTAGCCAGGATTATATGTGTGTACCACCAAGTACAACAGTTTTTACATTTTAATTTTACATTGTATAGTTAACAGAGGAGAATGTGTGATGAAGACCATATGGGGTTCATAAAGCTTAAAATATTACTATCTAGCTTTTTGAAGGAAGTTTGCTGACAGAGACAGGGAAGAGAGGGCAGCAAATGCAGGGTGCATTGTGGAGTAAATTACCACAGTGGACAATTCCTACTAGGATCTCAGGGAGATCTGAGCACCAGTGTAGATACCTCAGTGTTATCCCACCTGATAAGGGAGGGAGCTGGGGTATTTATCCACCAATTCCCATCTGGGATGAATTGAGGACTGTTCATTTCTCAGGCCAAGTATGTATGTGTCCACAGTAAAAAAAAAAAAAAAAAAAAGTGTTCTTGTACAAAGAATGGCCTGTGTTTGCAAAAAGGAGCTGACATTGAAGGATAACATTAGAACACCCACAGCATTTCTTAACTCTGCTTGAGTCCAGTAATGCTAGATCACTTGTAGGACCCAGAAAACTGTATCCCCTTATGTAAAAAAAAAAAAAAAAGCCATTCCAATGTAATGGCTATTGGAGTCCTATCCTATTGGTTGCTTAAATTTCCACTCAGAATGCTACAGTTTGGCCTTTGAATTCTTGCCAGCTAAATATTAGGAATATCTTCTTGCATTTTGTACTGTAGGAAGCTTCAATGAAATAGCCCATCCTCAGATTGACTCCCTGCGTCCCCCAAAACACTCTGCAGCTATTTTGCAGCCTAAGCTAAGGAACCAGATCTACCCAGGAACCAACACATTTGTTTTCCACTGTGATTCTGCTGCATTTTGAAGAAATGAGCAAAAGCCTCTGTGGGACACTTGTGCAACTTTGGGAAACACATTTTCTGGGCAGAATGTATTAACCCCCTGAGCATTTGAAGATCTCAAACCCTGGAGAGGCTTTAACTCCCTGGAAAGGGCAGCGTGTTCTTCTGATATTTGGAGAAGTCAAGACTAAGTTACTTCTTCCCTCAACCTGCTCACATTACTGGTAATTACATATGATCTAGAGTCAAGAACAAGTCTCTCAAGCTTTAGTGTGCAGATGAGGCATCTGGGGGTCCTGTTAAAAAGCAGACTGTGGGCTGGGGATATAGCTCAGTGGTAGAGCACTGCTCTGATTTCATGGGCCTAGACAGGGGCTTGAGACTCTGCATTCTGAAGAGCTCCCTGCTGAGTCTGATGCTGTTGTGCAGGACCACACCTGGAGCAAGCAGCCTTTATTCTCAAGTGTGTCACAAAGGATTTCTTAAGCTAGTCTTGCAGAAGAGAAGATGTCTCTTTGCTAAGAGAGTTGCCATGAGATCAGAAATCCAAGTGAGCCAAGAATTGGAGTGGTTAAAAAAAAAAATGAAGAGGAACCAAAATTCTACCTAGCAGCAATTCAAGGCCAAGAGGAGGAAGAACAAAGAGTCTAGTGTTTGCTGGAAAACTCTGAGCACTGCCTCCTCTGTATAAGGAGGGGTCATGAAGTTGTTTGCGTGAAAGGTCAAACCTATAAACATTGCTTGCACTCTTTTGCAAGTCATGGCCTTTTAGATCTCCAGGTCCGACTTGGGATCCTCAACTAGATAATCTTTTAACATAAGTTAACAATATAGAAAGCTTGCTACAAGGAGCCTTTTATATGCACTACAATTTTAGTCTCACAACTATACCACATCGCATCTGCTGTTATTTCCCCTTTATTATAGGAGAAGAGACAGAGGCACAAAGTGGTGAAGTGACTTGCTTAGAGACAGAGAGCTAGTTTGAGGCAGAGCTGGGATTTAAGCCCAAGACATCTGTCCTGGGCAAATACTTTGGTTCAATCCAGAGCTAAGAAAATCTGTACCAACGTATTTGCCCAATATGTTTTAAAATGTAAAGGCACCAACTTTTCTGTGCACCAAGAATACTCGCAGTGATTTCATAGAAAATAAACTCCATAAAAATCACTTTCAGAAAAATATTTGTTTTGCTAGTCAAAGTTAGCCATTATGATTTTTCCCCAAAAGACTAAACAAGGGGGAGGGGGGCAATCTTCCTTATCACCATCATAAAAGAATAATTTCTTTATCATTCACATTTAAATACCTACTCATAATTATCCTACACTTAGGCTGAATCTTAAAGGATTAAACTGGACAAATCTCCAAGGGAACAAAAAAAGTAATAACAAGGAGCAAGAGAGGAGAAACACTAAAGAGTAGCATTCATTCATTATCATCTATCCATTTTTTAATTTATAAAATATCTGTTGAGTGCCTATCCTATGCAGATGTGAAAATGTTTTTGATCAGTATCCCGTGGAGTAAGAACCAAAAAGCATCTATCTCTATCTGGGCAAGGAGGTGCACGCCTGAAATCCCAGGGACTCAGGAGGCTGAGGCCGGAGGATAACAAGTTCAAAGCCAGCCTCAACAAATTAGCAAGACCTTGTATTAAATTAATTTAAAAAAAAAAAAAGACTGGAGATGTAGGGATGAAGCTCAGTGGTAAAGCTCTCCTGTGTTCAATCCCCATGCCCATGCCATTCCTAAAAAAATGTCTTAATGCAGCTGGAGATAGGTTTTGAGAAGCCCTGAGTGATAAAAGATAAGCCACCAGCCACACCAGGAAACATACACAAAGGGGAGGAAGAGGAGGCAGGAAACCGGGATCTCCTTCTTCTGAAAGAGAGACAAGGCATAGAAATGGGCAATGAAGGAAGCCCTCACACAAAATCCAGGCTTTCAGTGGAAGCGAAAATCCACAAGAGGAGACAAATGGCAAAAATATGGGAGGAGGAATGGTGTTGTCACTCTACAGTAAAAAAGGAACAGAAATAAGCATCCAGTTCTCATCCTCAGGAAGATACACTTGGAACTACACCTAGTCTGCCCCTCTTGGAAGATTCTGGTGCCCATGCTTTCAGATGCTCTCTTTTCTCAAGATCATATCTACAGCTTTCGCACATCTAGCAGTCTTGCTGATGTTATCAGGGCTTTGAATTTAAGGACAGGTACAGGCTCGGGCTTGCCAAGTATATGTGTCATCCAAGCCTGATTGCAGTTTTCAACACATCTTTGGATTATTCCAGATATGTAGTAATTCAGCAATCCAGTTGACCATATCTGTGAAAGACCAGGCCTGTTGTACCAGCCATGGACCATAGCCTCCACGTTTTCATTTTTGATAGTTAAATATTCACAACCATCTTGTCAGGTCCATCCTCTTGGTTCTTCACAGAGCAAAAGAAACCTCCCTGGTGAGTCAGATTTTGTGGTGAGTAACATCTAAAGCATTGTTGATGCTCAAATTTAGAATGATCATAATCACATAGTATGTCATTATGACTTTACAACAACTTTGTACAATAGTGTCATGTGCCTTGATAGTGTCAAAAATCATTCCTTTATTTGAATTTCCACACCTCAGAGTTTTCTTATAAGAAACACTTGGAACTACAAGTTTTATAAAACAACAAAAATGGGCTTGTTGGGGGACTTTTTTTTTTTCTAAACAAATTTGGCATTAGTTTGCTCTCAAAAAAAAAAAAATCACCTAGTCATTCTTCCCTGTTTCTCAGAGTTGTTGTAAGGATTAACATAATGCTAGAATAAGGGACGTAGTAAGTATTACTACTTAAAGATCCCTCGAAGATGTTAGCAGGTGGCTTGGGAAATGGTACAATCCCACAAGGTCTACAGAACATAAATCACAATCCCCTGAATCCTACGGGTTTGAAACTGACACACAGAGACTTGCAGAGCAAGACTTGCAGAACCGGAGAGGAAACTGCCCAAGCGAGGCTGACGTGGGTACAGAACTCAGGCTGAGTGAAGTCATCCCTTTCCCTGTCCAACTTCTGTGATTCTAGGTCAGTGATTTTGTCCCTCCCAGGGGAAACCAGGAGGGAAAAAAAAATCTCTGATTTTTTTTTTTTTTGTATGCAGATAATACATTATGTGCACACTGGGGGTTTTGTGAAGTCCACCAAAAGCCTCTCTTCATGGAATTTGCTATTCAAGTGACAAATGATGAGGCACAGTTTTGGAGGAACTAGGAATCCTTTTTATTTCATTGGGAAAAAGGCATAAAATGTATCATGTCACTTAATGGCTTATTTTCATGTTCTGCTTGTTATTAAAAGAAGAGAGAAACTTCTCTGTAGGTCTAGTGGCATTCATTTTAAAACTAGCCCTGTAGAGGGCGTATATGACGTTTTCAAGGGGAAAGAAAAAGCCTGTGGATTTACAGATTTTTTTCAAAATCTTGCAATATCCATCTTAAAATGACTGTGAATGTAGTTCACTTGAGCTGAGTTTTATAAGGATGGCATTCGAGTCATCCGCATCATGTATCATTTCTATACAAAACTTCCAAATTTCAAGTCCGGAAAGGAAAAACATCCCTTAAATAGAGCATGTCTTTATTCATTCAGAGGCTAACAGCCTCCCGTAGATGGAGAAAAGGGACACAAGTTCCTCCAATCACATGAGTTCTTTCAACATTTTAGACACTCAGTCTACAGCATAAATGACAACAACAACACCAGTGAGGGTTGATGACCCTTGAAAATTTGACAGAGCTACTTTTTGTTTCCTTGGCTGCCATCTAGTGGTTAATGATAAAACATGCACCCAAAAAAAACATTCAGAAGAGATAGACCTGTCTTTGAAACAAAAACAAAAGCACAGATGATTAAAGAATTGTCAGACAGTTGGCAATTATCCTTTCTAATAATTTTACTTATATCTAAAAGTGGTCTTTACTTTTATGAAAAGAGAATCGATCCAATAATCCAATATTGATGTGTCCCTAATATTTGTACTTGGACTTTGGCTAGAAAGATACAGAAGAGAAGGCCCCTGTCTTCCAAGGAGGAGAGATATGAAAATCAATAATTAGTCTTGTAATGGGTGCTTAAAAGAAGAATAGATGAGTCGTGAGGGGCACTAAGGAGAAAGCCCCATTATTGACCAGGAACTTTTGAGTTGATGTTTGAATGATGAGTGGAACTCTTCAGATAGACAACAGGAAGAGCTTGGAGACTGTGTCGGAGAACACTGAGAAACTATGTCGGAAAAATATGCAGAGGCTAAACTAGAAAGGGCCTTTTGAGATTGTATAAGGTCCCTGTTGTTATAACAAATAACCTAAAAACCTCAATAGCACATAAAAATCAGCACTTATTTCTCACTTGAGACTGTAGGAGGGTTGGGATAACTAAACCCTGCCTGTCTTTTATTTTTTTATGGGACCATCCCGGGACTAGTGGACTAGCCTGGGGATTTTTTTTTTTTTTTTATCAAGACACTAGCAGAAGCTAAAGAGAAAGAATAGAAATATATGAGGCCTTTTTCCAACCTGTATTTGGAACTAGCAAACTGTCTCCTCTTTACACTTGATTAACCCAAGATATTCACTTGGCTGAACCCCAGTCAAGAGGCAGGTTGTCTACCTTTTTAGTAGGAAAAAATGGCAAAGTCATATAGCAAAAAACTCAAATGAAGGGAAAGTGAGAAATAAGTCTAATAATGCAATCTGCCATGAGTTCCATCTTGGAAATGTTGGGTTTGAGGTACCCACGGATTTGTCTAAAGAGTTATAAAGTTGGAAAACCAGTTTGTAACCCAGAACAGAGATCTGGCTTGCAGTTAAGCATCCAAGAGCTCTAAGAACCCAAACATGCAAACTTCTGGGCCTCATCTCACACCAACTCTCAGGAGAGAGTCAATCTCAATAGAAACATCAGGAGTCTGCATACTGATCAGAACCCTAGATGTTGTATTCTGTTCACACTGAGGGTGGAGACCACTGGCAAATAAATGACAAGGTAAAAGACAAGAGATGAACATTAAAAAGAACAGTGGTAGAAAGAAGAAATAGCTCCTATGAAGGACACTAGAAATAGTGGGAAGAGGGATAACAGAAACCAAAGAAGAATGGTGTCCAAATACTAGAGGAGAGAAACTTAAAGCTAAGTACAGGCTGAATTATATCAAATGCCACTCGTATGTCTAATAGGACAGGATTGAGGGGAAAGAAGCCTATAATTGTAAAAGCCCCATATATTTGGCAATTAGGACGTACTTGATGCATAGGAAACGATACTGATGCCAGGCATATCATTAAACCTGTTTTGCAGACAAAAGGAAAAAAAAGTGGCATGAAATAAAATGAAAATCTACCATCTCTTTCATTTCTTTTTTTCACGGATTCCCATGTTATCATTACCATTGATTAATTCTGTAACTACACAGATGTATCACCCAGAAAGTTAGTCTCTGGATAATTAAAGAAATAAAAGTGACATTTTTTTATCTGTTGGTTCACATATGATGCCAAATGTGATTGATGAAACACTAAAAAGGGGCTCTTGCCAATATGTAAGGCCTTATTTATTTGAATGAAGAATTATTTCTTCATTTCTTCATTACTTCATAAAATACATTATGAGTTTTCTTAAGAAGATCAAAGGATGTCAAAGAGTGTGTTAGAGCTAAGTCTTGGATTTCCAAGAGCGCTTTCTAGAACATAATGCTCCTAGTTACATGTCATATACTTTTTCTGAATGTCAGAGCTCAAGATAGTATGTTGGTGCTGGTGACAGGTTGTGAGACACAAAGAAACCAAGGTTTCCTTTGCAAAAATGTTCTGAAATTGAGCCAGCAAAATCTGATTTATCCAAGCCTACTCCTATTCAGATGAAGGCACCTTTATTGAATGTACTTTGCTCAAATGTACTTGATGATTCTCTCTCTCTCTCTCTCTCTCTCTCTCTCTCTCTCTCTCTCTCACACACACACACACACACACACACACACACACACACACCAACACACGCTCACACACACACCGAATAGCTGAGTTGATAGACAAGTTCATCATAATCTCTCAACCCAAGCCCAGCCATCTACATCAAATTGCAGATAAATGAAATGCACTGTTAATTATATTTGTCAGTAAATGTTAACAAGGATGATCTGCTGGACTTTCCTCCTTCTTTCTACATTATCATGGAGTTTGAGAAGATAGCACATAGTTTTCACATAAAGCAGTAAGGGTAGCAGTCACAAATGAGAATCACAATACAGACTATGAGGTCAAATCCTGACTTTGCCATGTATGATCTAGACCTTGGGTAGTTTACCAAACCCCTCTGTGCCTCAGTTTCCTAAATCATAAAATGGACAAATTTTTAGTACTTTCTTCAGAGGATTCTTATGCAGATTAAATGAACTTTAACAAAGAATGAATGGGCTTGGAAGGGTGAATGCACACATACAGGACTCAATAATCAGGAGCTATTATTAATGTGTCCAGAATCTGCAAATATATTTTACAAAGGAGGACTAATTATCCTACCCTCTTATAGTTTTGAAATTTCTAAGATTGAAAGATGTCAAAAATCAAGCCCCACCAGGCTTGATGGCACATGTCTATAATCGCAGTGGCTCAGGAGGCTGAGGCAGAAGGATCCTAGTTCAAAGCTAGCTTCAGCAACTTAACAAGGCCCTAAGTAACTCAGTGAGAATCCATCTGTAAATAAAAAGTGCTGGGGATGTGTTTCAGGGGTTAAGCACCCCTGGGTTCAATCCCAGGTACCAAGAAAAAAAAATCAAGTCCCACAGCATAGGAAGTGAGATCCCTTACCAGCAAAGTCGCCATACCATGAAAACTTAACTAAATCCTAGTATACTAGTCTGCACAATACCTGAGTGGGAGTTACTTGTATCTCTCAGAGGTCATTTTAACCTGACAACAAGCTTCAGCTTAAGAGATGCATTAAATGTAGAATTTCAAGCTCTTTAATGTAGCAGAAGAAACCGTTAAGAGCCTTGGAAACCATGCACCTTCAGTAAGGGTTGACTCTGCCTACTCATACAAATCCAGCTATTCATCTCAAGAGAGTTAAGTTTTACTAAGAAATAGAGTTCTGTCGTCCCTGGTGTTCTCTGATTCTAACTTAGTTCTCTGAAAGTTCAAGTCTGAGTGTGAACCTAAATTATCTGACACCTTCTTAGGAGAGAAAATGAGGAAGGGAAAGAAAAACCCTCTCATGACTCAATTTCTCTCTCTCTCTCTCTCTCTCTCTCTCTCTCTCTCTCTTTATCTATCTATCTTATTATTATTATTATTAATTTTTTTGATTATGTAAAGATATAGAAGACTTAGAGAAGCTCCTGAGAGAAGCTATCATCTATGGTCAGCCTCGAACTCGCAGAGCTTGGAAGAAGATTCTCATCCTGGTAGAGGGCATCTACAGGTATGTAAATAACCACAGCCATTTTAACACCCATAGAAGGGATGATCGATAGGGGAAAACTGACCTTTCCTAGGTAAATGAAGAAACAAATTAGGTATGGATATTATGAAAAAAAACCTGAAACAGAGTTACTTATGGGAGTTGTCAGTCCTTGGGTCTCCATCTTTTCAGTGACATTTTGCATATGGTGGAACACCTTGGAGGTTCACATGCTCTTGAAGCCTTCATCAAAAGTGTTCTCATAATTAATTTGTGTTGATTCTTTCCACTACCTTTACCTGCCCTGGGGTTTTAGACATCTTTTGTGACTGAGTTACTCAACATCAGAATGTTCCTTGCCTTTCCTCTGTAATATTAATTTCAATCAGTGGCCCCTGATACCGCTAACTAGCCAGTGCATTCAACCACCAGCTGCTTTCTGAATTTGGCCAACTTCACGTTCAGTGACTGGCATCAGAAGACAAAAAGCTTTCTCCAGAGCCAAGGGAGGAGGGAGGATGGCAGTGTGATGATCTTAACATTTTAATATATGCTCAGGATCAAGTTTTTCTGTCTCCTTTTAAGTTGGGCAAACACTAAGCCATTCATAGCTGTACTTTTATATTTCCGGTTATGATATAAATCGCTTCATTCTCTACCTAAACGAATTACCATTGTTAAAATGAAAGTCACATCTAAGCATTTTTTTTTTGCTGTTGGGTTTCCTAATCCATAGGCCAAGGAAATATTATCTTGGAGGTACCAATTCCTACCTAAATCAATTCTCAAATAATCTTAATGTTAGAGTATTCAAGGGAGAGATTTACTATGAAATAATGATAGAGAAGTGAAAAATGTTAAAAGGAAAGAAAGGCTGTTTAACCTTCCAACCAGGAGGAGTATGACTGCAAAGGAGGCTTAAGAACTAGCTACCTTCAGCTGGCTAGTCTGATCAATCCCTGCACGTGTTTCTCTTACATAAGTAATGTGTTAGTCAGCTTTATGTTGCTATGACCAAAATACCTGACAAAACCAACTTAGAGGAGAAAAATGTATTTGAGACTCGCAGTTTCAGAGGCTCAGTCCATGGTTGGTCACCCTCATTGCTTTGGACCTGAGGTGAGGTAGATTATCATGGTGGAAGGAAAGTGGCAGAGGAAAGCTACTTACCTCATGCTGGCCAGGACGCAGAGAGAGATGGGAAGGGGCTGCAGGGAAGACAAACCTTTCCATGACACACCCCCAGTGAGCCACCTCCTCTAGGCGTATACTAGCTGCCAACATTTAACCACCCAGTTAATCCATTCAAACCAGGATGGACTGTTTAGTTTACAACTGTCATAATATAATAATTTCACCTTTGAATATTCCTTATTAACACAAAAGCTTTGGGAGGACACCTCAGATTCAAGCCATAACAACTGAGAAACAAATAACTAAAGAAATACACTACCATCCATTTTAGAAACAGGCAAATTCTCCCATATTTAAAATAATAATGATAATTATGATATCTTTTTTTAAAAATTTAACTCTAGTACTTGCCTACCAAAGTACTGCTGTTCTGAATATTCCCAGAGCTAGTGAGGGGTTGCAAAGGAGGCTTTTAAATTTCTCATAGCCTACTTCCTGCATCACCTATCATTACCTCCTAAGGTCACATTACCCAGCAGTGTGGCACTAATACAGAAGTCTTTGGGATTCTAAACTAGTGGTCCTCAACTGTCCCCAATGTAGGCATATTTGGCAATTTTCAGTTACTACATTTGCAATAGGATGCCGCTGGTATCTAGTGGGGAGAGGCTAGGGTAGCTGCTAAGCATTCTGCAATGCACAAGACATCTTCCCTCACAACAAAGAATTATCTAGCTCAAAATGGCAGTAATGCCAAGTTTGAGAAACCCTGCTCAAGAATAATGAACTCTTCACTAATCCTAAACTTGCTAATTTTAACAAGCAATCTCATATTTACTCTGTGTCATAACCTCAAGTATAGCTATTTCTCCTTGTGTCATGTGTGCCAGTGCCAGCCTCGGAAAGGAAGAAGACAGCCCTTATCAAACACCTGTCATTCAGACTTGGACTAGTGGGAGTATATATGGGCCAAGGGAAAGCACACCAGGCATCTCCTTTAACTAGAGTAATTGAAATCGATTAAAATAAACAGAACTAGATTCTACTGATGGATAATTAAGTTTCAGGCATTTTAACCATGGCTGAAACTAAGAGTACCACCACCATTTTAATGTCAAATATTCTCATTAGTTACACAGAGAAACCATTTCAGCTGAAGAATTTGTTAATGGTATGTGGGCCTGTGTCCTACCATGATATCAGAAGGACAAGCAAGCCAGGTGTGGACTTCTGGCTCCAAGCCAGTGTGGCATTAACCTATAATTTAGGTTGCATTAGCAATGGTAACTGCTCAGTTGTCCATTGCTATGTGACAAATCACCCCAAAGCACAATGGTTTACACAGAAGTGATTTATTATTCTCCATTCTACCTGGGTCATCTGAACCAACTGGGCAGTACTTCTGCTCTATGTTGGATTCTTCCTGGGACTGTGTTCAACTGAGAGTTCAGCTGGGACTGGAATATCCAAAATTATGTCATTTACACCTCTAACCCTTGGTACTGGCTGTTGACTTGGGTGCCTTATTCTCTTTCACATGGCTTTTTCTGCATATATTCTCTTTCTGTTTGACTATTTAGCCAAAGCTTCCTTACAACACAACAACTAGCTTCCAAAGGAGCAAAAGCAGAAGCTGCCATCATTTTAAGGGATTGCCCCTTGAACTGAAACAGCATCACTTTTGTCATGCCCTGTTGGCCAAATCATATCATAAGGCCATCCCAGATTCCAAGAAGGTGAAATAGACCTTGCCTATATATATTTTTAAATTTTTTTTAGTTGTAGTTGGACACAATACCTTTATTATTTATTTATATTTATGTGGTGCTTCAGATCAAACCCAGTGCCTCTCACATGCTAGGCAAGCGCTCTATCACTGAGCTATAATCCCAGCCCTAGACCTTGTCTCTTGATAAGAGAATCAACTTGAGTACACAAGGATAGGAATACTTGCAGGCTGTACTTGTTGGAGGCAGTTTACCATAGCATCTCAATCAACCTGGCATTTATGCAGAGTGAAGTCTCCCCTTGACATAGACATTCTTAACAAAGAGGCTCCTATCCTATCTGCACATGATAGGATGCCCGAAAGGTCTTATTTATAGACAGGAATCAGGGCACCTCTTAGAAAATGCCAATACCACATGGAGCCTTAGTTTCCTCATCTGTAAAATAAGGCTAGCCTAAGGGGAGTTCTTCAGCAAACCTTAATGGGAAAGTATTCATACAGGGGTTCTAATTTTCAGCTATCACCAAAACATGGAATCATTCCCAGAGGATTTTTCAAAGTTAGAAATGTAAAATCAATAGTTTACAACTGTACTTCCACTTTTGAGGGGTGTATTATGAACACGGATCTAGGTGATGCCTTCTCAAAGCCTCCTTTGAATTTTAACTTCTAGGATTTTCTTTTTTTCTCTTGCTCATGGTCTGTCAACATGGAAAAAGTACCCCCACCACAAAGAGCTCACATATCGTATATTTTTCATAATGCCAAAAAAGATCAGTCGGCCAAATCAGAAAGTTCCTGAGAGGTATCACTATTGTCATGTATTTTTTAGAATAAATAAATAAATAAAATTTTAAAAATAAAAGATTTAAAAAGACTAGGTACCAAGACTAAAGAGTCAAAAAAACTCCACAAAAGTAATATAATAATAATTATTAAGTTATATCAATTATGATTAATGTCACCAACTGTACGTGTTATTTTATTTTTATATATAATATAGAAGAGTCAGGATTTATAGGCAGGTCTGGAACCTGGGTTCAAATCCTGATGTGGCTGCCTTTAACTATGTACCCTCAAAGGAGCTATTTTGAAAGTATTAAATGAGATCATATAAGTTGGTCTTTGTCAGAGGCCTGTCCCATAGAAAGGCCACACAGAGTGGCTGTCTTCTTCATGATATTTGTTTACAATTGAGTAAGTTGCAACATATATTGGCCGCAAAGCTCTTTGCACTTCATTCACACCAAGAGCAGATGTCAGAGGATGGAATCATAATTTACCATGTGTCTGCTCCTTGCTATGTATTTCACAAATGCAGTCTTGAATAATCCTCTCAGTGCCCCTGAGGTTATTTTGAAGATGAAGACACTGAGGCTGAGAAGCCTAGATAACTCTCCCCAAGACAGATAAATGAGATAAAGCAGAGCTAGGATTAAACCCAGGTGACCTTGGTAGGACAAAGGCTCAATAGAAACACAAGAGTCAGCCCATCTGTCCACATCCAAGGAAGTAACCATGGAAACCCAAGATCACTCATTTCAACTTTTACAACTAGTCTATCTAGACTTTAGTTTCTTTATAAAATGGGGAGATTGAAACTTGAAGTCTCAATAAATCTATGATTTATGATCCCATGATTTCCATATACCTATGTACATATTATAATGCAATAGTATTATTTTAGTATTCTGATCTGCATTTTCCTATTGTTTTAAAATCATATTTTTGTAGGGTTTTTTGTCTCTGAGAAATCTAGATTTCTTATTAACTCGTGGTGGTTCAGAAATCTCAAAATTATTTAAAAACATACTAGATAAGGAAAATATCCCAAATAACCTGGAACCTAAACTAGCATGGGAGGAGCCCAAACTTCAAAAAAATGCACATATAAACTTATGCTGAAGTCTCAGAATGCCATCTGATTTAAGAATAGACTAAGTAATCCATTTGGCTCTCCAAAACAGTATAAATTAAGAATTGAGAACTTTAATGGTAAAACACTATCCTATATCTCTATGGTTTAAACATGTAAAAGCAAATAATAATGAAAGAATAGTTATTTTTAATCATAACTCTCTCCCTACCCACCTCCTCTCATCTTTGGACCCACCAGGGTGATTTTTCCACATGCAAATTGGCCAACCAATGGTTTAATTTCCAATCCTGCCAGTGGATAATATGGTTTATATGTGGAGAGAAAGGTGATGAGAGGGAGATTTCAAAAGGGAGTCTTGTCACTTAGCTAATACACACTATGTAATAGAAAATATATAAAGAAATGATTCACTGACTTGCTGGTTTAAGAATAATTCAAGTCCCTGCACAGAGCTTTCAAATTAACTGATGGAATTATCTTTACTTGTAGTTACACTTTAGTTGTTTTTTCTTCTATTGAAGTTAAAAATATAATCTTTCCTTTACAAAGAACAAAATGCTGTTCTTTCTTCTTTGTTGTTTTGGGTGCTTTTTTTACAATAATTCATGATAATAAGATAGTTTTTATGCAAGATTTTAATATCCCACTAAAAGAAAAGGTTCAATTAAAATATGATCACACTGAGAAAATGAAAACAGCTGAGTTCTCCCTAGGACTCTATGTGTGCCCCGCATTAACTTCAGAAATCAGCAGTACTGTACAGTCATTAATCTTAGAGGAAGAAATATAAACCAGGTGGGCAGGCTCCTAACATCAACTAGACTAGCCCCATGGAAGGATGGTTAATTACCTGCCGAGAGTGTCTATAAACACTATTCAACATTAACTGCCTCCTGTCAAATCCCGTTCCAGAACAAAGGACTGCTATTTGTGGCATGTCAAATATTTTTAGCATATTTGTGTTACCAAATTATAACATTTTAAAGATGAGAAGAAAGTTCTAGAATTCCAAAGGCCCAATGCCATTTATTATATTTGACACCCACAATGACACCCACGTGCCTCATTCCTAGAAGATTCAATGCAGGGCATTGTCAAGAGCTCCCAGTTTTCCAAGTTAGACCTCATTGCAACCACTTCCTCCTACATGCCTCCTCCCAGGAACAATAACAATTCACTGAGCACTTGTGTGTCACTTTACAAGCACGATTTCTAGTTATATTCTAAAGACCCTGTGAGGAGGGCTCCATTGTCATGCTTATTTTACATAGGAAGAAACTGAGGCAGAGAATGGTACATAAGTTGCCCAAGTTTCCAGCTAGTGGCCATGGTCTAAATTTCGGCAGTCAGATGGCCATCCTGCCTCCCCTTCCATGCAGACAGCTTCAACAAGCAGTCAACCTAAGAAAATGTTGGAATTAACTCACAAATTTACCTAAGAGAAGACATCCAAAGTAACTTTGCAAAAAACACAAATGTTGTGCTCAGTGATAATCATACTCTCCTCAAACCCACCTACTTTGGTCTGGATAACTATGCAACCAGCTGCACTACTGTGATCCAATCAACCTCACATATAAGCTTATTTTTTTTAAATACACTAAATTTAATCTAATAAACTGATTATAAAGGAAGCAGTAGTTCAACTTTGTTTGATTGAATTGATTTAGTCCTTGAACTAAATTAAAGGGGTGCTAGCATTGTTTGACAAGCTCCTTTGTGTGGCGAGCATGTTGAGTTTGAGTGTTTTTGTGAAACTCGCCTGTCAGGGCAATCGAAATTGTGTGCAGTGTAGATACAGCCCACAGTTTTCTGAGAATGGATGAAAGTCCAAAGTTCTAAACCCATGGAATTCTAAAAAACAAACAAACAAACAACAACAAAAAAAACATGTAAATATAAATTTTAATTTTATTGATTGACATTATATTTTTCCCTTTGTTGGAAGATTTAAGTGTTTTTGCAGTTTACAATCCCATGAAAAATAAAATACTTAGGTCTAAAGCAAAAGGATTCCTCTGTAGCATTTGTCTTCCAAGTGTTGTCCCCAACCACTGGTGTCCGCTCTCCTGGGAGCTTAGGCACATTCAAAGCCCCACCCTAGACCTACTGAATCAGAAACTCTCTGGTAGGGAACACAACTTAAACCCTTCGGGGGATTCTGACACTTGCTCAACATCGTTTCATTGCCCAAAAGGAACAGAAAGAAGGAACTCCACAGGATGCTTCCAATAAGACTTTGATGGGTAGTGAGTACTGAACAGAGGTCCTAGGGATTGTCTACTATGCTATAATCAATGCCATGATGTATTAAGTCGGTTTTTGGTGTGTTTTTAATTCCTTCTTTTAATCTTTGGCAAATCCACGCACTTAATTTAGGTCAGACAGGCCTGGCCAAACAGGCAAAAGCAGGTGGATAAAAAGTGGGTCATCATAGAGCAATTTATAACTAGTAGAATACCTAGAAGCCAAAAATGGTCTGTCTAGTTACAATAATCAGCTTTACAAATAAACTGGATCAAAAATAAGGTGGGTTAATTGTTGGCTTGGAGATTAACTGTAACAACCCAAAGTGGTTCAAATTCATTGAATGTAAATTATTTTACTCAAGTAGCTTAGACGTGCCAGACCACCCTTACAAGATTGAGAGGACTGTCTTATTTTAAAAAATATATATATGCCTTGAGAAGAAAGGAATGATATGTCCCTGACACCCCCTAGTTGTGTCAGAACAGGCTATCTAGGATGGTTAGAAGAGAGACGAATAGAGCTTCACAGGAAAGTATTTGTTGATTATGAGCATTTGATTATGAGCATTTTATTCCTAGCATGGAAGGTTCCATTGTGAATCTGCCCCAGATTGTGGCTCTGAAGAAGAAATACAAGGCCTACCTCTACATGGATGAGGCTCACAGTATTGGGGCCTTGGGCCCAACTGGCCGGGGTGTCAGAGAATTCTTTGGAATGAACCCTGATGATGTTGATGTGTACATGGGCACCTTCACCAAAAGCTTTGGATCCTCTGGAGGTTATATAGCTGGAAAAAAGGTAAGGAAGGGATTCCTTATGTCTTTTTAAACCCTGAACATCCGAAGCATGTCAGCAGGGCTTCTCTGAATTCTTTGAAGGTATCAATTCAATGCACCTTGTCTTGTCTAATCTCTGTAACCTGTTCAGAGCCAGGCAAGGCCTGGAACATCCTAGAACTCACACTCCAGTGATAAAGAGAAACCTGGGGTGAATGATTACATTATAATAATAAGAAAAAAAGAAATGCTAGCAGTGTGCACAAGGTACAGAGGATCCAGATTCTCCAGGGTAGGATCTGGGATCTTTTAGAGTGAATTTCAATCTATAATTGAAATCTAAATTTTAAATGAAGACAGATATTAAAGAGGCTGACCCCATGGGTTTTAAAAGTGTTGATCTAAAGAATGACAGGATCAGGAACAGACTTTTAAGACACTTTGTCTACAAAACTATACTTACTCATGTTGTTGGATAAGTGATAGGCCAAATATTGTCATTCTCTAATTTCTTATCTATATAACTAAAAAAAAGGTTCTGATTTGATGTGATTAGATGATTAAATGAATTCTAACCCTGATATTTGAGTGCCCATATATCACCAAGGCGTTTGTAAACATACAACAACAAATATTGGAAAGAAATTTTAAAAGAAGAGGGACAAAAAGAAAATCAAATATTCAAACTCCCCGGATCAGGGAGTGAGTTGTCAACCTCCTTACATACAGCCTTATCCAACTCTTGCAGGTCATCTCACACAAGCCTACACCTGACTGTGTGACCATGGAGTTTGGTTCTACCTTGCATTCATGGCACCACAGGCCCCAAACTAATGCATGCAGGTGGCATCTATAGCTTGTCTAAAATTCCCAATTCCCTTCCCCTATGACCAGCAGGAACACAAGCTCAGCCTCTTGGTAGGAGCAGTGAAAGTCTGTGATTTAAAATAACAAATTTCATTTTAGCCACTCTCCCTGCCATGAGATGTACAGATGCTTTAAAATGTTCAGAGTTTAAAGTGGTCTTTTACCCTTCAGTAAGTACTGCTTTCTTCCGGTGCTCGAAGCATGGTTTTTCATCCTCCTCTACTGGCCTGTGGGAATTAGCAGACTAATGCTAAAAACATAGGAGAGGCTCAGATTCTTACAAATGTCAGCTAAATCTAGGGAAAGGTTAAATATCCCCTCCCTAACTGTCACAGCAGTGGGATCAGAAGGTCTCAAATTTAGAAGCTCCCTCATCCAGGTTACATTGCTTTGTGAGGTTGTGGTTTTGTGATTACTTTAGCAGCAGTCTGAGCTACAAAATTTGTAACCAAGCGTAACTGTTTCCTGAGCCAAAGGCACCTGAATAAATTGAAGCAAGCAGATCCTTGAAATGCTGTCAAATTGGGTAGATGTCACATTTTTCTCTTTTGAGTGTCTTCGTTTGTTACCCACTTTAAACAAAGGCCTGTGATTAGCTGCAGTTAGGACCAGCTTGCTATGATTTTCTCCCACTTTCCATCCTGAAGTCAGTTGCCATATTTAAAAGTGGAGGTACTCTTGCCTACATGACATCTATTCATTTGGGGATAGAGACTAGGCAGCTGTTAAAATTATTTACATTAATTAGGATTGCAGAATAAGTTTTTACATTTGTTCATATCTTTGCACTTTGAAAATTCAATTTTGTTCACCATATTTGGATCCAGCAAGCTGCTTCATGCACACCCCTTCTCTCCTTCCCCTCCTCTTTTGTCCCCAAACTCCATGTTACATGCAGTCTCTGAATTCACCACTAGATGGCAGCAGGAATTAGAGAGTGTTTGGCAGAGGTTCATCCGCCAGGGCCCTAAACCAGCAAGATATGAAATCTTGAATACATAAGGTAGTTTGGAAGACCTGGAGAGAGAGCAGAGGACACCTAAGAAACTGCGTGTGTGGATCATTCTCTGATGATTTTAAATTTAGTCAGACACATATCTGTCTGGAACAGTTTGGGTGAGACCGTAATAAATCCAGATAAATTTATTTCCTTCCAACCTAAACAGCCCATGAAGGAATACAATTTATGTATCTGCTCCTTGATATCTTTATAATTTTTAATTATATTAATTTAAAATTATATGTACTTCTTACTTAGGTCACATATTTTATTTCCCTAAACTTTATATAATTTTGTGAACAATTTCATTTTAAAGTCTGTTTTAAACTATGCTTTTGAATCAAAAGAGCATAGGATTGGGCAAATAGTAAAAATTTTTATTTGAAAAAATATTTCTATTCATCTATTTAAATAACTAGTGCACAGTTTTCAAAGTTTATGAAACTTTGGATATTTGGAAGTATATATTTCAAGGCGGTGGGGGGGGACTACAAAATAAATCTAAGATTCAAAACTAATGGTTACAAAATTAACCATAAAAAAGTTAAGTGCACACTCTTAGTCTTGACATTTTTCTGAAACTCTAAAAAATTTCAATGTTATTGGGTTCTTAGTAAATCTTGAAATTGGAAAATAATCATGCAAATACAAAAATCTAGAAAAATATTTGAAAAAAGACAAAAATATATGGCTCTGAAATCTCTTTAAATGGCATTACTCATGTAGAAGGATGATATTCCCAAAAACAGTGTTTGGGAAGTTCTAGAAATCCTTGAAGAATGGGTCAGGGTCAGCTTTATACATTAGTAACTGAACAAATCATATAAGAAATCAATATCTTGTTTGTTTGAGAAAAATTGGCTTTGTGCTGGTAGGACCACAGACAATAGTGGTTGTGTTTGGGTCTCAGCCTTCCCCTCACAAATGTCCTACAAATTTATCTCTGCTAATTGGAGATTGTTTCTGGGCTGTGGCTTGCTTTCCCTACCTCAGGTAAACTGTCAAAGCAATTTCTCAAAAGCTTGCAAGAGTTTTTAATTTTGTTCACATGGTGTTTGGAGCTGCTATATATACAGAGTGAACAGTCCATTTGGAGGACCCTGTCCTTTTAAGACCTTTTAGATGAAATGTCAGATAATCCCTTCCCTCCCCATGTCAGAGCTCCATGCTATGAATGACTTCTTTGAAGAAAGCCTGAGGTGATAGGGCTAGGTTTCTTTCTGCTTTCGTTTCTTTCTTTCTCTTTTTCTTTAAGTTTTATTTATCCAGTTGCTGGGAAGATGTGTTGCACACAGCAGACCCTCAGTTTTTCTCCAGGCATAGATCTGCAGACTCCTTGCATGCCTTTGCTATTCACTGGCTTCCACAGCCTCCAAAGGCTGGCCAGAAAGTGGCAAATGAATGAAGCAAAGGTTGTCCTCATGACTGATAGGTTGCAGGGCTGAAATTCTGAAAGAGGAGAGTGGGATAGGGCAGCAGAGTTTGGGGTGATCATTAGCCCCAGCAGCCTGCATGCCAGAAGGAGGCAAGCCCCTTGCAGAAGCCAGCTCTGCCCTGGGTGTATTTAACAGCCCTTTGAAGTAAATAGGGGTCATGGAATGAGTACCAAGATGTTTATTCTAAGAGCCTCCTGTCTGATTTCCTCCAGAAAACCCACCCTTGTCCTTGAACTCCAGGCCTATGGGTAAAGAAAATAATCAGGGTTTTGAACTTACAAATGGACTTAGAAGCCTCATTCTGAGCAGACCTCTAACCCACACTGAAGAAAGACACTACCCAGACTAACCTTACAAAAGACCAAAGCCAACGCCTAATTCATGGCTCAAGGAGCCCAATGGGGGGTGTGGAAAGAAAGAAAGGGAACCAGTAAGCAAGAATTGAGGCTTTCCTTGACACTCTCCAGAAGTTACTTAAAGACTCCCATTTTCTGAACCGCACAGCAAATTAACCCTCATCAGCAAACTCAGACTGAGAGAAAGTGAACTCAGTCCAAAGGAATAATAATGTAATATGGAAGGTCTTCGTGTTGTATTGATGGGCTACTTACTCAAACTGAGAATGCTTGTGAAATTGTCAGTTTATGAAAGAAAATTGGAGTTGGGGACAGTGGGAAGCAAAAGAGGCTTTGTTTCCTTGTCTGGTCTTGGTCAGCAGTGCCCTTCAGACCAGGAACATTTGCTATACTTGTTCCTAAGAATGCAGCTTATACTCCCTTTATACATCAAGGAGTCCTGCTATCCTTCTTGCATCTTTGAAATCCCTCTACCTTCCACTAGATAATTAGGATGTGCTGGACCCCTGCTAAATACCCACTTCTGTGGATTTCAGGAAAGTGTACTAGCTCTATCCCTATTCCCAACAAGCTTTTCTTTCCTTTGAAGAAACAATAGTAATAGACATGAAAGGTTTAAAGACAGAATTCAAGCTGTGGTTTAGGACACTGTAGACTGGTGTATATCCAGAATTCTTTCCCATCTCCCCCATGAAAGGGACAATCTCTGTGGATCAGGAGAGTATCACAGAATAAATAAAAGTTTCATTGGTCTTTGTGCTCTCCTGGACCCTCCTTCGCCTTAAACTAAGCCCACTCTTGGTCTGATTTGGAGAGATAATGAGTCTAATACCAAGGATGGGGTGGACTCCAGCACTAGATTCTTTGGATTCAAATCTTCATTCTGCCATCTGTTGTGAATAATTTTCTGAACCTCTCTGTGACTCAGTGGTCCCATCTGTAAAATGATGATAAAAGCAGTACCTATCTCATAGAGTTATTGTGGAGCTCAAATAAGTTAAACACCTACAAAGTTCTTAAAATGGAGCCTCACATAGGAAATGCATATACATTATCGATGGTATCAATTTTTAGCCCCATTTTCTCCTCAGAGTCATTCAGTCTGTCTTCATGTCTGAGTATTCCTTTGTTTAGAATGCCACTCTTTTTCTTTCTTTTCACTGCTGTTGCACCACCCCTCTTATCATGAAAGAAGATCATGAGCTGAATATCGTTGGCTTGTGGTGAGAGGTTATCTGTGTGTAGTTACATAACCTTAGGACATTACCTCCTGCAAAATGATGGAGCTGAAATAAAGACAATCTGCAAAGTTTTATCTTTTTGTCTCCTCTACCCATCCATGTTACATGCTTGACCCACCCACTCTCTCCTACTTGGTTCCTCCAGCATCCTGTGAGAAGGTACTCGCTCTAAACAGAGAAAGAAAATCCCTGCCGGTTCTCCCTAGGGGTGCTGGACACAGAACTTGAAGGGCAGCCTGGTTGTAGCAACCTGGAAAATGATTGCTTTCTTTTAGAGGTATACCAGATGCCCCAAAGTGAACTTCCTGAATGCTACCTGGCTAATGCCTTAAGTCAGGACATCATCATACACATGCTCTTTGACTAGAGGAAAACTCTCCCAAAGAGTTTCACCAAACTGATATGATTCACAAAAGAACAGAATAGACGTAAAGTTAACTTTCATCATAAACATGGGTAATAGATGCCAGGGACCAGAGTATGGTCCCTATCTGTCCTCCCTTCCCTCTTGGACTGCCACACATAGGTCAGAGCAAGTCTTTGGCAAACACTGTCTAGAAGGAAAGATGGAAGAAAGGAGTGGGAAGAGGAAGAAAGGGGAGAAGAGAGAGAGTGAATGAAAAAAAGTGAAGGAAGGAAGAAAATACTAAGGAAAAAACATTTCAATGGAAAAATTGAAATGAAAAAAATAAATAAATAAAGAGGGGGGAAAGTAACCCTAGTCCAAGGAAGAGAGAAAGAAAGAACCTAGGAAGAAAAGAAGAAACAACCAAAAGGAATAAACCATTTAAAGTGCAGAAGAAGGAGGAAGAAAGTAGAGAGGAAGGCAGAGAATGAAGGACCTTGGAGGATGCAGGAAGGACAGAATGGAGCTTTTGGCTCCCCCTAAAGGCCAGGTAGAGTCATCACCTATTGATTTAACCTTCACACACCACATGTGAGGCTGACCAGCCACTTTACTGAGGAAGATGAACTTCAAATGTTCAAAATACTCGTAAATTAAAAAAAAAAAAATGCCTACAAATACCCCAAAAAAAGATGAGAAAATGAGAGGCAGGGCCCATTCCCAGGCTCAGAGGGGGGAATATTTATATGACCAGTGAAGGAGGGTTAGAAGGATATGGACCTACCCAAAAACAAAAGATCTCCATTCCTAAGAGCTCTTCCCAGTTCACTGCCATAAGGAATAATTAGAGACTTAAAGGGAATTTTAAGCTATGATGATATCCTAGAGAAAATGGTGTATCCTTTAAAGACCTCACTCTTAATTCATAGTTACCACTAACTGCCTTAGTTTTTCTATAGGACATCCAGAGAGTCCCAGGCCATGTGCTAGTGAAGTCAAGCTGAGCACATGCAAATACCAGCTCTGAATCCCTCCCCATTGTGGCATTGGATTTTTGGAACTTCTTAGGACTCTCAGCAAACTTTCCTGGGACTTTATAATTGGCCCCAGAAGTTAGGCATGTGGGTTAAATATTGTTCCTACCCCTGAAAACCAAAATTCTGTAATGGTTCAGCACTCCAAAGATTGTTATACAAAAATTCCAATAGGTCTCTATGGCCTAAGGCACAATCTGCATTTATCTGGTCCTATCCTGTACCCTGGTTTAATTTTCCACTATCCCTACCTAACTAGTTCTCTGCTAGCCTACAAAAAATGTGTATCTGTTAGTCTTTTCTAAATAACAAACCACCCCAAAACTTAATGACTAAAACACCACGTGTATTTAGCTTACAATTCTATATATAAACAATATGGGCTAGGCTCGACTGGGCTACTTTTTGGTCTCATCTGAACTTGTCCTTGTGTGACAGTCAGCTGTTGGGTCAACTGATCACTGGATGGCTGGAGTGGCCTTTGCTGAAATGGCATTGCTCTACTCCACATGATCTCATCCCCCAGCCAGCTAGCTCAGACTTCCTTTGCATGGCAGCTTAAGAAGGTTCTGAAAGAACAAAATTCCTCTTAAGGCATAGGCTCAGAACTAGCTCACCATCACTTCTGCCACATTCTACTTCTCAAAGCAATTCACAAGGCCAGCCCAGAGCCTACCAAGTTGGATTGCAAAGATGTATGGGTACAGGGAGTAAAAGAATTACAAAAATTTCTTTGCTAACAAATCAAATATACGTGCTTTCTGCTCTCTTGCCTCTCTGCACCTTTGATTTCTCCCTTGTGCCACCCATTTCTTACAAGTTTTCTTTTCTTGTTTATCTTCATTCTTCAAGGCTTAATCGATCCCATCTTCTCACTGGAAGCTTCCCAATCTATTCCAACTATCTACCAGCAGCCTCTCTCTTTCCTATGCATCTTGTAGCCCTGTAAAATACATGTATTTGCATATCTATTATTTCTTGTACCCTTCCACTTCCATAAGCATGATCATATGTAATATTCTCAAGGGCAAGAACTATTTCCTGTATTCTTTGGATACTCCTGAATACTAAGGCAGGCGGTGCTCATATGTAGTAGGCATTCAGAAGTGTTTCAGAAATCATTTTTCCTTCATACATCTGGTTTTAAATTGAAGATCTTAATTCAAACTTGTAGCACCCTCCCCTTTATACTGTTCATAGGTGTTTGAAGGAAAGACTAAGAAAAAAGGGATAGAAAAAATAAGCAATTGGCAATCCCCATTGGAAACCAGAGCACATTCATCTTTTGAGCTGAAAAAATCAAAATATCTTTTGTTGCAATGAATGGGGATGGAACTAGATTTGATAATCACCACCAGTACTGATATTTATTTGCCTTCTTTTTTGGTTTCCTCTTTTCTTTAAGGAACTTGTGGATTATTTACGGGTTCACTCACATAGTGCTGTTTATGCAACATCCATGAGCCCCCCGATTGCAGAGCAAATCATCAGATCCCTGAAACTCATCATGGGCCTGGACGGGACCACACAAGGTAAGAGCATCTTCAAAGAGCACAGTTCTCTTGAACTCCTCTCTCAAACCTCTCTGTCAATCTGCCTCCTTCTCAAGTACACATCCTTGTCTTATGAAGTCCAATTTGTAAATCAAATTGGGTGACAAGTATACTATAGCTGTTGTCAGTACACACATACATACACACATGTACACGCACAAATCCTTTGTTAAACAAAGAAAATCTTCTAATTCACCCTTTAACATGATTAGCAAATTTGGACAATTTTGTGTGACCCATGTTAAAATGAAGTAAACATTGTGGTGTGTGTGTGTGTGTGTGTGTGTGTGTGTGTTTGCCTATATATGTTTGAGCTCTGTCTCCTGTATTTCCCAGAGACCAAATTAGTCTATTTAATATTCACTTCTTGAAACGCTTTTGTATTTTTTCCGGCAGAGGTTAGGCAAGGGAAAGCCACCAGTGGCCACTTGAGGACCTATGGGGAAACACACACACAATAGCTTTCCAGTCATTTATTTGTCATTTAGTTGTCATCGGGTCACCTCATCTAAAATTTGGCTACTTTGTTCAACCCAAATGAATATAATCTTCTTTTTGAAGAATTTCTTTTTGAAGAATGGTTTCATCAAAGCCTCTTGGAACTGTCCTTCTATCTTTCAGACCTCTTTTATAGAGTTTTTACTATGTGTCACATACCAGTGGGGACTTCAATGATGAGTAAAGCAACTCTCCCTGCCAGGCAAGCTAGTAAGCACATTTATAGAAGTAGCAAATCATACTGATCCCAGAACAGGCCACTAGGCTAGGCAATTCTTGTATTCTGTCCCTCCTTCCAGCTGGTCCAAAGCCCTGGGTTGTTTAGTGCAAACTTCCAAACCTATTTCAGTAGATACATGGTGATATCCCTCCTTTTTAAATATTATTAAAGGCAGCAGAATACTTACTCAGATATGTGTTTTACCAGAAACCTAGGACCTGTTGGCCATTCACAACCTGAAATTCTGAAATCTCAAATGCTCTAAAATCTGAAACAAAATTTTTGAGAGCTGACATGATACCACAAGTGGAAAATTCCATACCTGACTTCATGTGATAGGACATAGTCAAAGCAAGTGATTAAAAATATTTTATAAAATTACCTCTAGGGGGCTGGGGTTGTGGCTCAGTGGCAGAGCACTTTCCTCACACATGTGAGGCACTGGGTTTGATCCTCAGCACCACATAAAAATAAATAAACAATATAAAGATACTGTGTCCATCTATAACTAAAAAATATTTTTTAAAAAATTACCTCTAGGTTAGGTGTATAAGGTGTATGTGAAACATATATGAATTTTGTGTTTAGACTTTAGTTCTGTCCTCGACATATCCCGTTATATATATGCAAATATTCCAAAATCCAAGAAAATCTGAGATCCAAAACACTGCTGCTCACAGCATTTCAGATAAGGAAAAAATCTATGTTCCTCATTTATAGCAGAGAAGAATAAGGCTGGTCTGGTTAAAGCGGTGTCTCCATACATTCTGACCTATAGCCACTGCGGCCCTTCTATTAAGCTGTAGTTCTCCCCAGGATACTTATCTGGAAACCACAAAGTAAAACATTTTTCCCCCTAAATCAGGAAAATGGCCTGAAGAATGGTTTCTGATAATTTCTCTTCCTCCTATAAAATTTAGTGGTTGATTGATCTCTAAGGTCTTCCCTGGGATTGCATCTTGTTAAATGCTCTTTGCAAAAAGGAAATTCAAACCCAGTATAGGAAGTCCTGATTTTACAGGCTGAAGATAGTTGAATCTACTTCCTAGAATCTACTTAGCGTTGTGTGGCCTTAGGAAAGCGATTTATCTTTTCAACCCTGAGAAAATTACTTAGATTCTCTGTGCTTCAGTTCCTCCAGCTGTAAAATAAGGCAAATAACATTTATGTGTCTAGGTTTCATAAGAATTTGGTACATTAATCCATGTTGAATAATTTTAAATGTGTCTGGAAACAATAATAAGTCCTATCTAATTGTGTATTATTGTTATTTGCTATTATTACTGAAGTGTTCAAGAAGTATTTGAACACTTTTCAAGGATGCCGTAGGAAAAATTCTTACTACAGAGGAAAGTAGGACTAGATGTCTATCCTGACCCTTAATCAGGATAAACTCAGTTACACACCATAACAAATAAACCCTGAAAATCTCAGTGGATTAACAAAATCAAGTTTTATTTATTGCTTGCACCAAACAAAGCTAATAAAATCAGACAACTCTTGGCACACTTCTTGTCTATAGAGCAGTGATTCAGGTCGTTTTCAGGCTTGGCCATCTTGACTCATGGCCTCTATGGTGACCAAAGTAGAGAGAAAGTGAGGTCAGTCTGTAAGTGATACTTATCACCTTGCTTATAGTTCATTGGCAAAAACTGGTCACATAGTCATACCCCAAAAAGAGGAGGTGGTAAATTAAGAGATATGGAGATTAGGCCAGGGTGTGGTAGCGCATACTTGAATCCCAGTGACTTAGGAGGCTGAGACAGGAGGATCCTGAGTTAAAAGCAACAGTGAGGTGCTAAGCAACTCAGTGAGACCATCTCTAAAATAAAATACAAAATAGGGCTGGGGATGTGGCTCAGTGGTTGAGTATCCCTGAATTCAATTTCCAGTACCCCCCCCCAAAAAAAAGAGATATGGTGATTGTATAAGTAGTTATTTCTCAGCCTTTAAAAACTAAAGCTATTTAGAGTTACATTCATTTCTATGTGTGTCAAGTTATCTTAAAAAAACATTTCAGGGGCTGGGAGTATGGCTCAGTCATAGAGCACTTACCTAGTACGCTCAAGGCCCTGGGTTCAATCCCCAGCACCACAAAAATAAATAAATAGATGAATAATACCAAATTTTTTAAAAAGCTGGCCTGAAACCATTGGCTTTCCACAAAGCTCTATTAGTTTTTTCTTGAACTTCAAGCACTTCTTAATGGAAAATCAATTATTTGAGATTTAAGCAAAAATGCAAGTGACTTGTCTCATAATAATCAAAATTATCCTTTGGTATTATTTTGAAGATGATTAACTAGGAAAACGTTATTTTGAAAATTAGCCTAAGTCTCAGCAGGGATTTTCACTAATTTCTTAAACTCTTTGGTGCTTTGTTCTTAGAATCAGTTGATTTATATGTATACAACTTTACAATCATTTCCTTCCCTCCTCTGGATTGCTTTACCCCTTCATTGCAGACAGAACTCACTGTTTATCTGATCAGAATTGAAGATCTGCAGAAAGATTTCATTTGAAGATATGATAATTTGCCCTTCAGTAGTCATCCATCATCAATTTTTCTTCCCCTGAGGTGGGAACTATTTCTCTTGGTTCTTTCCCTCAATCTTATGATTAAGCAATTATTTGGTTATTATTTTTAACCTCATAGTTGAAGTTTCTCACTTTACTCCTCTTGCCATCTTAGAAAGAAAGAAAGAAAGAAAGAATGAAAGAAAGAGAAAAAAAACAGAACAGAGAATTCTGTGTGTATAGTCTATTTTCTTAGAGCCAAGATAGCAGAAATAGGAAGACAGATAGGAAAGTTTTCTTTCAAATAAATGAACAAAGGAAAGCAATAGAAAACTCAATTGACAGAATCATCAGCCAAGTTTCAGGTGGTTCTGCCTGGCACATCTTTTGAAGAGTTCAAAGGCACACAGTGAATGATCACACTGGCCTCATTTACAACAATGCCTGCTTTAAAGAAAATGAACAGAAACAGGTTGGGAATATTGCATTAGCTTACCCCTTTCTACAGAGACAGACTGCCTTTCAGGGTAAAGTTGCCCAACACTCAAAGGGATGCACTGTCATGCTAGAGCTGACTTACAGGATCTGAGAAAGAGGAGCCTGGCTCCAAGCCTTCATCTTCAGCCCACTCCACTGCAACTGTGATTGGAGCCTTTCAAGGCTTTGTTTCTGGTGGAGTTTGGGGAGCGGTTGGCCAGATCTGTTCCTTGATGAATGTCTTCACTTTAATCTGCAATGCAAAGCCATACGCTTCAAAGAAAGGCAAGCTACAGGAATAAGGTCAGTGTTCCTTTGATGCCAAGGTTCAAAGATGAAATAGCAGTCCCAGTGAAATGACAATGTTTATGCACAAACAGCCACCTTCACTCTGCAGCCAGGCTGCTGGTGGAGTTAATGCACACAGGCTGAGGGGCTGCAGGCCGGGTGTGCATTCCATATGCACCAAGACCGGTTTAATCTCCTGGCCTGTCACTCTGTGCAATGCAATGAGCCCAAAGTGGAGATTTGATTTCCCCATCCTAATGGATGTTGGGTGGTCCCTCAGCCAAACCCATGCTGTAAACCCCTTAAGGGCAAGAAATGTGTCTTGAATTAATTTGGTGTTCCTCTGAGTGTCAAACTCAGTGCTCAGCTTAATAAATATGTCATGACTCAACTTCCATCTTGCCAGCCTGCTCGATTTCAGGTCAGTGTTTATGCTAAATAAGATTGTGGGGATGTTTATCTCATAGGACTAGGAGCCCGGAATCAGTTCCACATCAGTTGTGGCAGCTGAAGGGATCACTCAGTGGTTGAGATTACTCTTGGAGAGGTCCAGAAAGATTGCAGCTCAGCATCTTTCTTCATCTAGACATAGCACAAGCAGCCATAGGAGGGTGAGTCACAAACTACAGACCTCTCCCCTAAAGAAAACATTGTCAACAGTTGTCTTCTTTTGTTTAAGTCTTTGATGCCTGGTTTTCAATTCATCAGTCAACATTTTTTTTTTCAGCTTCCAGTCTTGACCATTCCTCTCCACACCCACTTTTCCCAATTCTGAATAACCTTTCACTTCTCATAAAAAGTACAGATTGAATCACATAGATGAATAAAGGGGTACACGCTGTGCTAGACTGCATTGGGCCCAGGGCCTGGCCTACCATTTGCTTCATAACCGTTGCTTGCCCTCTCTTCACCTCCGTCCTGCATTGAGAGTTGAGGTTGTCAGGAAGATCAAATGATGTGATATAGGGAACATAGTGTGATGTTTGATACATAGTAAACAATAAAGCTACCAGTATTTTTAACTTGTTTGCTGTTTTCCCCTTCCTTTCACAAATTTTCCAATAGCTTTTGCCCATCTTGGAATTCTCCCTTGCTCTCACACCTGATTCCTACTCTATCAGCAAAACTGCAGCACTTCCTTTAACATGTATCTTCAGAATCTGGTCACTTCTCACTTCTCCATCACTCCTTCCATCATGTCTCACCTGGATTACTGGAGAAGCCTCTTGAATATTCTCTCCACTCTACCTTTGCCTTTTTATGGTTTGCTCTCAAAAGAGCAAAATCATCCCTGTTATTATTAGTTTCAATGTACAAATTTGTGGGGGCCCAATGTGAGAATTTAATATATCTATACGCTGTGGGTAATGATCAAATCAGGGTAGTTAACATTTATATATCCTTCAACTTTTGCGAATTTCTTATTAACACTTAATTTTTCATATTTATGGAGTTCAGTATAATATCTCAATACATTGTATGCAAGATTGCTGATCAAATCAGGATAATGAACATTTCTATCTCCATATCATTACTTTTTGTTTAAAGCCCTTGAGCTCCACTCTTCTAGTTATTCATAAAATAATAGAATATTATGGACTGTAGTCTCCCCCACCCACTCTTCTATAGAACACTAGAGCTTGTTCTTTCTATTTGTGTTTGGGTACCCATCCTCCAACCTTCCTCTATTTTCTCTCGCTCCATAATTGCTATTCTACATTCTAATTGACTTTTTTTTTATAAAATCCATACAAGAAAGAATATGTGGTACTTTAAAAGAAGAAAACAACATAATTCAGACCATGCCACTCCCCGACTCAGAACTTTCTGTCAGCTTCCCAGCTTACTCAGTATAAGGTCCAGATGCATGCAACTGAGGCAGGAGGATTACAAGTTCAAAGCCAGTCTCAGCAATTTAGCCAGGCCCTAAGCTACTTAGTGAAAATCTGTCTCAAAATAAAAAATAATAAAGGCTGGGGATGTTACTCAGTGGTAAAGGATCCCTGGCCCCTGGGTTCAATCCCCAGTTCCAAATAAAGAAGAAGAAAAAAAAAAAACCCAGTAACCCAGTATAAGAAGCAGACTGGCCTTCATGCCTTCAGTGGATTGGCCCCCTTCATACTTCCTCCCACAATTCCCTTTATTCAGTGACCTCTGGGCAGCCAGGCAGCCAACAACCTTGGAGTTCTGGGATCATGTGGAGCATCTCCTGCAGAAGGCCTTTATGTTTGCTGGTTCCCCCAGAACTGCTCCTCTGACCAGCATCTGTGTGGTCCATTCCCTCACTCTTTCCTCTCCTCTCCCTCACATCACTGCTCAGAATCAGTCTTTCAAGGGGAACACCTCTATCCTAAATAGTACACCCTCCTTTTCTCTCTCATTTTCCTTGCTTTGCTTTAATTTCTATGGCATTTTATGCGGGACTGAAAATTTGATACAGATAGATGATAGGTAGACAGATGTCTGCCTATTGTCATTTTTCTCTTTTTAAGAGAAGCAGCACTTTGTCTATGTCATTCATTCACTATACCAAGAGCAGTGCCTGGCAAGCACCAATTCTCCACAAATATTTATGGAAAGATAGCATTCTTCATTTTTCTCTCCCTCTTATCTCGGCAAATAAACAACTCTGATCTCCTTTAAGTCTCTGTTACTTAATTCCTTCTGAAGGCACTGGCCCCTTTTCACAACCAAAAACCTGTTGGTTTTGCTTATCCTAAAAAGCCTTCCCTTTGCCCTTTGTTCCCTTTTTCCTTCCATAGCAGAGAATCTCAAAACAGACAACTGTCCACTTGCTCTGTTTTCAGTCCTCTCAGCTTGTCCTCTGCCCCTCTGCCCCATGGACTCTGCCATCTCAAAGTTCACTCCTGCTCCTTTTGCTGGATTGTACTTGACCTCTCTGCATCGTTCTCTTTTAAAAAATGTTCTTCAATCAGATTTTTCTTATTTTTCTGTCTCCCTCCCTTTTTCTGCAGGGTTTTTTTTTTTTCCTGTTGATATTTGCCAGAATCCCAGCCTCTGTTCTCTTTGCATTTCCCTTTACACAAGTACCCTTCCTTGTTTTAAAAATATGTATAAAAAATGTTTTATATATAAATATATGATTCTGCATCAAGATTACCTGTGGAGGTACAGACCCCACCCCCAGAGATTTCTGCCTGAAATACTTATTGTAGTTCTAATAAGGCCCAGGAAATGCTGCTGGTCTAAGGACCACTCTTTGAGAGCCAATGCTTCTTAATCACCTTGGATTCCTTCTGTCCTTCCCATCAGGCACTAATAAGTTGTAAATTTCTTGTGGATACAAATCATCATGGTTATATCATTAGCCTCAGCACAGTGCCTGGCCCCATAATAGGCTTTCAATATAGAGTCAAGTTGAATTAAGAAGAAATTGTGTCATGATGAAGAGGCTGATAAAATACTTGAGGCCATTTTTTTCTTTTTCCTCAGAAGACTTGGGGACATTTTTTTTTCCTCAGAAAAACTGAGTACTTAATATCAGATGCCTAAGTAACTAAACTTGCTCACCAAGGTCAGCCTCTGACTTATAATTCTTGCCCGTTTCCATAACTAGTTTTGCTCATTATATTTACATGTAGACTGTAATCCCATGGATGCAGCTGCCTATGTGTCTCCAATCATCACTTCAAGTTTCATGATGACAGGAGTGCCTGATAGCAGGGAGCCATCTCAAAGGATGGTCCCTAGACTAGCATCATCAGCATCACCTGGGGCTTGTTAGAACTACAGTAGGCATTTCTGAATCAGAAACTCAAGGGCTACGGTCAGAATCCCCTCTAGGGGATGCAGGCTCATGTTTAAGAACCACATTTCCATATTTAAAAAAGAAAAGAAATAAGTGTATGTCTGCAGAAGGAAACAAGAACTGAAGATAGAATTTTGGCCAATGCAGGCAGAGGTAGGAGGCCTAGCAGATATAGAATAGGGAGGACATACAGGGGATAAAATTGCTAGAACAGAAAAAGGAAAGCATGAAACATGTTTTGATCCATATCTTTGAACCCTTATTTCAATCAGAATATAAACCCTGTTCACTCAGTTGCTACAGGAATCTCGCCTATCCTCCTCAATACCTGTGACCATCTAGGCATCGAGACTAACAAAGAGGATTTTGCTCACATGAAGTGCATGTTCCTTACAACAGGCCATCCCTAAAACTTGTGCTTTCATACAACTTTTTGAAGTATGTAAAGTCATAACCCTTCATGGTCACAACGTTGATTGTATTATGCAATTTGATAGTAGGAATCTCACAGAGATGCTGCCATTTCTTCACTAACTCATGTTCCTTGGGTTAAAGAGAATGGTATTCACATTAGTTATTTAAAATTGTTAACATGTCAGTGCATCTTCAATAGGTAGAAGGGAATGTTTGAGGAAGGAGATCCCTAACAGGCAACACTGCTAAGTGTTGCTTTATTATGGGAATAAATTATGACCGATATTTCATATCCGTAACTTGGAAAGAATGGCTTTTCCAATAATTATGTGGGATCTGCTTGACTTTGCACTATAATTATCACCCTCCTTCTGGCTGATCATTGTCCTGCCATGATGATTACAATTTTGAAGACATGGTGTTGAAGTGATCTGAGCCTGTTTTAAGAAAGTTCTGCTCCACCTAATACACCTACTAAATGTAGGATACTAAGTTCTTGTTATACCTCCAATTTCATTATCCCTGAAATAGCTACTATATTAGCAAGCATTTTGCTTCCTTGTTAATGTGTATCTTTTAAAATCTGCACAACTATATATCTGAAGATGTAAATCTTTGGATATTTTAGAATTTTGCATTAAAAAATATCTTTTTAAATAAAGAGTTAACCAGAGACAGGAATAATTGGAATGATTCTAGCTATTATTAGCAGGCTAATGATTAATTTTGGATTACTCCATTGACTAGCTCATTCTTTATTTCACAGAAATGGCTACAGGAAAAACCATAATGTCTACGATTTAATCAAAGCTGTCTCAACTGTTACTTCAGTGTTAACACTGATGGAATAACTATCAACTTTCTAAATCATGATATCAGTTTTGCTAACACATGCATGGAAATAATTTGTTTATAATTGAGTGGTCATTAATGTCTGTAGAAAGGAAAAGAGCAGTGAAAATTTACTTCCTAAAGAAAATGAAGACAAAATTCTTTTTCCTAATGTATAATATCTTATTTCAGCAGACTACACCTGCATTATTGCTAATAAAATCTCCTATGCTTACATGATAAATCGAGGAAACAACGAAACTATTTTTCTTTACAGTCGTGTGTTGGCTGAATGAATGACCTTATTCAGTGTAAGGTTGGCCACATCTCATCAACTATTCCCCAGGCATTTATACCTCCCTGGGTGTGCTCAGGGTTTGTCCTCCATCTGGTAGGCTCTCATCTGTCCCCACAACCTGCTACCCCCATTCTTCATCTCCTAAACCCCTCTTAATCCTTTTGAACACTATCTTGATAACCCCAGTCAGAAAATAATCCTCTGCTGCCCCTCCAGTTTCTGAAGGTTTTTCTTCTTATTAGTTATATACACCCCTAATCCAGCCCTCCAAATAGGCAGTAATTTGTTATTTAATTGTGCTTTGAAAATTAAATATGTGAATGAATATGGATACCAAATGCTAGATTTTGGACTAAGCAAAATTCCTCTACAAGTCTTGGAATTTAAACCATTTATAGATATTTCCAACTTATTTTAGAGGTGGCCTATAAATCATTTTGGTTCAAATATTGAATCACTTCATAGATGGGTACATGCATGAAACAAAATCTAAATTCACTTTTCAATAATTTTGCTAAATGAATGATTTTACATTGTGTACAGTAAGGGTTTATCTATACCATCAGATAGAGAAATGAGTTGAGTAAGATGGATAATTCAAGCTAATACTGCCCAAATTGCAGGGAAAAAAATGGAGTTCTTCCTTTAATTATCCAAGTAGTTCACTGAATCCTTCACTTAAGGTTTCCTATGAAGACACTACCTAAAACTCAAAAGTCCATTTGAGCTTTTTATGCACAATAATCAGCAGGGTCTGGGGGCACCAGCTTAATCCTCTCTGTCCAGATGTGTATATTTCTGCAATGTAATAGACTGGATTGATTCATAACCATTCAAAATGGCCTTTTCCTTCCCCTCTCCAATTCCTCCCCCTTCTTGATGATTTGTACTTTGGATGTTTTTCAATCAAGAAACTACTTGTTTTCATGACTTAATCTGGTGACTAGTAATGAGAGGCTAAGAAACTAAAATTCCCATGAAAAATGCAGATTACACTTCACAATGAACAGCTAATAAAAGAGAGATGGGCTGGGGTGTGGGTGTAGCTCAGTGATAGACTACTTACCTAGTATGTGCAAGTCCCTGGAAAAAAAGAAAAGGTAAAGAGCATTAGGGTTTTGAATTCTTAGTAGCTTTTCATAGTCTCCTTCTTTGTGTGGTCAGCATTAGTTACAATTGGTTGTTAAAACATAGAAAACCCAACATATCAGTGGCTTAACACAATAGAAATTCACTTTCTCCTCATCTGAAATCCAAAATTGGTGTTCCTGTTGAGCCAGTTGTTCTCCTCCAGGAATCTAGTTAGCTTCCTCCCATTTTATGTTTCCTCCAGTGTCACATATGGCTTTCACGTTTTCCACCAAAAAAGTAAGGAGCATAGAGGACTGTTCTCATAGGCCATGACTGGAGAAGCACATTTCTGCCCAAATTCTATTGGCCATAGCTCTGTCACATGATTTTGCCTAACCACAAAGGAATCTGGGAAAATGAGGTTAATTATCTGTCTAGGAGTAGAAAATGAGTCCCATGAATCGGTATCCAGCCTTTGTCACGGTAGTTAACTTCAGTCCTGGACTTGCTTTCCTCAGGCTTTCTAACTGTAAGATACACATATATTATATATTTAGATTGTTCCCAATTTTTTTATATTGACTTAATAAATAAGCTCTTGAACTGGAATAGAGTAAAAGTAATAAAAAAACAAAAGCAAATAAAGTCCAAAGGACTAAAGTTGGATCTCTTCCTTTTATAGGGACCGTGAGGGTTACTAGTCTGACTTTTAATACATCCACTTCTGGTTTCTTTTTCTGCTTGTGGGACAGAACTCTGCCCACCACATAGCAGGTATTCACATCATTATGTTGCCAAGTTATTAATGCTGTGTACTGTGTATCCCTACAAGGATAATACTTCCCAAAAATGAATTAAAATGACATACAATTCCAAAAGCTCTAAGTTTTGGGCCAGAAGAGGGGAGAAAGTATATATTGGAAATATTAACATGTAAACCTTAGACTTTTTTATTATTATTGTCAAAATAAGATAAAACAGAAAATGGCATCATTGTCAGAATATTATAAATTTCAATTTAAAGAACACACACATTTGTACTTTGGATGTTTTTAATAATAGGCCAATTATCTGAATTGGATGGGTTTATTTTGGGTTAGCCCCAACTGGTTCACTCAGCTTTCATTGAGTTCTTTTGGGACTGCAGACCAAGAGGAAGCTAACAGGCTGGAGTGGGTATTGAACATCTGATGTGGATCACATTAGCCCTAGCTCTTGACAAACCAAGGTAACCAGACACAGGGAAAGATTGAATTCTGACCCCAGACAGAGAAATGAAATTGGAGATTCCATATCAAGCTTGAGCTATATAAAAGTACAATCCTGTTCAACATCACTTTCAGCATTTCATCTACTTTGAGAAGCACTGGAGGTTGTGTGCTTCTGTTGTTATGTCTAGGTAGACAAATTCATGCTATATAATTCATGTTGTGCCATATGTGGGACTTTTTAAACAAAAAAAAAATATCCTCAAGTTTAAATTTCTGCGTTTCATCCAATGATTAAAAGGAGGAATTGAATAAAAATCCAATGTCTTTCAAGTAACTTCATTAATTTTAAAACTCAACCACTTTTATGTAAATTCTGTAGAGAAAAGACAAAGGGAAAAAGAGTTATAACTTAGAATGTATTTACTTTGAAAAAATAAACACATGCCTTATTTTAAACTCAATTTGTCAGGATGATTTCATTCATTCTGATCATTTGGGAAAGTTTATCATGAGATTGGCAGATGAGATGTTGACCCTGCTTCTAAACCAATGTGGACTTGGAGAAAGTGGCACCAGACCCTTCCAGCTGTGACCTTCAACCTTTGCTCTGGTCCCTGGAACAGGGCACACATATTTTTACACTTGAGTTTGATAGGTTTAAAAACCAGGAGTGACTAAGTGGGAAGATTTAGGGCACTGGGAGGATGGAGGGAGAAAGGAGTACATTGGGTGACAGCAATTAGCTCTCAAGAGAGGAATTTTCTTGCTTTCCTACTGTTTATTTTTGACATCAGATACAGTCACAAACTTCTCTCATCAAACACTGCTTTTCTTCAATACCAGCTGTTTGGGGGATGCAAACTACACATATCCACCCACATCATCAAGCCGATCTTGGTGTCTGTTATTTATTGCACAATTTTACTCTCCAGTAGAAATTCAGTCTCTCCTCTGAGGAAGCAAAAAGAACTGTGGTCAAAGCAATAAAACTATGATAATTAAACACCCAATTTTAAAAGGTTTTGGGTTTTTTTTTTCATATTTCTCATTTTTTATCACAGCAAAGAGTTTATGAATACCAAATTGGCTTCCTCCTCCACCCCCTTTTTTTGCTCTCTGTCAAACTCAGCCACAACAATCCTCCCAGGGAGGATTAGTTCTGTCTCTTTGAGGTCCCTTGATGAATGCAAGTGGCATCAACAGAAAATTCCACCTAAAATGCACCATCTGAGGGCCTTGGCATCAAAGGCCCCTGGCATTTTTGTGAAAGGCGCTAACTGCTGCTTACTAAATATATTTGCCACTTGGTAACCAGCTGGAGACACCGAAAGAGGCTAAGAAAGAGACAGAGGGCACAGAAAGCTGTGTTTTCTAAATGGTTTCAGGCCACTGGCATTTCAGCAATAGCTAATACAAAACAGATGTCAGGTGCTATGCTCCACTGGCTTTCAACGGAGGGGCTGCCTGGACCCATGATTAATCACCTGTGCTGGGGGGTTAAAAAAAAAAAAGTTCTACCTGGTCTTTTTGTGTGTGAAAACCTAAGGTCAGGGTTAGCCATCAAGGTGACAGGCATTGCCCCCCTGTCCCACTGCTTCTTAAATACACGTAGGACAACTTGGGTTTCTACAATAAACACAAAATTCACCAACAAACTGAACCCTAGCTAGGAAGGGACATTTGCCTGATTGTAGAAAAATGGCTAGCAATCTGTTCCAGAACCTTCCACCCCTTCATTGGCTTCATCCTAAAAGTTAGCCAAGAGTAGGATTTTATGGCAGTCCAGGAAATTCTGTACTTGCTTGGAATCCTTTAAAAAATTTTCCCCAGCAAGAGTGTCAAGAAAATCTGTTTGTTTTTTATTTTATTTTATTCTTTTAAACTTTTTTTTTAATGTTTATTTTTTAGTTTTTGTCGGACACAACATCTTTGTATGTGGTGCTAAGGATCGAACCCGGGCCACACACATGCCAGGCAAGTGTGCTACCGCTTGAGTCACATCCCCAGCCCCACCTGTTTGTTTTTTAGATGGCATGGGGGGCCGAAGGATAGTGTGGCCACTTCCTTCCAGCCATCTTACAAACAAGATCTTTTTACATCATGACTCCTACTGAAGATTGCTCTTCTCATTTGTCTCCTCTGTCTGGATGGCCTCTGAGGTGGGAGAGTTGTGAGGTAACGTGCATGGAATTCCATGCTACCTCAATGCAACTGGAAAAGGAAAGAACACAATTCCCTCTGTGGCATCTCCCAGAGCTGGTGTTGCATGTGATTCTTTGTTTTTCCCAACCTGGTCTCAGTTTTAACTAAGTTGGTTTGGAGACTTTTGTTATGAAAACCAGCTACCTCAACTGCCACAGATGGGGAGGATTTAGCAGGTGGACTCCTGCCTGAGAAAGCCCTTCGTGTGTGTGTGTGTGTGTGTGTGTGTGTGTGTGTGTGTGTGTGTGTTTAGGATAGAGGGAATGTATTAGCTTCCTATTTCTGCATAACAAATGACCACAAACAGAGGCTTAAAACAATGACCATTTATTATCAGTCTCCTTGTGTCAGGAGTCTGGGGACAGAGTGTTCTCTGCTCAGACTCTCATGAGGCTGAAATCAAGGTGCCAGCAGCTATGCTATCATCTGAAACTCAGATCCTCTTCCAAGATCAACTGGTTGTGACAGAATTCGATTCTTGGGGTTGTAGGACTGAGGTCCCCATGTCCTTGTTGTCTGTCAGCCAGGGCCTCTCTCATCCCTCACCTTTGGCCCCACCGTTGTCAAAACCAGTAATGGAGTCTCCCTCCCTTTAAATCCCTTCCTGTCTCTCTTTGAAATCTCTTCCTTCTGGAAGAGCCGAGTCCCCTCTAAGGGCTTCCTGTGACAGGTGCTAACTATTGGTTCATGTTCCGAAAGCTTTCACCCCATTATAAAGGGGGACGACTTTATATAGTTAGATTCTCAGTGATCATCATAAGATTCAACCTGAGCACCTAGAACAAAAGTGATTCTGATGAACGCTTAAACTCTGGGAGATAGAAAGGTATTGGGGGACATAGTCCACACACTAAAAAGACCTAGGAGGGCACAGAGGCAGCCTGATAGGCTGTAGTGACATTGACCACAGGACCAGTTAGAAATCGAATCCCCTCACTCTATTAAGTGCTTAATATTAATAGTCATAATAGTCTTAAATGGGCATTGTTATTATTATTAATTATCATCATCATCATTCCCATTTTTCAGCTGAGAAACCCAAATTACAGAAAGATATAGTACTTTGCCCAAAAGGATAGTGTTGATTTTGAACCCAGGAAACTGGGTTCACAATCCTTGATCATCTGTCTGTGGTCGTGTTATTAAAAGCCAAAGTGAAGTTCTTTCCATCTATTTCCCCCTTGCCCACCCCTCTGGGAGCTTCTACAGTGCACTTCTCCCAAGCAAGTGCTTTGGAAACATAATTTTTAATTATGTAGTTGGATGCCCCAAAGAGGGTCTGCCTTCATTTGCATGACTTCTCAGAGTTCTTTCAAGGGACCGATTAACCAGGTTACCTAGCCCAAGATGGGTCCTTTGCCTTTGTGTCACAAATCAAAGCAATCATTGACATGTATCTCCTCACCTACTTTGGACTTTTGCACCACTCTGGCTGTTCAGCTTGTACTTTAGGTTTTCCCTTCTCTGAATCCATGCCTGATACACTATGAGCTTCATCTTCCTAACCCCCCTCAGAACATGCTGTCTTCAGCTTATGATGCTGCCTTTGCTCCCCACTACCCATTCCCAAATTCTGACTCTGAGGGTGGAAATTGCAGCTCCCACTCATCTGACTCCGTAATCTTTTCATGACTCTAATCCAAATGTTCTAGGCAAGTGAGTTACCATTCCTGCTATAACCCCCACCAAACTTATGTGTCCAAGACATGAACTAACCACCTCTAAACTCTCAATACTTCTTTCATGATGCACTTGATTTTCCACCTACTCTTATGAATGTATTAAATTTTCTAGTTTATAAGCTTCTTGTAAATAGTGAATGTGTTCGTCTTTCAGTCGTCTGCTAAACAATAGCCACCTGCACATAAGAAGTTCTAAATAAGCAGATGCTAAATTAATCCTCCTCCTCAAAGTCCTAGGAAATACATGAAGCAGCTATCACTGTCATCCCCATCTAATAGTAAATTGAGGCTCAGACATGATGAGTGACTTGCTCATCTTCATAGAAAAAGGGACAGATGGAACCCAGCAAAAATTCTTTATCACAGAATGTCTTCAGTTATGATCAACCATTACTTTTAGAGATTCAACCACTTTGATATAATTTTTCACTTTGAGCAATGGTTCTTAATTGGGGTACACCCCACAATTGCCCAGAGAGTTGTTTTATAAACATCCCTTCTAGAACAGAATATATGCAGAGGGAGGCTAATATATATATTCTAAAAATTAAGTAAAATAAATTTTAAAAATTCCAGAAGGCTTTGGTGTATCCCTCTACTTAAGAATCACTGATTTACAAGGGTTTCCAGAAGGTTTTCCTCTCAAATTACCTCCCTTAATGTGTAAAATTCCATAATTGGTGACTTGCTAAGAAATTGTTCTCTGCTTAAATGCAAATTAATATTAGGCTCTATTATTCATTCAGTAAGTATTCATGACACAGTGCAGTGAGAATATCTATATCTGTTATAGGGTACTTATTTTCAGTGGTATATTATTGGATATCTATACTGTCTTCTATCAGAGCATTTCTTTCCAAACAGTCTTCAGAATTTTTTCAGCTTCTACTCCCACCTCTGCAGCTGGCCTGGCTCCTGTACATAGAACTTTTCACATGTGAAATGTATGTATCCATGAGTCATGGGATTCATAGATCATACTGAATGAATTAGCCAGCTTTTCCAAAGGACAGACTGTGTCTCAGGCACAGCCCCTTTCCAGATCATCTGAGTAATTCTTTCGTCATCTCCAAGCCTCAGTTTCCTCATCTGTAATGGGGACCCATAAACACCATTTGCTGGCTCACAGTAGGTATGCAAGTCATGTCCTTCTTCAACCCTCCTTGTGGATTAAACCCCTAAGGATGTTGTTGAGCAGCTGGTGGGGAGGTGAAAGCAGGGTTTTCTTCAGGGCCCTTGAAATCTGTCCATGCAGACGTCCAGCCACCCACTCTAATGACCAGCCAGCTCCTGCATGCATTCCACAGGGGCATGACTGAGCAGCCTGGAGAGCCCTTGGAACATGTGTATGGGACTATAAAACATGCCGTAACCTTGGAATCCCGACATCAAAAGGGAGAGCTTCAGTGCCTGATAAAAATGTGCGTTCCTCTCAGCAAACCACTCCAAATGCTGTTTTCTCCACCCCACTGGGAAGCTTGTCACTGCTAATGTGATTCTTATGATTCTCACCGCTCTGTAGCCTCTTGATCTTTACCGAGATCTCTCTGCCCCAAGTGTGTTGGAAACACAATGTCCTGTCTGGTGTCCAGTACTTAAAATAACAGACTCTGGGTTCCTGCTGCCACATTGAAATTTTACTCCCAGATCTCTCCCCAGTACCCCAACACCATGCCAGGGGGAGCAGCCAAGGACACCATGGGCAGAGAAGTGGAGAGAACATTCTTAGACCACTGCAGGCATTCTTTAATATCAATTTGATTTTCTCTGGCTTAATTTTTCATAAATATGAACTTCTTAAGTGGTGATAAATATTTTATGGAATGATACTTTCCCATCTCCAGAGACAAGGAGTACATTTTCCAAACAATACTGCCTAGCAGCATATTTGAATTGTCTTAGTCTGTATTTCGACAATAGTGATGTGATAAATAATTTAAGGAGGGTATAAGTCGTGTATATTTCTGTCCATTTTTGAGCTTAGGAAATAATAAGCTAGTATACATCCTGTGGATTCTGGGTACATATATGTTTCCTCCATTAGAAAGTGAGCATGGCACTGGTATTGGCCCACAAGCTCATCAAATTCGTCTCTTCTTTAACTTATAGGGGGAAATGCCTTTCTCTCTCTCTTTTTTTTTTTTTTTTTGCATACCAATGGTTTTACAGGGAAGAAATTTTCCTTTTTTAAGATAGGTCATTCTGGTAGTTTCCACTGTCCATAATTCCTTCTGGCCCTCTGGGAGACCGAGTTGTCCCAAACATAGTTTTGGAAACACCACAGACCATTGTTTTTATTAGGGGACTGCAAAGCTTTGTAGTAAGATGCTTTGTGTTTTATTTGTTTTCCTTCCTCTGCCCCAGCTGTTTTTGTTTTAACAGCATTGGAGGGAAGGTTAAAGCACTCTTGGCCTCTGTTAACCTAGCCCATCTCTCAAGCCAACAGGGCTAGAGATCTGGTCAGATAGAACAGCAACATACAGGTCATCAGCCGGAATGGGTTCTTCCCTGATTTTATCCACCCTCATGAAAGAGGTGAGGTTGACAGTGCAGGGCGGGGGGGGGGGGCTGATTCCATGTTGAGTACTTGGGAGCAGGTAGCTGTCAGGGGAGCAGGTCACCCCCACAAAAATTCACCTTTTGAAAACCAAAATTCATGGCCCAGTCTCATCCACAGAGACCCTGATTCAATTGGCCTGGGGTACAGCTTGGGCAATGGGATTTTTCCAACCACTCCAGATGATTCCAAGGTGCCACTGAAGAGGCCGAGGGCTACTTCTATTTAAAAAATATATAATTAACTTTTTGAGCACTTGCTGGATACAGTCCTGAGCAGTTTTCCTTCATGAATCCCTTTATTTCTCCCAATCTTCCTATGAGATAAGCTTATCTCTATTTTACAGATAGCACTGAGATTTCAAGGCTTTATGTTCTCGAGGTAGAGTTTGATTCCCATTCCATTTAACTCCAAAGCCTGTTCATTTTCACTCAACAGCCTCCTCAGAGAACCTAGAATTAGGTAAAATAAACACATAAATTCTCCAGAAGTCTGCATAAGAAATCTTCTTATTCTCCTATCTGAGTAAGGACCTTTCCTAACTTCCATGTAAGATATGGAAGAAGAATCTCTTAGGAATTTTTGGCATTTCAAAGAGGATTTTATTGTTGTACACATTCTCCCGAGTGCCCAGGTACCATCCTGTCAGTGGCCAATACTATAGGAAAGGATTTGTGCCAAATATTCCTTTCATTTTTGCAAAGCACTCTTCAAGTGAAGATCTCAAAGCACAAAATAATTAATAAAATCACCCACATCCTGTCTAGATGAGTAGCGTTTTATATGTACAAATTCTCCTCTGCCCCCAGGCCCTCAGAGAGAATGCAAATGTTTCCAATTTTAAAGAGTGAGCAATAATAGGTAATAGAAAGGAGTTGTATCTTGGCCAACTCCAAAGACCCCAAAAGCATTTATAGTGACCTATGTGAGGAAACATGGTGACCACAGAGTGTGTCATAATGGCTTGTCAACCGTGCTGTGCTAATAACTGATGCAAAGATAGCAAAGACAGAGCGAGAACAAAAACATTCAGCTCTTACAAGTCAGATATCCCCGGAGCCAATATTATGATCTATTTGGTCAAGCCTCCAAAGGATCTAGAAGCACTGAAGTGGTGACATTAGCTGATGATCCAGTTACTTGGGTTAATCAAGGCAGAGGGGACAGACGGGGCCAATTAAGTAGCTGAGCAGCCCAATGATAGATGAGTCATTATAGGCAAGTGCAAAGATAATGCCATTGGGAAAAGCAATTTAAGTCATTCAGGCACTTCCAGGCCAGGAAATCCTTCCAGTCTTAGAGGGGGAACATTTAGGAGTCATCAGACCCAGCCTGATGAAGTCATCTATTCATTGTGCAGCTAAGGATCAACAAAAGAGCCGAACACACAAGGGGACAGGACATATGGAATAAATTTTGGTGGCTGGGATGTATTTCTGTGACTTCATTTCAATCACCTTTATAACAAATCTTACCTCTTTTTTTTTTCCTTCTGCCTGTAGTATTTCCCTCTGCCCCATGTTCTTATCTCTCTAAACAGAGTTTTGATGTAGGAATGAACATTTTAAGTAAATATTCTCCTTCCCAATTTTTAGTTTTTATCTTCAAACAGACTGATCTCTATACACATATGAGTTTCCACGGGGCTCTTTAGATATTACAAAACTGTTCTTTTTTTTAAACACCAAGGAGGCTGTTTCTATGCAACAGAACTTGTACGAATTTGTACACCTCTTCAGATCCTTTATGTTTACTTCACAAGTCTAGAATTGGAAGATGGGGGAATGTTATATTATTTTGTTAAGTGAGTGGGAAAATATATTGTTATGGTTTAGGTATTAGATGTCCCCCAAAGGTTTTTTTTTTTAATGCTAGAAAGTTTAGAGAGGAAATTGGGTTAGGAGAGTCTTAACCTAATCAGTGTGTTAATCACCTGATCAGGATTAACTGGGTGGTTAAGTGTAGGCAGGTAGGTTGTGGCTGGAGGAGGTAGGTCTTTGGAACATGCCTTTGGGCTATATAGGGTTTACATTTTGTCCTTGGTGAGAGGAGTCACTCTTTGCTTCCTGGTGTCCTGTCCTGAGCTGTTTTCCTCTGCCACACCCTTGTGCCATGACGTTCCGCCTCATCTTGGGCAAAGAGCAATGGAGTTTGCCATCTAAGGAACTCAGAAACCATGAGGGCCAAATAAACTTTTCCTCCTCTAAAATGCTCTTGTCAGGTCTTTTGGTCACAGCAGCAAAAAAAAGAAAAATTGACTAAAACATGCATTGAAGGAAACCATACTTGCAACTGTTTCTGTAAACCTACATGCCATTTGGGAATCCCAAAGTAAAGGTTTTCAATGACTGCTGTACTGATGAATCCAATAGATTCCATCTTCTGATGTATCTTCTTCTCTGATTGCTACTGTTTTGTCTCCCTTTTAGGTTCAGCCTCCTCTTCCCAACCATTAAACATGAGATTATTTGATCTCTAAAGTCTCAGATGCCCCCTCCCTTTTTTTTAGACAATCTTCCATGTTTCCAGACATATCTTTCTTCACACTCAATCACATCCCACATCTTGCTTGTTTCTCAACCACTCTGTTCTCCTACAAACCATGGTACCATTGTACTTATTTCTTATACCAGCATACTCTTTTCAGGGTTTTGCTCTGATTAACACTTGCTAGCTCATATCATTTTTTGAATGTATCAGATTTGTTCCAACCTCCCTAGTGTGAGCTTTTATAACATCCCATAACATTTCTTTACAGTACTTATTAGAATTATAGTTTTATATCTATTTGTGTGATTCTTTGATTCATGTCTACCTTCCCCAGTACACTATAAGCCTTTTCTGTTTCTGTATCTTCTCTTTCTATTGCTACCATCTAACTTTGCACCTCCCACCTTTCTTCTTCATAGGTTGCCATAGCTCTTGCCAACCAATGGCTTACTCTGTTTTGCAGATTCTGCTAATAAGCTTTTCTCTCTGTCTTTCAATTTCCACTCTTACTGCCAGCTGTCAGTTCTCACTAAATTTTTTGTATCCACACTCTACTAGCTAGAGACCTGGTTGGTCTACTTCATATTTATCATGCCTTTATCAAGGTTCCTTTGACAGATTACTTCATGGCTCCTTGTCTAATGCTCAATGGACTTCACTCAGGTCAAGGTCATCCTCCTTCCTTTGTTTGTGGCCAGGATGGTAGGATTGAAAGGCCAAATGCCCTGAGAAAATACAAGACACCAGGGCTGGGGTTTGGGCTCAGCAGTAGAGTGCTCACTAGGACATGCGAGGCCCTGGGTTTGATCCTTAGCGCCATATAAAAAAAAAATAAGTAAAATAAAGGTATTGTGCCCAACTACAACTAAAAAAAATATTTTAAAAATTGAGACTTTTTTTTAAAAAAAGAAAATACACCAGATACATTCTTCTTTACAGTCTGCTTGGTAGGAACTAGCAAAATTGGGAAAGGATCTCCCTTAAACTGAAGTTGTAGGAAGGATAAAACAGAAAATAAGCATGGAAAAGAATAGAACAGAATGATATCTTTCCTGACCATGAAAGACTTTCAAACCATAATTTTTTTCCATATTCCACTGTAGAAAAGTTCATACAAATGAATTTGACAGCTCTTATTATCCATTGTAACGTTGGTGTGCTTCCAAGTTGTGCTTGTTCACCTTGGAACTTGATGAAATTGGACCATGAATAAAAAAAGAAAGAAAAGAAAAGAAAAGGAGCACAGAAAATTGTAGCATTCAACATCCTGCTCCTTGGTTGATGTTCTGCTCAACAAAATCTCCATTCCTCTGCATATGTTGTTAGCACATTAAGATGCACAGGTTAAGTCCATTTGTGTCTGATGAGCAAAGAAAAAGTCTTAAAGGAGGATCTGAAGTATTTGGGGAATGACAGAACCTACTAAACACATGTCAGAGTATTGGATAAAGTACTCTTTAGTGGCTACTCTACTGTTCCATCTTTACGTCTTGTGTGCAGAGCTTCAGGCCCCCACCCAAACTGAAAGAGGTTCACTAGTTCTCCCCTTTAGCAGCTCTGGCTTCTAATCCTTGATGTTTTACCCAACCCCTTAAAAACTTGAGGTTGTCAAAAAATTTTTCAAGATTCAATCCTTCAACAGTCTCTATTACAAAAATGAAGAAATGAATAAAAATGTAATTGTGACCTAAACAGCTGGCAGAGATGAGATTTTTATTAAACTTAAAAAGATATGGCCACCATCCATTTCCTGGGCAGAGCACTATAGTGTTGAGATTAATAGCACAGATTCTAGAATTTGATTGCCTGGGGTTAAACTCTGGATTAAATTCTGGCTTGACTATCTACCAACTATGTGAACTCAGGTAAATTACTTGGCTACCCATCATGTGTAATATGGTTGGTGCAAAGATTAAATAAGTTACTAAATATCAAGTGATTACAACAGTGGTGACATTAGATGTGTGTGGGCTATAATTGTTGTTTATATTATTATTGTCCTTTAAGCCACCTGATCCAATTAATGGCCACCTGTATCACTTAGGACACATTTTGCTTGAAGGTAACAGAAAGGAGATTTATTGGCTCACACAACAAGGAAATCCAAAGGATGGCCTAACTTCATCGTGGCTGAACCCAAGTATTCAAATGATGCCACCCAAGAACTCTGCCTTGTGCCTTGGCTTTCATCGGAGCCAACACTATTCTCAAGCAAGCTTCCTTTGCATGGTAACAAAGATGTACCTTGAGGACTACTCTGTCCTTTCACTTCTTCCTCAATGGATCCCGAGAGAGAGCCTAATAGCCCCAGGTTCTGTTCCATCATTGAGCCCATAATCAGAGGGATGGAGTATTTCCATCAACCAATCCTGGACCTCGTGCTAACCTTTGTAGCCAAAGGGACAGGTAGGGCTAACTCTATACAAATATCACGATCCCCTGGAGGAAAGATGCTCAGCAGAAGATACTCACTGCTCAACCCTTTGTGAAAGCACAATCTGGGACCACTTTTTCTAAGGAGGGACTAGATGACGCCCATTGACATGTTTATTGACACTTTTAGCCTTTTTCCATCGAAAGAGTTCAAAACATCCATGACTGAACGTTCAGACTGTTGGAAAACTTCTAGAGTGTGACCTCTGGTTCAGTCTGAATGAACGTCAGAACAATCAGAATGGAGGAAAGCTACCGGCAACCAGCACAACTGTCAAAGGACATTCCCACTGACCAGCAACACTGCATCAAGTGCAAACACTGGGTTGAATCTAGGGGACTCAAATGTTCAACCCTCTTCATTTTCATTGAGCACACACTCTCTAATTCTTTCTGCTTTATTCACCTACCACTTGGAGGCAGGACTGGAGTAGGCAGTTGTTTTCAGAACTTCTCCTACTCTTTAATTCCCTTTATCGTCTTACATGTTTGACCCCTGATTTGGGACACATACTTGGGACAGAGAATAAGCTTTTGAACTAAAGCTTGAAAGACCTTGATATGGAGGGATGGCGGAAACATACTCTTCTTGTTGTCTTTCCCTGCTACCCACCGCCCCCTACCCCCCCCCCAGCCTTAGGAAAAGAGAGGTCCCCACCTTTTTTTTCTTTTTTTCTTTTTGTTTTTTCCTACTGCCACCAAGTACTTCATAAAACAACCATGATATCAGCTGGAGTAATCTTTGTCCAGGGATACACTACTTCTTCAAAACCAGGTTGAGGCAACCTTTGATTAGAGACTTACATGAGGGGTAATTTAATAAGCCAGCTCAATTTGGCTAGAATGTATTTACCAACAATGAGTGTGTGTGTGCGTGGGTGTGTGCGTGTGTACTTCTTATCACACTTGATTCTCCTAAGTTAATGTGTTCAAAGCACTTAGCACAGAGTTCACACCAAATAAATATTCCCCCTCTTCCCCACTAGCCCTGAAGTCTAGCCTTAGTAACTTATTTAATCTTTGCACCAACCATATTTCACCATGATGAAATAACAGTTAAAACACAAAGATGAGTTGTTTAGCGTTACTTGCTTACAATACCTAGCAGCACCTCTTCTTCATCCTGTCTTCCAGACACACAAAATTGTCCACACCTGCTCACCAGGAGATATTTCCCCACCCTTCTCTCCCAACTAATATCCATGCCTACAGAAAGACTTAGAAATGCTTGCCAAATTGAGTTGACCTTTGCTTCCCTCTTCTCAATGGAAGTTGATGGATTTCACACCTGTCTCCTTTTAGGATTGCAGAGAATACAGCAACTTGCAAAAAACACAAAATACTTCCGAGAGAAGCTGAAGGAACTGGGATTCATTATCTATGGCAATGACAAGTCTCCTGTTGTTCCTGTGCTCCTTTACATGCCTAGTAAAGTAGCGTAAGTATCTGAGGACTCCTGGAGTCACACCTGAACCCCAAGCTGACCTAAGATGGTGCTATTGACACTCTGCAGTTTTCCTGCAGTTATTAGATTATGCATTTGAAAAAGGTACTTAAATTCAGAACTCACTTATACAACTTCTCAGAACCCACATGCCAGACATAGCAGAGATTTTTCCACATGTCTTATAATAAAGGAGTCAGATGCTTAAGGACCAACTAACTCTCTCCCTGCTACCATCTTCAAGCTCTAGAAATTTGGGGGAAGTCACTTATCTGCACTATAAATTAAGAATGATCCTGAGCCTCCTTCTAATCCATGGTCTTTCTTGGGGAGAACTTGCAAAGCCTAGTTCTCTCAATATCAATATCAAAACAAATCAGACCTTGTCCCATTGAACTCTCATGACCATTCTCAGAAGTGGGCATCCTCATTCAGGTGTGAGAAAGCCGAGGCTGAGGGAAGTTCAACAACTTGCCCAAGGTCATATAAATCAAATGGTAGTAAAACTAAGAGCAAAATCCAAAACCTAGATTCACAACAAAGCTCATTCTCCTAACATCAAATCTTAATGCCTCTGCTGTAAGCCTATTTGGGGTTGTTTTCTGCTGTTCGCAACCCAAATATTGAGCATTGGCAACAACTACCTAGAGGAAAAAATTACTTTTTCTCATTATGGCTTAGACAATTTTATACAGGAGCCATGCTTCAACCTGTGTGAGACTAATTACCTCTCTGTTAAAAAGAAGTTAACCTAAAATGTTCCTAAATGTTTATTGGTGTCTTTGACCAAGCATAGGGTAGAAAATAATATTCAACATAATATTTCTTAGATTCTAAAGAGCCCAAATTCCCTTCCAACATAAGGCCATTACTGGAAATTTCTGTTTGACTCTCTAACAGTCTGGACAGACTGACAGACATTTGCAATAGAAAAGTACCAGTGAAAAGGGTGTGGGGGACCAGTGTTGAAAACTAGGGAGAGCAGGGTTGAGTTCAAAGTTCCCAAAAGACTGATTCTTTGAAGCATGCTCTGGTGTCATTTCACCATGACGAAATAACAGTTAAAACACAAAGATCAGTTGTTTAGCATGCCACACCAGAACCACTAGTTGGTCCTTCTCTTCATGAATCTGGTTCAGGAAGACAATGCATGGAGCATCCAAGGAGACAGAGTGCTATAGAAATGTTACACACCAAGGCATTCTACGGCAGTGGGGTGGAGGATGACAACAGTAATTCCCAGTAGCAGATGGTTTTGGAAGGCGCGCGCGCGCGCACACACACACACACACACACACACACACACAAAACACTCAAAGTGGCTCGGGAATTGCATGTTCTAGAAGGAAAATCCCAAACTTAGCTCTTATGTAACTAATATTTGATCATTAGCACAAAAGAAGGCACCCAAAATAAACTTGCTTGGGGATACAGTGCACAATACTGGAGTGGCGGCATAAAGGAGTGTGCTAGGTAGTTCTCACTTTCATGAAAGCCAGAATTAGGATCTCAACATGTTGGACAAATGAACCAACCTAAAGAGAAGAGTCTGTGAATAGGAAAAAAGGGGAAGTGGCAAGAAAAGCATTTCTACTAATTAAAATATAATTTTAACTGTTATATATATTAAAAATGTACATATGTACATATTAATGGGGTATCACATGATGTTTAAGTATATGAATATACATTATATAATGTTTAAATCAGATTAAAAATATCTATCTCAGTCGGGCACAGTGGCACATGCCTATAATCCCAGTGTCTAGGGAAGCTGTGTCAGGAAGATAGTGAGTTCAAAGCCAGCCTCAGCAATGGCGAGGTGCTAAGCAACTCAGTGAGACCCTGTCTCTAAATAAAATACAAAATAGGGCTGGGGATGTGGCTCGGTGGTTGAGTGCCCCTGAGTTCAATACCCAGTACAAAAAAAAAAAAAAACAGAAAACAAAAACAAATCTACCTCCTCAAATATCATTTCTTTCTGGTGAAAGCATTCAAAATTCTTCTAGCTATTTGAGATATAGAGTACATAATTGTCTATAGTCACCCTATTGCACAATAGCCAGCTAGCTCTTCAAATGCATTCCAGTTCAAGTAGTCACTAATACAATATGCCTCATGTAAAACTTATGCTGTATGGCATAGTGAGTGGTTTTGAATCAAAAAAAGAGTTTTGACTGCCTCTTAGGAATCTGTGGAATCTTGGAAAAGTAGTCCAACATTCTGAAATCCTAGTTTTCTTATGTATAAATTGAGATATAAAAATACCTGCTTCCTAAAATCATTATGAAGATTAAACAAGGTAAGTTCTTTACAGCATTTGGCATGTTGACTCTTACATAACAGTGTTAGCTGTTATTAATAATATCAATAATGTATATGATGCACTTAACATAGTTCTTGTTTTACTATAAGCATTTAGTCAATGATAGCCATCATTACTGCTGTGATTGTTGTTCTTTTATCATAATGATGATTATTAGTTTCAATTGAGTACAATGATGAGTCATTGTGGTTACATGACTCTCCAGAATGCTTATTGCAATTTTGGTTACATTAATAAAAACGGAACTCCCAGAAAAATTAGCAGGTAAAGATCTTGCATCAATTATGCTATATTGGGCACTGGATGATATGTTGAAGTGTTGTGTTCATTCCAGTTGAAGATTGTTTTCCAGGAGAAGCTAAAATTGCTTAATTCTGATTATATGCCAAACAAGGGTATTTGACCTCAGTGATCACGGATGAGTTTAACCACTGAGGGTGGGATACTGACACAACAGTCAGTTGAAACTGTTTAGAAACCACTTTCTAAGGCTCACACAGGTTGTAGGCAGCAAAGCTCAGAATTCAATTTGCCTCCTAAACCTGAGCACTTTTGAATACACAGCCATTCAAGCTTCAATCCATAAGAGAAAATGCACATTTCATTAAAGAAACAGAGTATAAATTTAACTCTCTTGAATGCCATCATCGGTCATTCAAAAGAAATCAGTCACTGTGACAGAAAAATATCTGTTTGGATTTCCTACAGAAACTGAGAAAAAGTTAGAAAGAAAATATAATCGCAACTAGGAGTTGCTGGCAAGAGCTTATTTTACTGGCTGTCTTTGTTCCTTTCTATGATACTTCTTCCATTGAAGGTTTATATGCAGAGAAACAGAGAGTTAATTGTATCAGACAGTGTAGAAAACACTTTTTTCATTTACACATTTAAAAACCTTCCATGTTATTAAAACATTGTGGTTTCTCCATATTACCACTTCTGTCAAATGAAAGGATAATCTCTAGCTAGTTATCCTTTTGAACAAAGTGCTGTTACAACTCTACTACTGGAATCATCTATGGCATCTAGAATAAAGTGATGTCACCCATGATATGAGCACTTCAATAATCAAGAATGTTCATATTTGGTATGTGGTATAGGGAGGATTTGTATTTTCCTTCCACAATTCTTGTCTTGAACTTGAAACACAAGATGTGGTACACAAGACATGGTCATGCTGCATGTAGTAAGATGCTAATGTTCATCATATCTTCATCATCATCATTATTATTTCACCCAGTTTAGCTTTTTCCTGCAGATGCCAGTTCTAATTTGCTTTGGGGAATAAAACCCAGAAGCTCATTATATAAAATGTTCAGTGCAATCATATATATTAATATAAGGATATTAGCTGTGGTAGTATAAGTTTTCAAGTCAAAAGTGCTCCAGGGAGACCCTGAATTAGCCTAATGAATCAATAGAGTCATATATTTTGCTCTACATTTTTGGCAAAACTTGCTTCCTTCGGTACAAAGGGAAACATGCAGACAGTGAAAATGGTCTTCTGGGGCCCGAAAATTGGCCTGAGATCATGGGTCAGGTGGTTTGTACTCTAGCAATAAAAGCACTTGACTTGTTTCTCAGACAATTATGAGCTCTCATCCTGTGCAGTTCCGTGGGCAGCCTTCCATAGGGTGATCAAGAAGGAGACAGAACAGTAGAAATCAAAGGGCTAATCTTGCCTTGCCCAAGCCAGGGGGCCAGAGAGGCCGTGTGTCCTGTAGGTCTCACAATCTCCACTGCTTCATTTGATAACCTGCTTTCTGCATGAGGCAACCAAAAGGCAGACTTCTAAACAGCAGGACAGATGAATGGGCAAGCAGCCTTACTCTCCATGTCTGGTTCTAAATTCTTCCTGAGTTATGACTGTAGGTTTTTGTGGCTCTGTCAGTATCCAGCCTAAAATAATATACCAGCAAACTCTTAATGCTCAGAACAGATCTGAGGCTTTTACTTTACTTATGGGTAGAGCCACTCAGTAATTAAGGTTTCCTGCAGAGAGCAACAGAGCCCAAAGCAGGGAAAGACTCACTTGGGGGTATGTGCCTTTTTATCTGACCTTGGCTCTCAGCACAAGCAATTTACAGACTTTGAGTTTAATATTCTAGAATTGTTACTGAGATTAGCTTTAGGAAAAAAGAAGGCTAGAAGGATGAAGGGAAGGAATCAGAGCTTATAAAGGTTTACCCTGCATCAAAGAGCTTTATCTGCCCATGAATTTCTCTGTGTGCTCACTTCTTACCCTGCATCCCTCCTGCCTGATTCTCCTTGATCCCAGTCAATGGGTTTATTATCCCAGAGCATACCTGCATATGTTCATTCATGCACTTAAAAAAAATGAGACCCTTGCTATTTCTTATTTCTGATTTTATGTAAAATATGATCTTTGGCTCTGGAATGGGAATGTTGGGTTGGAGATTGGATTCTACAAACCCTGAGATCCTGATCTTCAAATGATAATAAACAAATATAACTTACTGGTATTAAGTGTTTTAAAACATATAGATTTGCCTTTAATATATATTCTTTCTAATGTAATTGTAATGTGTTAGGTGTTTTTAATACAAGGAACCCAGCAGATTAAAGGTTTTATATCAATTCAGTCTTGTTAAACCAGAGTCATATACATCAACATTTTCTGCTCAATCTCACAACAGACTCAGTGCTCACAATTATCAAATGTGTTTGTCAGACCCCATAATAACCCCATAATACTACACACTTAGTTATGGGAGATATCAAATGACCACCCGCCTCTTTTCAGTTGCATCTAACAGAGCTTAATAACTTTAAATCTACTTGTTATTATAAAAAAGAAAAATCAATTTTCCATGTTCCTTTTGGGCAGTGGGGATCAGGATAATTCTGTCTCCTTTATGTTAACTGTTCCCCCTTTTCCTAAGGGCTTTTGCAAGGCATATGTTAGAAAGAAAAATCGGGGTGGTCGTCGTTGGATTTCCAGCTACTCCACTCGCAGAAGCTCGGGCTAGGTTCTGCATTTCGGCAGCACATACTCAGGAGATGTTGGACACAGTAAGTACCCCACAGGCCAATGGGAGTCTACTTGTGGCACCTTGGATTCTGAACATGTAGTTTTCTTGAGCCAGATTGGGATTCTCTGAATTTTTCTTGGGTAGTGACAGATGAAACTCACTGCTAAAAACCTAGGGTATGGCAACAATACCCAACAAAGTGATCAACTCAGTTGAAGGAAAAAAAATCAGTTTAGTAAAGGTGAGTCAAGTCAGTATTGTGGTTTCATAGAACAGACAAGTAAATAGGCAAAATGTGCTATAGACTTGTTCTGCAATGTGAAAGCTGACCTTCCTTGCTATTTTTTTAATGTTTATTTTTTAGGTGTAGTTAGACACAATACTTTTATTTCATTTGTTTATTTTTATGTGGTGTGAGGATCGAACCCAGGGCCTCGCCCATGCTAGGTGAGCTCTCTACCACTGAGCCACAACCCCAGCCCCCTTCCATGCTGTTTTAACATTAACTACCTGTATCCTGATATTTTCATAGCCACTAAATCTTCCATCATAAAACAGGACCCAGTTAAGCAATACATTGGAAAACAAACAAGGACAGACGCATATGACATCAGCCAGATAAAAGTCAGGTGGAAATAATTTCAAAACTGCATTTTTTTGTCCTTTGATTTCAGTTTTTATATTAATGAGTAATATCAGAGAACTAAGCCATCTCAATCAGTTTGGGTTAGTGGAATGATCTAATAATATCAATGTAGTTACAATGAACAAACCCTGGAGCAAAAATAAAAGTCTAGGAGTAGATACAAATAAACAACTAATGATAACATCAGACAGAATAAATTGTAAAGATGAGATATGTAAATAACACTGTGGGAGCTTGAAGGTGGGGATTAATTATAATAATGGGGGAAGATTTACAGGTAAAGTGACTTTTCAGCTGAGTCTTTTTAATAAAGATTATGGGGCATGATTCAAGGTTTCTGACCAGTGGAACAGCATTATCATGTCACTATGAAAGAAAAGTGACAAAGGGGTTGAAGAAGAAAGAGGCGAGAGGAAGGGATCTAAAATGGAGGGGTTAGAACAAAACAAGAAATGACAATGACTGTGACAGCAGGAAGACAATGGATCTATGAACTGACATTACAAAAGCAGGAATTGTCAATATCTGTCAAATGACTGGAGCAGAACATGTATGGGAAGAAACAAGAGCAAAGGTAATTCAAGGTCTCTAACCCTGGTGAACAGAATGGTAAATTAGTTAAATGAGCTAAGGTATTCAGTAAGGATCAGCAAGTCTTCAATGGGAGTAAACTCATATATACGCTTGTTGAGATTACGTGTCCATGGGCCGTCTGTGGAAGAGGAAATCAATTCTAGAACTTAAAGGAGTGTGCAAAGCTGAAACTGTTGTAGTTTCAGGAATTGGGGATTCTTTTTCTTCCACAAGGTAGAAGATATAATTGTCCAGGGAAAAACAAGGGTAAACAGGCAAAAAGCAAATTCTTGTGAAGTACATGATCCCAGGACACAAGGATCACTGCTAGAGCAGTCAGGAGAGACACGGGCTAGCATAGTGTTGAACACAGTAAGAGGAAAGAGTTTTGAGGAGGAAGAGGAGAATTAAAATATTCTCCCAAAACTTAAGAAACTTCAAGTGGGGTGAGGGATGAGAAGAACATCTTGAGTTAATAATTCATAGCAACTCAGTGTTTCTTGTAGTGGACAGTTCTAGGGGAATGTAAAGAACAGAAATAGTACAAAGAATAACAGGATGAAGGAGATAGCTTGAGCTTTCTCTCTCTCTCTCTCTCTCTCTCTCTCTCTCTCTCTCTCTCTCTCTCTCACACACACACACACACACACCAGTGATCATCTCCTTCTTCTTTATCATTTATCCCCTCAGGACCTAAATCAGTGTACAGTACATAATAGATACACAATAAAAACAGATTAAGTGACACATTAATAACCAAACTAACTCCAGGTTTTGATGTGATAGGTAAACTCTGTTGTTTGTCTTTATTTTTTTTATTGTTGATCGTTCAAAACATTACATAGTTCTTAATACATCATATTTCGCAGTTTGATTCAAGTGGGTTATGAACTCCCAATTTTACTCCATATACAGATTGCTGTATCACATCAGTTACCCTTCCATTGATTGACATATTGCCTTTCTCGTGTCTGATGTATTCTGCTGTCTGTCCTATTCTCTACTATCCCCCCTCCCCTCCCCTTTTCTCTCTCTACCCCTTCTACTGTAAATCATTTCTTCCATTTGTATTATCTTGTCTTACCCCTCCTTTCCTCTTATATGTCATTTTGTATAACCCTGAGGATCACCTTCCATTTCCATGCGATTTCCCTTCTCACTCCCTTTCCCTCCCACCTCTCATCCCTGTTTAATGTAAATCTTCTTCTCAAGCTCTTCGTCCCTACCCTGTCCTTGTTTATTCCCCTTATATCAAAGGAGTCATTTGGTATTTGTTTTTTAAAGATTGACTAGCTTCACTTAGCATAATCTGCTCTAATGCCATCCATTTCCCTCCAAATTCTATGATTTTGTCATTTTTTAATGCAGAGTAATACTCCATTGTGTATAAATGCCACATTTTTTTTATCCATTCATCTATTGAAGGGCATCTAGGCTGATTCCACAATCTTGCTATCGTGAATTGTACTGCTATGAACGTCGATGTAGCAGTGTCCCTGTAGCAGGCTCTTTTTAGGTCTTTTGTGAATAGACCGAGAAGGGGAATAGCTGGGTCAAATGGTGGTTCCATTCCCAGCTTTCCAAGAAATCTCCATACTGCTTTCCAAATTGGCTGCACCAATTTGCAGTCCCACCAGCAATGAACAAGAGTTATATCCTTCTATATTTTCCAGGTTCTCTCAAACGAGTCTATATTTCCAGTAATTTAATTTTAATATATTGCTTCTTTTAAATGGAGTGAGACAGTGATAAGAAGGAGCAGGCAAGTATTTAAAAAAAAGTTTGGTTGTAAATTCAAGAAAATTAAGGCAACTTGGGAGGTTGAGGCAGGAGATTGGCAAATTGGAGGTCAGCCCAACAACTTAGTGAGAGCTCAGCAACTTAGCAAGGCCTTGCCTCAATATAAAAATAAATAAATAAAGAGGACTAGAGATGTGGCTTAGCATAAAGCACTCCTGGGTTCAATCCCAAGAGAAGAGAGAGAGAAAGAGAGAAGGAAGGAAGGAAGGAAGGAAGGAAGGAAGGAAGGAAGGAAGGAAGGAAGGAAGGAAGGAAGGAAAGAAGGAAGGAAGGAAAGAAGGAAGGAAGGGAGGGAAAGAGAAAGGGGGGAGGGAGAGAGGTATAGAGGAAATTAGAACTAAGAAAAGCCTTTGAAGATGGGGAAAGACATGTACATGTTTACACATAGAAGGATGAAGAGAGTGAAGAGGGAATCCTACAGGTACAGAAGACAAGAGGACATGGACAGGAAGCAAGCTCCCAGAAGCGACAGGAAGGATTGGACAACAGGAGATTAATTTGTGTTTCTTGCAGACCAAAGGGCATTGAAGTATTCAAGTATACCCTTGTGATTTTTCTTCAAAAGTTCTTCATTGCTGTGGAATATGTGGTGTGAAAGAAGCAATGAGCCAGCATCTATTCAGACTGCTCTAAACTCCTGAGATCATGCATCCATCTCATAAAAATGTTGAGCAGTTCTTTAATATAAGTTTAAGAAAAAAAGTGAAATTTGACCTGTTGAAGAGCCAGGGCATTTAACGCAGCAACTGAAACATCACAGAATATCGAAAATATGAAACCAAGTGAGGCCAGAGACCATGTTTAGGACAAAACACAAAATGATTTCGCTCTCCCTTTCTGACTGAAAGCTGCTCCTTTTCCGATGACAGCTCTAGCTTCACCTAATCCTTCCACCTGCCTGATAAAGGTTATAAATTAATAACCAGCTGGTGAACTCCTCCTGCGACTTCACAGCATCCAACCCAGAACTGGGCTGGTCTCTGCTGCTTTAAAATCTTCTCACGCACAAAACCAAATGCAATAAGAAGCCCGTCCAAACTTCAGGTCATTAAGTTGTCCTTGGCTCTGGAGCTTTGCTCTCCCATGCTGCAGCAAGCTGAAGAAACCTGTCTTTGAGTAGGGTGCATTTTAGATAGTCTTGGATCAGAGAACTTTAACATAAGCTATTTAAATAGTTTATGTATGCATTCCCAATATATTATGTACATTATTTAACAGATATAAAAATAGAAGTTAAAAATATTAAGATAAAAATGAATGAAACGCCTAATATTTTCGTCCCATGTTCTCCAAAATTGTCACATATATCCCACAAGAGCACAGGTACTCCTCTATACAAATCTCTGAACTATCCCATGACCATCTGCAAAGATCAATAGAAACTACCCTAAATAAAAAGTCATTTAAAAGACAACTTTTGCTGCTTTTTCTTAGTATATATATTTGATGTAAGAAATTTAGAAGAAATAGGAAAGAACATTTTAAACCACATAACCTTATCAACAAGAAATAAATTTCTCTTAACATGTTAGTGAATACTTTAGCTGCTATTGAAAGACTTCTCAAACAGGAAAGTTCATAAGCCTCATTAATCATTCACTTTAATGTTAATAATTTGCACTCTCACTTTTATAGAGTAGATCCTAATATTGTTTTTTTTTTTCTCCCTTATTTGGCAGGTTAATAAATACAGGCTTAGAGCTATGGATGTGGTTCAGTGGTAGAAGGCTTCCCTAGCATGCCTGAGGCCCTGGGTTTGATCCCCAGCACCAAAAATAAAATAAAATAAGTCAGAAAGATTGGAAAGGTGTGCTCAATACCATTATTATAAATATAGATAGACAGAAATTTATAAATATCTAGACAGCCAATGAGTTGGATCCTTGTGGGTTTAAGTTGCATTATTCCATGGAATGTGGAAATGAAAGAGATGCGTTTTTAAAAACAGGGGTTGGGGGGAGAGTTAAAGCATGGGAGGACTGAGGGTGATGCTAATTAGCTCCCACAATGTTCCATTTTGTTCTTGGCCAGATTAGTTTATTGTGTCATGAAGACACACCTCAAATGGATTCTGCAACCTTATCTTTTTCTTCCACAAGGTTATATGTAAGTCATTAAATTTTAAATAAATCCTTAAAGGTTTTAGATGGGTCAGCTGTTTTTATTCCTCTCCTCACATTCCTCAAATAAAATAAACATTCATAATGTGGAGTTAGGCCATTAAATAAAATGAATTAGCATCTAACATTCCTCTAGGACTTACAAACCACAACCTGACGATATGGATCTTGCTCCTTTTCTTTAAAATCAAAGGAGCTGGCAAAATTAGACTGAGTCTTTGTGAAGCTTGTCATTAATCTGAGCTTTGCAACGCAGAGCCACTTAGGGGTTTAAAGATAACTGACGGAAGGCAATCTCATTGCAGGTTTTGGAAGCCCTTGATGAAATGGGTGATCTCCTGCACCTGAAATATTCCCGGCACAGGAAGTCAGCACGCCCTGTACTCAATGACGAAATGAGCTTTGAACTTGACGATTAAGTTTCCTGGTCCTGGATGGAACATAAAGACTTTGCCAGAAAGACCTCCCTCCTTGCCTCAGAAGGAATATAAATGGATTTCTCCCCCTTCCTAAGGACAATTTTGTTTTTCAGACCAGCTTAATTGAACTGAGGGAGACATCATTGTGTTTTCAATGTCTCAACATGTGACTACAAAAATGAAAATATGGTTCCAGATTTAAGTTTCTCCTCCTCTCCCAAGTATCTGCTAGAAACACACACACACACACACACACACACACACACATACACGTATACCCACATGCACATTTCTAAGAATATTTTTAATGGCAATGAGTCTGCTTTAGCTGCTACTGTGCAGCCTGATTGGTTCTGAACCTTTCAGGAGTTCCAATCAAATGAGAGGATTTTGATGGTGAATTCCACAATCTCACTGTATGTTTACGTATTTCATCTACAGACAATGGTAAGGGTTGTGGAGAGTAGCTGGAGTAGCTGACTTCCTCATTCCACCCATAAAAGTTCTAGCTACAACTCATCCACATCATGGGAAGCTCCAGGCAGGAGGGTAAAGAAATGTTGCTTCTACCATTTGCCACATTTGGACTTTTTCCAAGGACAAGTGTCAAAAGACACAGTTAACGTTTTAAGGGAGAGAGCAGAATTGGCCTGCAGCAATTGGAGGCGTCTTTAAAGGAAACTTTTCCTTTTCCTCTTGCCCTTCTATGATTTTACAGCTGAGTTTTTGAGGTTGGGAAAATTCAAGACTCTTGTATCATAAAGAAGGGCACAGAAAGCAAGCACAGCCAACTTTAGGCCTAGACTAGAACTGTAAAATTATAACTACTCCAATATTGCTTGTGCCATACAGAGTGAATGTTTAGCATGCACAGCCTTTATTACTTTAAGGAATAACGTGCCATTTTCCTGTTGAATTCTGAGTAAAAGGTAAGATTCAATCTCCTTTAGAACTGACTCCCAAGACTACACTTGAACAATGTATTGATTCAAGAAGGACATTTAACATTGAATTCTCTCATCCCCTTCAAGGCTGCCACACCCCTTCAGGCCTATTAAATAATACTGTAAATTTGGCACATATACTCAGATGGGATGCAAGGTGGGCCTGCACAAGTTCAAGCAACTAACTGTAATTTATTTGTTTACTCTCTCGTTCTCTCTCTCTACCCTCTCTCTTACACACACACACATACAATATGAACATATTCTTCTTTGAAAAATTAGTCCTTTGCTAATTGGATCTAGTTGGTATGGAAAAAACCAGTGGAAAACCTTATCTTTAACAAGCTCCCAGATGGTGCCCAGATTTGGAAACTCTAAAGAGCAGTGGTGACCTTTTAGCCAAGCTTCTGTAACAGTTCGAATGAGTTACAGAACATTCCACTCCATCAAATGACACTGTAAACAAATCACTTCAAGAGAGATCTGGCTTTGTGTGACACAGATGGGCCCAAGCTTTCAAGCTGTGCGCTGAGATAGAAACTCAACCCGCAGCACCAGTGTTGGTGGAGAAATACGCCCCGATGCTCAAAGCTCGTTCAAGGAAAAAGGTGATCGGCATGGAAAGCTTTTTATGAATTATAACCCCCAGTGGGTTCATCAGTTTAAAAGTGAATCATGGTGAGGAAGTTCCTCATGAATGGTTAATGTTATCGATGGAAGAAAAAAAAGGAAGTTCTGAAAATTCAGTTGCTTCATCCAAGGATTGGTTTTGATAACGAATTCCAACCCTCTCAATGAACTGGTGCAGCATTATTTGTGCAGTGAAAGCATATGTCATATAAATGTGCAAAGAAAAGAGACATGTAGGCCTTTTTAAAATATGCATTTGAATGACATTGTTCCTAGTGAGTTGTCCAGAATGTCTGACAATTCTGAAGTTCTATAAAGGACACAAGAGGTGAGGAGAGCAGTCAGACATGTAGGCCTTCCCTAACATATAACAAAGCAATAAACATACCCCTTTTTTCTATATCTGTCTGGGATCTTCACATATGCCTTCACACCTAACCTTTGAGTTTTAAGCCCCTAGATGAACAGGTGTCTTTGTCAGCAGAAATATCTACCCTTAGAACTTTCATGGAGAAACCTGAGTCTAATTTATTACTCACCTGGAATGTGGGGCAGGGAGAATAGTTCCTTTTCATTAAGATCCAAGAGTCCTGGACAATTTAATACATTCCCAGATACAAGAGAAAAGACCTATTTCTATCAGAGAGCCTGTGCTGAATATACACTTACAATAACAACTCTAACCCAAGTGGAATGCTTCTAGAGTACACCAGAAGAGACCCTGACTCATAGAGCTAGCAATGTAAGAGGAAAAGGTTGATTGAGAGGGTGATTATGAATAATGAGAAATTTTTTATTTTCATGAGCTGAGTCCTCTACTGATAGGTTAATAAGACCATGATTTCAATTCAGTAAGGATTATTGAGCCTTGATAACTGCATCAGAGTTTGGGTCCATTGGGAGAAAGAATTTTCTAAAAGATTTATAATGTTTTGCATCCCCAACACTCATATTTGAATGCACACACACACACACACACACACACACACACACACACATACACAAATGTGTCTTTCCTTTGCAGAAGAAATGAGCAAAAAGGTATAAAGAAGAGAATCTGATTGGATGATAGAGGGATGGAAAATGTTGTTCTGGAAGATAACCTTCAGAGAAGCAGAAGCCAAAGGTTTCAGACTCGTATTTAATAAGGACACCTTTGCACAATAAGGAAATGGCATAGACTCACTGCTAATATTAACTTGGAATGATGGCATTGTGGATATTTGGCCATAGAACCTTTTAGCATGTTTTGATTTGACAGAGACCGCAGGTTTCAGAATTTACTAGGAGGCTTGTTAATGTACAGATCCCTGGGCCCCACACCAGACTTCAATGAAATCAAATAGCTGTGGTGCCCAGGAATCTACATTTTAATAAGCCTTCTCAGGTGATTCTAAAACATGCCAGAATTAGGAACCATTATTGGAGGTTTTGGTAGACCAGTTGGCTCTAATAACATAACTGGAACTTCATTCTGATTTTCTGTTAATATTTAAAGATGCTTATACAAAAGTGAATTTATTCTATGGCCACCCTTTTCTCCTCAATGGAACATTTTCTTCCCATTCTCTAAGTTACTTTTCTTTTTACAAAAATGAACCCAGTCGTGAAAAATAATATGCCATGCTTTGGGGCCAAATTCCTTCTCCAGTTTTCTTTTGCATCAATATTTACAAGATGTTTTTTTTCTCTTTTCATCACCTTGTTTCCTTGAGTGTGATATCTTCTTTTTTTCCTATTTTTTCTTCCTATCTTAAAAAAAAACCCTCAACCTGATTATTTATTTATTCCAACAATAGCTCCTCAGCAGGGTGAAATTCTTAACGGTTTCTCAAACATGCAGTATGCCTCTGTATTTTTCTTCAAAGATAGCAAATACGTAAATGGATTACTCTTGATTTAAAAGCCTAAGTTCTGATGATGAAACCTGCACTCTGTTAAATATAAACTTTGATTTACAGCAGTAATAACAATTGTAATAATGGCGATGAGAACATCATGTGGTGAATGCTTTGCACTTTTTCCTGGTCTCAAAACTGTAAGAAGGACATTTTTGAAGTTTGTTCTCTCAGAGCCTACCCAGCTGTGTAGTCTTTAGGAAATTAAAAGGAGATCATATCTCAAATTTTTCTAAGCAATTATTGTGGGATATTAGTGTTATGATGTACAGTACATGGCCGGTGTGTGTGTGTGTGTGTGTGTGTGTGTGTGTGGGTGTGTGTGATGTGTTTCACTGAAACCTTTGAAGTGACCAATTTTACTTCATTCTGTCTGTGAAATATTAGTTTCTTGAATAAACAAATCACCAAATTTACAGTATAAAAAAATAATCAATGATTTTGTTGTTGTTGATTTAGTTTAGGTTACCCTGAAAATAAAAAGACTGAGGTGGAGATCTGCATTTAGGAATTTCACTGGGGAAAACTGGTAGGGCTGATAGGGGCAGGCTTACACACTCATGAGAACCAACTGAGCACATCTCTTTCCAACTCCTCCTTCAGTGGCATTGCATTGAGAGCACAAAATTAGCCACAGTGGGTGTATTTACACCATAGAAACTGGAAAATGGTATGAATCAAGGATCTGGAGAGATGGCTGTTAGGCATTTGCCAGCATGCCACTGAGATCATATACAATGGCACAATACTTAGGACACAATAAGGGAACAAGATTAGAAAGAGGGGGAATTTGAACTGTGATGTAATCATGACAAAGGCCTCAGTCAATTCCATGGGAAACTGTGCAACTGAGATAGTCCTTTAGAGTTATCACAAATATAGGGAAAGAAAATCAGGCCTTTGTGTCCTCTTACCATCAATTAGTGACTGGTTAGACGTGTAGGGCATTCATGACTTTGGGTCAGAAAATTCTATTCAGCTAAAGATTCAGCTGTTATCATTTATGGTAACACCTATGACCAAGCTTCAAACATGATCAATTCATGGTCAGGCTGTTACTCTATCCTTTCTCCCACTTTACTCCCTTCCCATCAGATTACTTTAAAAGGAACCCCAGAAATCATCTTGCTTCATGATAAATATTTCACTGAGATTCTCTGAAAGGTAGGGAATATCTTAATTTATTCCTCCATTCTCAACCTCATTGAAATATAGCTCTTCAGAATAGCAAAGGAATCAAAATGAATCAAATGTTAACCTTTGTTTTCTGTCTCATACATAGCCTGCATATGAATTCCCTGGATCAAAACTAGGAATTATTTCTAAAGTAGGTGTGTGGTATCTTGAAAGACAACCATGCAATCATCTTCAGAAACTTACCACATGCCAAACACTGTACTAAAGAAGTTCAACATAAGCCATCTTCCAGGTACTCTTGTAGAGATTTGTAATAGATTTCATGGATGGCAACAGGATTCAGTTTGCAAGTGGATTAGCAGAGCTAAAGAGGACTCCACGACTGATGGTACATGGTTCTTTCTTGGAATGCTTGTCCTCTTCTTTATCAAATCAACTTTCTTAAAAGGTTACTCAGCTAAACTTTATATATTAGCAGGAGTTACATTAATCCCCTTAATCTCTTATTCAATCAAGAATGAGAGAACAAGTCAAATCAATTTACATGTTTGGAAAAGGCTGACACCTATGCCAGTTTGGGTTTAAGTTAGAACTTGTTATTCTAATTCTCACTGCATCCCTTGATCCAAAGGAGAGACTGAAATCTGACATTTGCAAGTCAACTGCTAAGAACTTATCACAGACACAGATCAATAAAATCTCCAACAACAGAAAGTAAGAACAGAAACAAGAGAGGATTTTTGGTGCAGCATGAAACAGTGCTCCCTTTTATTCAGGCCAGATGCTAATTTTTATATCAAAAATATTGATTGAAGAGACTAGTGATTTTGGCTCTCACCCAAGTTTATTCAGGATCTTTCTTAATTAGGTTTGGGTCGGCTGCAGTGCCCATGGCCAAGGGTAGGTCTGGCTCCAATCACTACATCGAGCTCTCTACTTCATCACGGGCCAAGGACTAAGGCAAGGAAATTGCAGCTTCTTTGTTTCTCCTGCCTGAAAGTTTGGTTTTTTCCAGATTTGAAGCATGCATGGAGCAAATGTGTAAGGAAGACCAAAAGAAGTGTACTGGCTTCACTGAGATGAGATCAATCCACCCTACAACTTGACTGTGATCCCCTGCGTGAATAAAGCCCTGTGTGTGAAAAATGAATGGGTAGCAATGTGAGGTCATGGAAAAAGATCTTGGCATCTTTTAAATGAAAGCTTTTCAACAGACTGATGCCGTCAAATCCATCTATGAAGTTTTTTAAGCGGGTAAAATCATCTCTTTTTCAACCATGCATGGTTTCCCCATAACGTGTCTGTTTTGTAAATAATTGCAGTTGTCATGCAACTATTTTTATAGTGTCCATACCAATTCCATATAATTTATACAAGTCTTTTTAAAAACTTCACACACATAAAACTTTAATAAATCATAGTCACAAATTATAGACACCTATAACAAAATGGGTTTTCCACTCTCTATAAAATAGTGTGTTGATGTTAAAAATATATGTAATTCAGTCCCCCTAAAACATTTCCAACCAAAAAGCTATGAAGTTTGAGCTCTAAAAAATTATTAAATAAAACTTCAAAGTATAAATTTGTAAGAGATTTTATTAACAAGACAAGCCCAACTGAAGTCCATCAAATGTTAAAGATTTCCTACATAGATGACTTTATAACTCCCATAGATAGTTAATTGTTCTAAGAATATTATACACATGCATTAAAATATTTTATTAAAGTAGGTTCATATCTAGTAAAATAAAAATTCTTTTGAAATTTGCAAATTTTTTTTGCACATTTAGTATTTGTAATAGCCAAGTTGAAAGAAAACATGATAGCTTTTCATACTAATTGACCTGGCCCTCCACTGTGAATAAGAATAGAGGAACAGAGATTACCAAGTATTTGAGGAAAACCAGCAACACCAAAATGGGTAGTCAAGGTGAAAAAAGAGAAATTTTCACTGACATAAACAGTAATTAGTGGAAAAGAAAACTTTTAAGTGCTCTAATTATAAACCTGTAGGTCAAACTGGTTCTACTGTATGAAGATATTATATCCACAACATAAGAATTGGCAGCTGGGCACAGTGCTACATGCCTATAATCTCATGCTCAGGAGGCTGAGACATGAGGTTTGAGGGTTCAAAGCCAGCCTCAGTAACAGCAAGGCTCTAAGCAACTCAGTGAGTTCCTGTCTCTAAATAAAATACAAAAAAGCGCTGGGAATGTGTTTCAGTGGTTAAGCACTCCTGAGTTCAATCACCAGTAACAAAAAAAATAATAATAATTGTCTGATACTAAAAGGAACTCAGAATTTCCAGAATTTATGAATATTAAAAGTATTTAATATTCAAATGTTTGATGAAAATAAATCAGTAGAAAGCAAAGAAGAAATATTTTCAAAATCTCCTTCAGAATATAAACCAAAGGTCAAATATATTAAAAATGTGAAAGAAAATATAAAACACAATGGATTCATACAAGATGATCAATATTCACTCAATAAAAAAAGAGAGAGAAGGGCTGGGATTGTGGCTCAGTGGTAGAGCGCTCACCTAGCACGGGTGGGGCTCGAGTTCGATCCTCAGCACCACATAAAAAATAAAGGTATTGTGTTGTGTCCATCTACACCTAAAAATAAATAAATAAATAAATATTTAAAAAAATACTTACATTTAAAAAAACGTTGAGAGAAATGGAAAAATGTTGAATGCAAGGGGGGGAAAATCAACATATAACAAAAGAACTATTCCCCTGGGGTTGAAATGAAACAGAAGATGAAATGGACTAGTAAGTGCTCATCTAATGAATATTAAAAGATTCTTACCTAAACACACCTTCATCAATTTTATTACATCAAGGGTAAAGTGAAGAACTTAAAGTTTCCAGCTAGAAAAAAAAAAACTAAATCATCTCACCCAGAAGTAATTGATCTTATTACTAAATATTACAAATATGTCTCCAGAATGCCCATAACAATTTTTTCATCCATTAACATTGTGTAGATTATCCATTCCCTTACTCTGCACCAATGCTGGGTGTCACCGTTTTTATAGTCTTTACCAATGTGGTAGAAAAAAAAAATAGTTATCTTTAACATTTGATTCCATTTACTACTGATATGATTTTTTTTCATATGTATGTTAGTTTTTTGTCTGTCTTTTGCAATTTTTTTTAAATTTGTAGTCCCTGCCTCCTTCTCTATTGCAAATGTCTCATTAGCAAAACTGGTTGCTAAACAACAGTGAAGCAATGCCTTCAGAACCTAGAGGGAAAATAGTTTTCAATCTAAAATTCTATATCCAGAAAAATCCATCTAATGAAAGGAGACCCATTAGGGATATTTTTACGTGAAAGTTTATGTCCTTGATACCCTTTAAAAACTTACTTGAAAAAAAATACTGCAATAAACTCTTCTAAGCATGAGAAATCATGGTATCCAGGAGACAGGATTTATCTAGAAGCATAATGAAAAATTCCAGAATGACCATTTCAAATTAAAATAGATAAAATGGCTACAATAAGAAATAATGAATTACTTTTTGCACCATATCAAAATCTAAGCTATCTCTGATTGTCCAGTGCTCTCTTCCTCATGGTGTTTCAAGGACCCAGGTTGGTGTCCAGCTAGTGATCCACCCATCCCCTTGGACTTTGTCATTACATGCAATCCCCATCTGGTGACTAACTTAACTCTTTGAACACACTTTGAGAGAGCTGGCTGACCCTGATTCCTCAATGTAAACAGAGTATATACAGAGATTGGTAAGAAGCAGAATCACTGCAAAAAACATCCTGATAACCTCAGTTCCTAGAGTTTCAGCTCTCCTCTCCCAACACTGCTCCAATATCAATTTCATTTACTTACATCAGATTGAAAAAAAAAATCTTAAAAATTTCATCCATATTCTAGTCCTAGAACCTAGAGGCATAAACCCACTCCCAAATGGTCCGTAGGCTAAACCAGTCACTTCTCATCCCATCCCTGCTTCTCATTACCTATGGACACATAAACCTAATTCCTCAGTGTTAGAGTCTGTAAACAAGTCTGGATGGCACCTGGCATTTTGCCAGGGGGAGTGGTTTGTGGGGTGGCGCCAGCGAGCCATTAAGTGTGGAGATTTCTTATTGGTTGACTGCTGTATCTAGTTTATGTTAATTAAGATAAGCTGTGTGGAATGTATAAATATCCCTCCGGTCCTACAATAAATGGCTCCCACTCCTGCTGTATCAATGTACACAAGTTGTTTGTCACCGCCCCCCCAGGGTTATTTTGCTGCAGCCGGACTGCAGCACCTCAGAAATGATATGCTTATTTCTGTTCACAGCATGCAAGGTGGCTGTCAGATGTGAGTGCTAATAAAACACCTTTGAAAAGTCTGGGCTGGGATGGAGGAGGGGGCATTAGAAAAGTGGGTGTCCATCTGCTGTCCCAGCCACGAGAACATGGGCATGCTTAGTCTGGCCCATATGCTCCTTGGGATATGAAAAGAGAGGTGATAGGCTTCTCACCTCTGTGATCTTCTCTCTGCTTCCCAAATTGTCACACCTCACTTCAGGACCCTCCTGGGTTTCATTAGTGATGGGGAAAGCAAGCCAACTGGAGTTCCGTATAGATTTGTTTGGAATTGTCTCTTTTAAAATTTCACTTTCACAGGGTAATAGCCTGGAGCCAACTCTTTAGTGAAATGCTAGAAAAGAGAAAATATGGTCCACTTTACAGCTTGTTTATCCATCTGCATTTTCCCTGGTATACGTTCCTGGAGTCCCTCCTCTCCTAGGTTATGACCTTTCAGGGTTTTGTAGCTTATTCAAAGCTACTCTTCAGTGACAGTTAAGGACTTGAAGAGGTAGCCACTAAAAATAACAGCATGAACAGCAATTAATTTTTGCCCCATCCCTCTGAAAGGCCTTCCTCTGCTCCACCTTCCAGCCTTCAATGTGAACATATGTGAGTAATGTGAAAATAGAATTTATATACAGTAGGTCTTCACCTTGTAGAAGGAAGAACGTGAGGACATGTTTTCAGAAAATTCTTGTTCATCCTAATCCCATGGGCATGTTCAGATCTTTTGGATTTATACTTCCAAAGTTTATGATAAAACAGATGTTCTATTAAAGAAGAAAAGCTTAAAATGAGAAAGAGGCAAGTTGAACACAGATTTAGTTAACAAAAAGAGCAAAGAAATTATTTAAAAGATGCCTTATGTTCATTGTCATGCTCTTATATTTTACTCCTAAAGAATTTCAAACAGGACAAACTCCTTGCAACATTGCATATTATTTATCAATTATTTTGATATTTTTACATGCACACATATTTCTTTTTCTTTAATCTTTGTTTTATTTATTTATTTTTATGTGGTGCTGAGGATCAAACTCAGTGCCTCATGCATTCGAGGCAAGCACTCAACCACTGAGCTACAACCCCAGCCCAAATTTGAACTTATGAGGTACATTCAAAACGTACATATCTCTTAAATTTGCAATTTCACCTCTAAAAATGCACGTTAAATAAATGCTTAAGACTTTTAGTCTCTAGTGATAGTGTGATCTAAATACTTAGAAATTTCAGATTGGGGATATAGCTCAGTTGGTAGAGTGCTTGCCTTGCATGCATAAGGTCCTGGGTTCAATCCCCAGGACAAAAAAAAAAAAAAAATCTCGGAATCTCTTCCTTTATAAAATAGAAACAATAGGTAAATGTAAGATCTTTTTACATGCAGGGCTGGACCTGAAAGAAAGTTAGAAAAATCCCCAGGATTTTAAATAAAGAACCTTGAAATCTTAAACTGGAATAGCTGAGTTGAAACTCTGGCAGCCCTATGGGAATTTTCTGGTCTCAGTAACACAGAGGTTTTAAAGATGAAGACTTAGACTGGTGAGAAGTTAGAAAAGAGAAAGATGATCAACTTTTTCTGTCTTGGTTCTAGATGAAGAAAAAAAAAATGGTGTACTCTGAGAATTCATGATCATAGTCCTGGCCTGATGGGTTTGGCATATACATATATACCAGAACTTTTATGTCAATAAATTAACATAGAATATGATCTTTGCTAGTAATACCCATTACATGCCTGAAAGAAGGCATAATAAAAGCTCTTAGAAAGGCCATATATTTACATTGGGATCTCACTGAGGTCCCACAGAAGATAAACTCACACTCCCAAATTACAGCACACATAGATAAATAATCTGCTATAAGCAAGAGCAATAGAAGCAGATATCAGAAATAACAATAGATACCTTCCATTAGACATTGAAAAAACAATCATGCTTAAATGATTAAATATATAAAGAATGGATAGAAATTATGAGAAAAATAGGATAGGTTTGGAAAGTAAAACTTTCATAAATAAAAAAAAATCATTGAAAACAAAAATCTCAAAAGATGTTAGATATAGCTGAAGACAGAATTAGGAATCAATTCAAAATGCAATCCAAAGAGATAAAGAGAAAATATGAAAGAAGTTTTGAGAATGAATAAAGGATGTCATACAGATTAAGCAATAAGAATCAAATGTAACAGTTATGAGATTTGTTTAATTTTAATGTTTTAGTTTTTAGAATTTTTGTAAAATTTATTTAAGTTAATTAACTTAGTATAAATGATAACCATTAAAATGCATCTAATGATATTGAAGGCATGAATTACACACCAAATTAAATGCTTTAGTATTTAAGACAGGTATCTACATGCATCCACAAGAAAAGATTTTAAAAATATACCTAATTTTCTCTGGGTAAACAGGGTGTGTGTGTGTGTGTGTGTGTGTGTGTGTGTGTGTATGTGTGTGTGTGTGTGTGTGTGTGTGAGAGAGAGAGAGAGAGAGAGAGAGAGAGAGAGAGAGAGAGAGATCTAGATATCTTCCACAGTTAAAAAATAAAATTAATTTTGGGCTGGGGATGTGGCTCAAGCGGTAGCGAGCTCTTCTGGCATGTGTGTGGCCCGGGTTCGATCCTCAGCACCACATACCAACAAAGATGTTGTGTCTGCTGAAAAATAAAAAATAAATATTAAAAAATTCTCTTTCTCTCTCTCTCTCTCTCTCTCTCTCTCTCTCTCTCTCTCTCTCTCTCTTTCTCTCTCTCTCTCTCCTCTCTCTCTAAAAAAAATCAAATTAAATTAATTTGATTTTGAGGAAAAATAGTGACATACTCAAACAACTCATATTATCCTCTCAGATTAAAATTCTTTATTGATTCATGTCTTGATTGAAGTCCCCACTGTCTCAGTGCTGAGCCCTAAAGGGAGTAGTCCATTCTGCTTACAGGTTTGAGTCTTTGCAGTCAGAGATAACAGAGTTAAGAAGTTCCCTGAGAGGCTTCCTGATCCACACAGAGTGAAGTGTGGATCTCAGGTAAGAAGTATCCGTCACACAGGCACCTCTGGCCAGCTTTTCCTGAATCCCCTCAGCTAACTTCCCTAAAGAGTCCCCCTGCAAATTTTTCAGGAAACAAATAGCTTCTACGAGGACACTGACAGAGATGGACCCCATCCTGTTTTATAGGATGAATTCATGGATTGCCCCCAATATTGCCATTGACCAAATCCTCACCATGCTGGAGTTTTTACTCTGTGGGGTTCAGGGAAGGAAGGCCTGACCTGCATTGTAGTAATCATTCATCCAGGTGCTCCCCACCTTACTCTGAATCCTGATTGCAGCCCTCACAGGTAGACGGCCACTCACAAGAACCTGGATACTAGCAAGAGAAAAATCTAGGGGAAATATGGTGATTTCAAGGGTAAATGCTACTGTGAACTGCAAGTTTCCTGTTTCTGGAGTCCTAAGGTTGTACTGTAATGGCAATTACATATCTCAAGATGCAAATACTGTCAATATGCTATAAACTCATCAATTTCTAAGCTGCGTAATCTCATACATCACAATCTGATAAAAGCCACCCTATTTGATCGAATGCCTGTAACCTGCCAGGCCCCTGTTTAGATCCTGTTATAGCACCAGAGGGGTGCTATGAGAACTTCTTTAGCTTCCCCACTGTGTAGACCAGCCCTTCCACAATCAATGGTATTTTTCAATCTTCTGCTAAGTACAATCCAGCCCCTGCCTTTTCTTCCAGCCTCACTTTTGTATCCTCAAAATTTCCCCAGTGCAGAAATTCTAAAACAATAACTGAATATATATTAACCCATATTCTTCCTAGAGTAAAACTTGGGTCAGTATCATTCTTCCAATATTAAACATCAAGAAATAGAGTAAAGAGCAGACAAGAAACAGTGGAATATAATGACATAAATTACTGAGCTACAAGATATTATGCCATTTCTTTGGCCTCAAAAGCTGAGGTCTCCCCCCTTCTCCTAAATTCCCTCCCTATATAATCATTCTGAACTGGACATTGGGAAAAGAAGATAAAAACTACTCTGTCCCTACCTGCAAAATGTTCATATTCCCTCTTGTTCACAGAAGATAGGAGTTGCTGTCTCAGGAGCCACCCTCCCACATAAGCCAGGAAAGTTGGGAGATGAGCACCTCAGTCTTTTTTTTTCCCCACTGGGAGATAATTTGAAGGTATGTTCTATGCTGTCTCTCAGAATGTCCTCAGCAGGACAGAACTCCAGTTACCTGACTTGCTTGCCAATCAACATTCTGTCACCATGTTTTTGGAATCACTTCCTAAATAAATGACTGGCACCCAAATACTTGTCCCTACTATAATTTTAGGTGGACCCAAGCAAAAAGACATCTCTTTCTCTTTTACCCACAAACATCTAATCTTGAGGTCTATGGTCTCCTTAAAGTCATGTGAACTTCCTTAGCCAACTATGGTACTGTTACAACCTTCTCCACAGAGCCAAATGTTAGCCTTTCCATAGAACTGTCTTGACAAAGAAACCCCAACTCAGGCAACCGAGAGCTGCTCCCTTGTAAATGGGATTAAGTCCCTTTTACAGGTGGTTTCACAGAGTCAGCTACTTCATCCTCCTGCCTTCCGCCCAGAGAAGATGCAGCAGAAACACCTTCTCAGACAAAATGCCAGTGCCTTGATCTTGTTTCTGGAGTCCTGAGGTTGTACTGCAATGGCAATTACATATCTCAAGATGCAAATACTGTCAATATGCTATCATATCTAATCTCCAGAACTGTGAGCAGTGAATTTCTGTTTTTTTTTACAAATTACCCATTCTATGATGTTCTGTCATAGCAGCACAAAGAGAGAAGTACAATATTTGAAATGTTGAAAGAAAAAAGTCACTAAACCAGAACTCTATTATTCAGTGGAATCATCCTTCAAAAATGAAAGGGAAATTAAGACTTTGCTCTGCCAACCCAAAACTGAGGGAATTCAGTGCTAGAACCATCCTACAAGAAATGCTAAAAGAAGTTATTTAAGAAAAAGGAAAATGATAGCAATCAGAATAGAAGAGCAATGAAGAGGAAATAAGTAAAGGCAAAATAAAATATTTTGCTTTTATTATCCTAATTGATTGAAATGATAACATCTAAAAAGTTATAATAGTCACAGTGTATTGAAAAAAATCTTAGCATGGTTAGTGAAATAAATGGCAGCAATGTCACAAAGGACAAAAGAATAGAGAATATTCTATTGAAAAATACCTGTGCTTCATGTACAGTGTTCTAGCATTATTTGAAAGTGGACTAAGAAGGTTTTTTAAAAAAATAAAGTTGATTATGCATTCTATGGAAACCACTAATAAAAACTTTAAATATTACTGATATGCTAAGGAAGGAGATAAAGAGAAATCAATCACAGAAAATGCTCAATGAAAACCAGAAAAGGCTAGTTGTGGTACACTCCTGTAATCCCAGCTACTCAGGAGGCTGAGACAGGAGGATCTTCAGTTCAAAGACATCCTCCAGCAACTTAGTGAGAACTTGTCTCAAAAAAAGTTAAGAATGGCTGGGGGTATATATAGCTCTAGTGATAGAGCACCCCTAGGTTCAATCCCCAGTACAAAAAAAAAAGAAAAAAAGCAGGAATAGAGGAGGTGAAAAAGATTTAAAAAACAAATAACATTAAAAACATAAGAAAAACAGTGACAAGTATGGTAGTTGTCAATCCAATTATATCATTAATCACTTTAAATCTGAATGGTCTAAATTCACTTGTTAAAAGACATAGTTCATTAGAGTGGATGGAAAAAAAATCAAAAAGGTGGCAAGTGGAAGAGTCCAGATATAGTCCCAAAGATGTTCTGAATCCAAAACAGAAACTCTTTCCACTTTACCAAAGCAGCTGTGTATTTCTATTATATTGTTAAATGACTCAGTCAGTAATTTCTTTGATATTCAAATATTTCCTGAGTCAAGCTACAGCTATCAAAACATTTTTAAAAAAGGTAAAAAATGACCTTAGATATTCAAAGAGTTGTTAAAGTACTTGGGTATACGAATCAGGAATGCATTAGGCTGAAAGTAAGAAAATATGCAATAAAACACTGGCTTACACAAATAGGTGTTTAGATTTCTTACCTAAAAGAAAAGTCAGAGATAGGCAGTCTCTGGCATGGTTTCTGCTGATCCTACAGCACTATCAAGCAGCCTGTTTCTGTTCTTCCATTCCACTATGCTTGGCATTTGTCCTTATGTCTATTGCCTGATTATCACAAGGAGGTCATCATGATTTGGGAGTTCCCATTACTGATCAAAGCAGTTCAGAGGAGGAAAGGGGCATGCTAGTAGTATATTCCCTGCTTCATCAAGAAAGTAAGTACTTTCCCTGAAATCCCCATAGAAGACATCTATTTACAACTTAGTGATATGAACCATGTCATGTAGCTGTCAAGTAGCTGTAAAAATGAGCATTTAGCTCCTTTAATCTAAAAATCTGATGTCGGTGAGAGAGAAAAACCTAGACCAATCTCTTAGAGTGGCGATCATATCCAGATGAAAATAGAAAATCCAATGATCCAATGATTTACCTATTATTGGTTTTATATGGTCTTCTTTTGTTTGCACTTTGGATTGATTTCCTTAAAAAAGAAAAGTGTTTTCACTGAAAATTCTGTATGTAAGCCACACATTCACTTATCATTATCTGACACTTTTTCCTTTCCATCCTCAGCATAGAGCTGGTCTCTGACCTATATCCTAGTCTATATTCATGTTTGCATGCATTATGACATACACCTTAGATGAAAAGACATAATTTAGATAAATGTATTATACAAATGATATGCAAAATTCTTCCACATTTTTTATATAAATCTTTCAAATTATTTCACTTTAGGATAATTTAGGTCGTTTATTGTAGAGTATCAAGCCAGAAGTCAGACAGAATGTTCTTAGTTGCAAACAGTTGAAAGTCCAATTTCAAATGACTCTCTTAAAAACAATGAAAGGAGATCTCAACTTCAGCAGAGGTTGGTCCAGTGAGTTAGAAATGTTGCCAAGGTTTCCATTTTATTATTTTTTTTCCTTTCTCCATCTGTCTTTTATGCTATCCATGATATCAACTTCACAATAAGATTGGATTGCCTCATGCTCACATGATGGCTGCCAAGGACTGCAGAGCTAAATATCTTCTCATGGATATATAAAATTGCTTTTATCTCTGCCATTTAGTTTGTTACAGTTCTTCACTTTGCTCTAACAAGACCCAAATTAGTTGCATACTTGCTGTGGAACCAAACACTGTGGCACTAAGTAAATAATGTTCTGATTAGTGACAGCCAACCTAGACCCATTCCTGAAGCTAGGAATGAGATTGATCAAAAGTAATGAGATTGATCAATAGTAGGAGAGGCAGGTGAACTGGGATGCTGAAAAGGTAACCATGGTTAAACTAGAGCCAGATTCTTACATTGCTTCTTTACCATCTGTTAGCATAAGTCAGATTCCTCCTTTAAAGCCTGTAAGTAGTGTGACCTGTTCAACCCACCCCTGAGACACCTTGAAAGGATTAAATAAGACAACTTAAATGGATGTACTTGGTAAACTATAAAATATTCAGCAATGAAGCATGCTTCGGAATGGATTTCCGTTATGTACATTAAGCAGCTGCTGGCAGTGAGCGACCTGTCCACATTCACTTGGCTTTTCCCATTCCTGTGTACACCATTCAAATTCCAAATGCAAGCACCTATATCCCTTTGTGGGGTTTTTTCTGAAGACTGGCTTTTGCTGCCCACATGGACATCCTGTGCTAGAGAATTGATGCCCTTCTCCCCAACCCAGGAGCATCCCAGCCTGTGACTGACAAACTGTGTAATCTGGAAGGTGAGCTAATTCTGAGACATGTTCTTCACAGATCCCAGAGTGGCACAGCATGATTAAGCTCCAGGTGCCCTGTATGGTAATTGGCTTGCTGACACATCTATTTTTTTGTTTTGTTTTGTTTTAGATTCCTTCCCACCTGGTTTAATTCCCACCCTTGCCCTGAAATCATCTCCCCAAAAAACTTTTTACACTCTTATCCTGATCTCTGCATCAACTTCTGGAGGAACCCAAATGAAGATGTACATTAAACTAGTATCATGTAAATACGACAACACATATTTGTCATGGAAAATACATACCAGACATTTTATTTTAGAATACATTCAATGATTCTCTTCAAACTGCTTCTGTGTAAGTTTTCATTTTCTATGTATAGTGTACCTTTGTTTCTAATTAATTCATTATGTTGCTGGGCTAACCGAGGGGTCAAACATGGCCTGCCTCCAGAGAAAGATAAAACACAAGCAATGGCACCCAGATGTATTTTTCACAAAGTCCTGTCTTGAAGATAGATAATGCTATTAGAAAGTAGAACCCACAATTAGTATATTTATCAGTAAAATACACACTAGACTGTGATAAATTTGCATGTTTGAAGGAAAAATCTGTTCAAGATGCATTTATGTAGCCATCATTAAAAAAAAAAAAAAATGAAGAAGTTTCATTTTGCACTGAGTTCTTTTCTATTGTAACCGAGCTGTTAGGGCTGCACTGAACTGGTCATTTCATTTTCACTCTTAGGAAATGATGACCTGTTTTGTTATATGAGCATTTTGGAAGAACAATTTAGCTTCTAGCAAGGCTTTATAGAAGTATTATAATGTAGATACCTAGCTACATCTGTTTTTTTTTTTTTTTAACAAATCAAATTTGGTCAAAATCTTAACCCTGCCTCCTCAGGGTCTTGGCTAGTTCCTATTTAGAGTGTCTTAAATCATCTTGGTTGGCTCTTTCTCATTATTTGAGTGATAAAAGGACTTTTTTCTTTCACTACCTAGGACTATGCTATCTAAAACAGTAACCACTTGTGAATGAGGAGCACTTCAGATGTGTTATATATACAAAATGTAGACTGGATTCTGAAGACAATGTGAAAAAAGAAGTACATCCTTTTACTAATAAATTTTATATTGATTATATGTTGAAATATTTTGATATACTGAGTTAAAAATATATTAGAATTAATTAATTTTACCTGTTTATTTTTACTTTCTTGATGTGGCCACCAGAAAATTTAAAAATATATATGTCGCTCCTACCTATGGCCTACATCATATTTCTACTGTTCCATGCAAACCTAAACCACCCTCAATTCCCAAACCACCCTCACAGCACTCTTTGACATCAAAGCACTTTATCTCTCTCTGGAATTATACAAGTAAATTACCACTTGTTTACTTGTATACTATAAGTTCCAAGGATCTTGTCAGCCAAGTTTATTCTACACCAGTGTCTGGCACATGGTAGAGTTGAAAACTATTTCATGAAATAAATAGATGAAAGAATAAAGGAATGAGGGACCCTCAGCTAGCGTTTCCACCTTATTTGAGTGCTCTCTGGGTTAATGAGCTAGACTGCAGCCCCCTGGAGGAAGAGGAGGGGCACTCACACAGAATGAACAGCACTTGCTCTCTGGCCATTACTGAATTGTATTATGCAGTTTTCTTTATGATACTGCCCTCAGAAATGTAAGACTCTTTGCTTCGTCTGGTCAGAATGGCAAACCCAACTAACAGATCCAGTTCACCAGAGGATTTGCCAGTTATTGGGAAGCTAATGACTCAGTAACTAAGGTGATTGACTGGGATCAAACAGACTCTTTAACGGACCTTCTGCTTAGCCAACAATCATTACAACAATAAAGAAACTAGAGGGACTGCGTTAGGCTAGAAGTCACCACTAATTGCTGGCCTCTGAGTCCCATAACTGCCATTAAATGGCTAACAGTGTTATATAAGTGATATAATTAAGCTTCATAGTTGACAACCCCATTAAGTGGAATGAGAAAGTTCACACTCTGCTCACTACTGTTATTTTTAGATTTGCCTGTCTGAAGACTCAAAGATTTTGTCCAGACCATATCGAAACCTACTTATTCCTTGATCTGAATTAGTTCTGTTCTCTACAGAAAGCCAAAAATCTGGGGTTGGCCAAGCACAGAGTGAATTACTTGATAAGTTGTGTTTTTCCCCATATTATCCTAGAATAAGGATTTCTGGATTGAAAGAAAAGGAAAGGTATGTATTTTGAACTCATGTCTAGATTGTCTAGGGTTCCAATTCTCTCCTGGCCAATGATTTACAGAAAACCTTTGAAGATTTTTTTAACACCCTTGCATCTATGATTCCTGATTTAGGTTATTCCTGCTGTAAAATACTTTGGTTACAAAGAAGGCAAATAAGAGTTTGATTTTTATGTATATCTTATTATTATTTATTATTATCATTATTATTATTATTATTATTATGCCCTTCCTAAAATATTTCAAAAGAATACATTTAAAATTTACCATCTATGATGAATATAAATACCAAAGCCTCCCTAGGGTCTTTCACAGTCTTTGTCAAAAACCTGGAAAATTTCAGCCTAGTATTTTGATGTATTCTCCATATAGAACAAACAACAACGTACAACGTCTGTTGTTTTTTTTTATTGTTATTATTGTGATAAGAACAATGTGTTAGTTTGGGCAGCTATCACCAACTATCATAGACTAGATAGCAGTTTATAAGCAACAGGAATGTTGCATTTTTCAGAGCTCTGGAGGCTGGAAGTGTGAGATCAAAGTGCCATCATGGCCTTGCTCTAGTGAGGGCCCTCATCCAGGTTGCAGACTGCCAACTTCTCATTGTATTCTAAAGTGGCAGCAAAAAAAAAAAAAAAAAAAAAAAAAAAAAAAAAAAAGAGTGAGGGCTTTCTCGGGGTGTCTCTTTATAAAGGGGACTAAGCCTTTTCTTGGGGTCTCAATCCTCATGATCTATTTACCTCCAAAGCCCCTCGATTCTAATACTTTTACATTAGGGGTTAGAACTTCAACATGTGAATTTGAAAGGGGATGCAAATATTCAGTCCCTTGTAAACATTTAACATAAGATCTGCTCTCTCAGCAAATCTTTAAGTGAATAACACTTAAACTCTTTTATTTTTGCCATGAATTCCCGCCTCATCCAACAACAACAACAACAAAAAATTCATTGTCATCCTTGTTATTTATAAACAGCTTTTTCCAGCTTACAACAACATGTATACTTTATATCATTTCCATCCATCCTTCTTCCTTCCTTCCCCCTTCTGTACATTTACAAAATATGTACCATGCTTCTACTATTTAAGATGAGCCAACAGAGAGTAGGAGACCTGGCACCTCTCCTCACAAAGCTCCTCTAGTGAAAGAAACAGCACAAATCCATTCATCTTGCCTCTGTACTTTAGTCACAAGTCACTTGAAAACAAGGACCACTTTCATCCAGGGGTTCAGGGAGGGTATCAAGAATACCTTTTAAAGTGACCACTGTCCTTTAAATTATTTTTAAATCCATGTGCAAAACTGACTTTGTGTATTTCCCTCTAGGTCTCTGATTAAGATATTTAGTGAATGGTTGAATCCTAAACCCTTGTATCCAGAGGAGGATACAAAAAACTAGTTGGAGCAGCTGCCACAGAATGGTGTCCAAATCTAGGAATTTCCAAGTCCAGTCATAGCTTGTGCATTAGTTTTAGTGATTCTACTTCTGAGGGTGTCTTGTTCTGTAGATTAAGTCCTTCACCCAACTGTCCTGATTTTACACTTCCTGTTCCACTCCCCAAATCGAATGATGACAACATACAGCTCCATCTAGCAGTAATGAAACTCAATATGAGGCAGGAGGATTACAAGTTTGAGGCCAGCCTGGGCAGCTAAGAAATACTCTGTCTCAAAATTAAAAAAAAAAAAAAAAAGAAAAGAAAAGGAAGAAAGAAAAAAGAAAAAGAAAGGGTTGGGGATGTAGCTCAGTAACGGAGCACCCTGGGCTCAGTCTCCAGTAATGTAGATAAATAAATAATTCCCAAAGGCACTGTGACTATTTCATTGACTTTCTTCATTGGATTTCCTTCATCATCTCCGAAATCAGGTTAATGATACCAATTGAAGACAAGATTCATAGAAAAGAATCAAAAGTAATTTAAATTGATCAATGCCAAATGTCATTCGCACATCACACATAATCTGTAATTAATAAGCGGGTCGCCTTTCGAACACCGTCAGCAATGAGCACTCACCACTTGAAAAGCATCTGTCACTTTAAATCATCTTTATCCTACAGCAGGAAACCTATGGAGACTGTCTTCTCTTTTGCAGTTAACTGTAAATATGTTCCTGGAAGTTGGTCAACCCTAAGACGAAACACTAAACCTCAATGTCATGAGAACTGTTACTGTAAACCTCTCAAGTCACCTTCTAGCGAAATCACCTCTCTGAGAGTGTTTGGATCACACCAGGAAAGAAATAATGGAAGCCCAAGGGGAAGATGGAGAAAAGCACTAGTTTAGAACTCATGTGGGTTACTTTATCATAAACTTGCTTAATTCATCTAAACCTATTTTGCCCCTTACAGAAAATAAAAAGCCAGACACTGTAGTGCACGCCTGCAATCCCAACAATTTTGAGGAGGCTGAGGCAGGGGGAATCACAAGTCCAAGGACAGCCTCAGCAATTTAGGGAAGCCCTCAGCAACTTTGCAAGACCCTGTTTCAAAGTCAAAAAATACAAAAGGGTGGGGACGTGGCTCCGTGGTGGAGCACTCCTGGGTTTAATCCCTACTACCAAAACAAACTAAAAAACTAAAAATTAAAAAAAAAAATCATTAAAGTGACCAAAAAGATGAAATGATATTTGAGATAAATTTCCTCTGAATCTGAGTCTTGAAAAAAATCCAGTATAAATGACAGCTCCAATGCCAGACACAGGCTCAGTTGGCTGCTTAGGGGAGACACTTCAAAGTAGGGGGAAAGTGAAGAAATGGCTAAATTTTAACCAGAATAACAGGCAAACAGTGCAATGCAGCAGATAAAATCAGCCTCAGTTTATAGAAGATAACTATCCTTATCTTCCCACATTTCTTTTTTTAAAGACAGAACTCCTCAAACTTTAAATTTCCTCCTAATCTGGATTATGTTACCCAGGGCAGCTCCCCACCCCCTAGTGAGAGGGAGGAGTTAGGAGTGAGCTTCATTAGCCATGATGATAATTACACATATTTTCAAAGAGTCTTTTATCCCCAAGGCTTGAAGTGCCCTATAAACATTAATTAATTTAAGCTCTGGGTAGGCGGCACCATGACCTCTTTTGTAGAGTAAACAGAAGTGTACGGAATTAAGTGATTTTGCTGGGCTCATTCTGGCAGCCAGCAACTGAGTAGTGAACAAAATCCAATCTAAACGACAGCTCCAGGGCCAGGCTCAGGAGCTCAGGCTCAGGGGCTGCGTGGAGCAGAGAGAGGAGAGACACTGCAAAGTGGGGTAAAGGGAAGAAATAGCTAAATTTTTTACTGGAATAACAGGTAAACAATGCAACCCAACAGATATAATCAACCTCAGTTTATAGAAAGATAATCATTTTTATCAACACCGACACCCCTTTTTTTAAGGCAGAATTTCTCAAACTTTAATATGCATCCATATTTCCTGGGGATCTTGCTCACCTGCAGATCCTGAATCATCAGCAGGTCAGTGGTGAGGTCAGAGTCTTCCCAGTTCCAACTGTGAAGCTCTCAGGTGATGCTGATGCTGAACTTAGACACATTATATAATTGTCTGTTATTTTCTTGTATTTTGTTTTCTTTCTTTGACCCTGTTTCATTTTATTTTTTTTTCAATACCCACGTGTTACCTTTTCATTGTCGCCCCCACTCCCTTTTAAAATGGATGTATCATAGTTATTGAGAGTGTGTAGGTCTTACAGGATACTTTCTGAGTTTTGACCTTATTTGGAATTTGGAGGCAACATTGTGCTACAAATACCACCCTAGAGTTTGGGTCACTTGCTGTTTGATCACAGCAAAGACAGACTGCCAGTCCTTTAGCAGATCTGCCTCAGCTCTTCCTACAAAATGCACAAAACGAAATTTCATTTTGTGATTTTGATTATTTGATTTAAATATTTTAATTTCTCTCAGTCTTCCTTTCAAGAGGAAGCTTTAAATTAAGAAAAAAATTAAGAGGACCACTAGACATAGGCAAGTTTGCACTGTTTGAGCAAGGGGAAATTATGGTTTAGAAAAAAAAAAACATGAGATTGTATTTAAACAATTCTAAACCACAGAGGTGAGAAGGAAGACGATTAGTCAGTCATTCATAGTTTTCTTTTTTCCTAGTGAAGATAAACATCTGGATATTTGGAAACATTTGGGTAATAAACCCGCTTTTCAAGTTTTCATTATAAACAAATTAATGTAGTGATTTTTACTGAGGGCAGGGTTATCTATAAAGCATGCTGCTAGTTGACTTGGGATGTAGATGTTGTACAGACTCTGGAAAAGTTTATAGTCAAGTTTATAATCACATTTAGCAAGATAATAACATACAGGAGCAAGGAGCAGGGAGGCTCCGTTCAGGGCACATTCATCTAGGAAGACCCAGGAAAAGTTCCTGGAGGTGGTCTCTTTAAGGTGGGACCTCACCAAGGACAGGTTGTAGTGGACCATTGGGTATACCAGGACAAGGAATACAGACAAGGAAAAGTACAAAAGAGGGAAGAACTGAATGAGAACCTAGGAAGCTCATTCCTGTTGTTACTACAAAAGAAAAATAGGATGTTGTTTTTCTTTTTCATTTGCAAATGTAGCTATAGCAAAATGCGACTGAGTTTATACAAATCATCATGCATGGCCACACTTTGGTTTTTCATTCAAGAAATATTACTAAAGGCCAGTGTGTATCCAGCACTGTGCTAGGCTTTGGGCAGATTCAGGGCATACTCTGATGCAACAGACAGACAGCTCATGGAACTTACATTCTAGTTAACTAACCAGACAAAAGAAAGAAAAAAAAAAGTCATTGCTACACATAGGTAAATGATGAAAAGCAAAATAAATGAAAGAGATATGGACTTGTGATCAAGAGGATGGACTTGTTTTATACAAGATGATCAAGGAAGACCTCCCTGACAAGGTGGCATTTCTACTAATATCTGAAGGAAAAAAGTACTTAGACTTTTAAGAAAGGAGAAGCACAGGGAAGATACAACTACAGGACTGCTTGTGCAAAGGATTGAGACAGAAAAGAATGGACAGGTTCCAGGATCTGTCAGAAGAACAATGAACCTAGCGCTTAAGAAGCCAGGAGAAAAATGGTCCCAGATAGATAGGGCCAGCCCTCAAAAACCAGAGAGATCCTAACAGAGCCCTATGGGCCATGATGAGAACATTTCATTTTAGTCCAAGAGCAGTGCACAGCCATGGATGAGTTTCAAGTTGGAAGTGGTGTGACCTGATTTGCATGTTGAAGAAATCATTCCCTCTATTGTGAGGAGACAAGAATTGGAGAAGGACAAGAAAGGAAATGAGAAGAGCCCAAGTGTTGAAGGAGCCCTGGCAGAGAGATGGCAGAAGCCTGACTGAGTGGCTGGCACTGGAGCTGAGAAGTGGTGAATTTCGTTTGTGGTTGAAGGTAGAGAATCAATGGGACTAGCAAATGGATACACTGTGGAGGGCGAGGGAAGAAAGAAATTCAAGTAACTGGATGGATGGCGTTATTTTGGATTTTACGTGCCATTGCTACCTATATTAGCACAGATCTTTAAATGTTGTCAATTTAAAATGAAAGAAAAATAATACCTAATTATCATAAGAATCCCTAAAATGCTACACATGCTACTGAAAGATAAATATTCATATGCAAGAAAGGCAATGAGAAAGTACATTCAGATTTTCACTCTGAGTGTTCAGAAATATCACAAATATGTGTTTAAGTTTTCCCTGATGACATGTGAAAAATTAAAAATCAAGAAAAAAATAGGATGAAGCAGAATAAAACTGTGGATTCTTAGGTGATAAACATTTTGAAGCTATTTACCCCTTTCTACTCACCCCTCCCCCTCTAGGTCAATGGTGTGCTGATAATATTTAGCAACTAGCAGGGGAGGGGGCCCAGTGAGGTAGGGGAGCCCTGGTTTATAACATTTGCATTCCCTCCATAGCTGATTTCAAGTCATTGATGTGACATCACTTGACACAGAATTGGGAATTTTTATTATTCCATATAATAATCGAATTGAGAAGAGTTTGGCAGAATCACACCATTATATGGTATCTACCCATACAGACACAAAGACATGAATAAATTTAAGAGCATAGGTAATCATAAAAAGCAAAGAGAAAACAAATTTTGAGTATTACCTTTGATAACAATGTAATTTGTTTTTACATTTTGTTTTATCATTTGAATTCTAGAAAAGGTTTGCCTTACCAGAATATTCATGAATAAGCCGTAATTATGTGCACAATAACTGGGTGCTAGGGATTGGGGAAAATGAGAAACGTGTTTTGAATTATACTGGGTGCCAGTCATTGTTTCAGATCCTTTATTAACTAAATTAATGCATGCAACAACCTTACAAGTAATTATTACTCTTATCCCCATTTTATGAGGAAAAATTGGAGTACAGAGATGGTTAGGAGGTGATAATGCCACAATTTAAAACTTCTCTCTAAAGTTAAGATACCTAAAGTAAAATTTCTGCCTTCGGCAATATCATAAAGACCTAATGCATATGTATCTGTTTTGTGTGCAAACACCAATTTTAATGATCACAAATCAAATTTTAGGATCTTATTGAGATACTGGAAGGTTTTACATTTTCCACTGCCTAGAGCATTTGAAATTATGGCCTATTTTAATAAAATGTGTCTTTATTGATAAAAATAATTGAATTACAATATGAAAAGGCAATTATTTGATTTCATCAACATGGAAAATTGCTGCATTTTTAATTAGCAGTGATTTAGAAACATTTTTATAGCCACTGACTCTTTCTCTTCATGCCACAACTTGCAAAGAATTAAGTTATAAAAATAGTTTATATGCCTATAAAAACCACAAGCTATGCTAAATGGAAAACAAAGAAGGTAATTTGTACTGTCAAACCATCATTTTAAACTTCAGAAGAAGGCTGGGGGTTGGGTAATTCAGAATAAGAAATGCAAAAAGTGTAAGGATAAGCTCACCTTTTTAAAACAGCTTCTGACTCAACTCCTTAAATCCACTTTGAAACTACAATAAATGTGCGTCTCTGAGGGAGAAAAAGTGTTTGTTCAAGTGCTTGTCACATTGACTCATACCAAAAACAGCTTTGCAAAATTATTGAGCATAAAACTTAATAATGCCCTAAGACTTCTCAGAATCCTCATGAATATAATAACTCAAATAATATTCCTCAATCATCTATATGTTTAAAGACAGACTTAATCAGTCTTCTGAGTACTGATTGGTTTTGGATTTCCATAGTTTTATTTTAATTTTGAGATGTCTTAGTTTCAAGGCTGAAACAACCTAATTGCTTTCACAACAGAGTTCCCCACTTTTGAAGGGAGGTGGGTGACAGAGACTCCTTAGGGGGGCCGAGCTATTCAGCCTGTCTGGGCTACTTTTATTCAATTATTTCACATTTAGAGCTCACAGTTTTCCTCTGCCATTTACAGGATCTCTTGTTGGAATTTTCAAGGGCCTGTTTTGTACACTTCTGTAACAGTATTCTTCCCCTGGGTTCAGAAATATTGCTGGGGCCTCCTTTAATAATTTTAACATGGTGTTGTGCAAGAAGATATTTATTTTGTGTGGTCAAAGTGTGGGGAAAATATCTCTTTAATTGTGAGCTCATATTTTTCTTCCCAGTTGAATGAAATCCACTTTGGATTTGGTATAAAGTAGCAAGCAGTTTAAGGATTTTAAGACCTCATGGGGCCCAGGATATCTATTTGGAAGGCAATGAGGGCACCTTCCCTGACCTAAAGACACCTACTGGCCCTCTCTGATTATAGAGAGAAACAGAACAGACAATGGTACAAACGGGAGGCAGAAGGCAAGAGCTATCACAGTGCTCAGAGGAACAGGGCCCTCCAGCATTAGCCTCTCCTTTAAGAGGGAGCCTAGGAGTAGACCTTGGTGGTTACCTACACCGTCTCCTGCCAAAAGGGGGTTGCCCTCGGTTTCACATTTCTGAAAAGGTCTATTACTGACCTCTGAAAATAAATCCACTTTTTTCTAGCAAAGCCAGACCTCTCCACAGGGATCTGCCCCATGCCCACCTCTCCAAGTGTTCTCTCCTCTGTTTACCTCTCTCTGTAGCCACATAGGCCTCACTTATATTGTGATGCCTTGGATATCACGATGAGGCTTGGGTCACATTCCCACCTCCAGGAATGTTTTAAGTGGTGAACCTTTGGCTTGAAACTTTCTTCTAGTGCAAATTCAGGTCTCTGTTCAAATGTCACTTTTAAGAGATGGCTTTCCTCTTACTCTGAGTCTCTAACAATACCATAAAAAAAAGTGACAAACTACTGACATATGTCAGTAGCAGAAAGCTGGAGAGTCCAAGATCAAGGTGCTGGCGGATTCAGTGTAGTGAGGGCAGGCTTCCCAGTTTATAGCTGGCTGTCTTTGTGCTTCTCTGCTACATGACAGAGAGAAGAGAGAAGGCAAGCTCTTTGATATCTCTTCTTATAAGGGCACCGATCCCATTCTTGAGGGCTCCACCCTCATGATCTAACCACAGGCCAAAGGCCCCACCTCCAAATGGCATCACATTGGGGATGAGGGTTTTCATTTTGAATTTTTGCAGACAGTCCATCAAATGCTTTCTGCTATGTTATCACATGTGGGGTAGGGAGTAAAAGTGAGAGGGAAAGAACCAAGGCAGGGATTACTGATGGGCAAGTTAGCACCATGGGCAACTAAAACCCTCTCGGATATTGCATAGAGAATTCCTCAGAGTTATTCCCATGGAGGAAGTTACCCACTACTTTTCTCTTTCATTTGTTGACGGCTGCTCCCAGGGCATCCACCATTGCATGCAAATGAGATACACTTTCAGTGACCAAAGAACATCCTTAAGCCAAGTCACAGGCAGTCAGAAGAAGGAGTCCTTAGCATCTCTCAGTGTTTTGTTTTGTTTTGTTTTTTTTTATCTCCCCACACCCCACCCCCATGATGCGGGGGATTAAACCTAGGCAAGTGCTCTACCACTGGGCTACATCCCCAGCCCTTGTCATCTCTCAGTGTTGCCAAGGTGATACAGGACATCAGCAGAATCTGTTAATACCTATTTCATAATCCTGAGGGGAGCTGGCCCTGTAGTTCCTGGCAAACTAAATACATGGACATCTTTCCTGGAAATACGTTCAGGTTAGGACTTGGGAATTTAGGTTCTGAGTCCCCAGATCTTGCTCTAACTTTCTAAGCACACTTGGGTGATATTTTTCCTCTCTGAGGTTCTGCTTCTTTGACTATAAAATGGGGATTTTTTTTCCAAAGTGTGGCATATAGATTATAGGTGGTACAGAAAGTAAGGTTAGGTTATAATGGATGGATGTATTTTAATTTTAAGGGCTGTGATTTTTATTATATAGAGTGACTCTAACTGCTGACACAAATATCCTGAATTCTCAGGGATGTACATAAGCAAACATTGATTTCTTGTTCATGGACAGTCTAGTGCATGTTGGTGGAGTTGGAGGGAGGGAGGCTTCTGAGCCATAAGGTCTTTCAAAAGCCAAGATTCCTTTCCTTCACTGATTCCACCACTCCCATAAGACCCTAGAGTCTTAACCTGTTTTCTTTGCATCCATCCGGTAGACAAGGAGAAGGAGAGACAGAGAGAGAAGTGTTCAAGAAATTTCAAAGACCAACTCTGGAAATACTACTTCTTGGCCAGAGTTCAGTCAGAGGGCCCCAGCTAGCTAAAAAATGTAATTTTGTGTATCCAGAAAAAATAGGGACTGATAAATGAACACATAGATGATACTGCTACAGAATATACATATATATATATACACACACACACACACACATATATATAAAGCTATGTGTGTGTGTGTAGAGAGAGAGAGAGACTCAGATGTTGATACAGATACAGACAAATAAAAAAATAAAGCTTATACATCTCACTTGATATTTGCTTGAAAATGAGTAGGTAGAGGTATTGATCAAAATGATGAATTTGGAATAATCTTTTTAAAAATAGGTGAATAATAATGGAAGGATTGTATAGTTATGACAAATGTTGAAGGGGGGATGTACATGATATTTCAATTATAAGATTTCATGTAGAGTTTATTTATTCAAGCTTTGTTTCAGTAAATGTGAGACTAAGTCAGAGAGAGACGATTCAGCTCATGGTTCTGGAAAATTAACCAGGTCCACAATAATATTATACAAAAATCATTTTTAAAATCCATGGCTAAAAACAATAGTCATGTATTCACATATCTTCAGGTGAGAATTGGCCAACCTAGGCTGGGCCTAAGCTGATGTTGGCCCCAGTTTGAAGGTTGGGTCCAGGTCTATTCCACATGTCTCTCATCCTCCCTAGAACAGCAGCTGCCACAAGGCAAAAGAATTAGAAACATGCAAAGGAACTAGTTTATTAGGAACTAGCCTCAGTACTGACATAACATTGCATCTATCCATATGCCTCTAGCCAAAACAAGTCACATGATGAGTTAGTCAGGGTCATCTGGAGAAACCTAACCAATAGGATATAGATGTAGACTTAGATGATACAAATATGAAGGAGCTGGGTCACACACTCACAGAAGCTGAGAAATCTCCCTATCTGACTTCTGACAGCTAGAGATCCATGGAAGCTTATGTTGTAGGTCTGAGAACTGGGGGAATGGTGGTATAAGTATCAGTCAAGGCCAGGGGAAGACTAATGTCCAAGATAAAGCAATCAGACAAAGAGAGCAAATTCCCCTTTCCTCTGTCTTTATGTTCTATTCAGACCCTCAAGAGATTGAATGCTGTTTACCCATATTAGGAGAGGGATAATCTATTTTACTCAGTTCACTTATTCAAATTCCAATCACATCCAGAAACACCCTCACAGACATATTCATAATTAATGCTTAATTATGGGCACCACATATCCTAGTCAAGTTGACCCATAAAATTCACCATTACATATGACTAAGCCTAATATCAATGGACTATACTCAGCCCAGTGTTCCACCTCCCCAGTACACGAATGTTGGGGTTGGTCATGGTGTTTTGGCCAATGGTGTGTAAGAGGATGTGATATGAGCTGGAGTTTCAAGTGTACTGAGTGAAGTAGGCCGGTTTCTTGGAGCTTTTACCCTCTATCATGAATCCTCAGCCAGTTGTTGTTCCTTCAGATTTGTTTCAGAGATGCAAACATGAGGAGAAGACCTGTTGACCTGGACCCATAGTCCATCCTGGATCAGCCAAGATCAGTAAAACCACAGCCAACTTGCAGATTCATGAGTATGAATTAAAATGTTTATTATTGTAATCCACTGAGATTATTGTGTTTTTACTAAGTAGTATTAACATTACAAAATCTGGTGTACAGAGTATTTATGTATAAGGTTAGTGTACTATAGGATACATAAAGCCTTGTTCCATAAACCAGTAACATTCTTAAAAACATAATGCAATTACTTATTGATTGTATCATAATTAAACTATTTCAGAAAATTTTACAAAATGAAGAGTCCTATTGTGATTCCTTTTTGCAAACTGTAGTTCTTGGAACAATATCCTCAATTGTATTGATATTTGAATTTTGATTAAATATGTTCAATACTAGGTTAAACTGAAACTGATCTGAAGTCCTAAGAAGAATATAGAGTTTTAATTATGACTCCCCAATGATTATTGTCCTTTGACAAATCTAAACATTGCAAACATTATCTGTCAGATTCTGCACTTGTAAGACTACTGTAACAGAAAAAGAGATCTTAGACTTAAAAAACTTAATTCAAAATGGCATTGTTTTAGAATGTAGGAGATTATTCTATCCTAGGCAACTTAAAAGTAGTCAAACTCTATCTTCAAAGATACAGCAGAGCATTTTAATTCTTATGTATATTTATTAAATAAAAGCTTATATATAGTAAACTCCACAAATCTGAAGTACATAGTTCAATTAATTTTTGCACATAAATGTACCTGCACTCAAATCAAGACATAGAATGCTTTTAGTATTCCGAAGTTTTTCTCATGCCCCAAACTAGTCTATACCTCTTGGAAAGGCAATATTCTGTAATTTCATATAAATGAATGGCACAAAATCTTTATTACATGTATGTTTTTGTACAAAACCTATTCTTGTTTCCCATTAAATATTATGTCTGTGAGAATCCTCCATATGGACATGGAGTAGCCAGCCATTAGTTCTTTCCCATTGATGATTAGTATTACATTGTATGGATACATTAAGTGTGTTTATCTATTCTAAAATTGACATACACTGGAATTGTTTCCAGCTGTAGACTATTAGGAATAAAGCTGCTCTGAATATTCTTACACATGTCTTTTTGTTGATATAAGTACCCATTTTGTTGGGTATAAACCTCTTAATGGTATTTTAATGAAGGAAATTTTGTACAACATAAGTGTCCAAACATAGAGGTTAAGCTAAGGTAATTATGATATATTCATGAAAGAAAATGCATAGCAGCTATTAAGAATCTTATTTTAGAAGATTTGATTAACCATGTGCAACTTGGTTTCAGTTATGTACCCAAACTATGTAAAAATTTCTACATATGATGGAATCTATGCATATCAGCATGCATATAAATGGATGTTTGGTATATGTCTACATGCACACATATATGTGTGTGTATAAGTGGAAAAGAGCTATATCGGAAGGTTAAAAAGGATCGTCTTAAGGTGTTAAAAATATTCCTGATTTTAATTTTCTCATAATTTTTCATATTTTCAAGACTGCAAAATATTACTTTTAAAATAACAAATCACTTAATAAAAATTAAAATTTATAGCAATCTTTTCATGAGTGATCCTACATTGCAAACCACATTTTTGCAATGCTATCTTTGATTTACCATTTTTTTATTTTGTATATTACTGAAAAAATGATAACAATAAGATTTTATTATTGTGCATATTCCTGAACAATATACAATGTCTGACCCCCTCACCATACAGCTAATTAATCAGGTCTGATACCATCAGGCTACACAGCTGCTCCAAAAGTGACTAGAATGTTTAATGATTATATTTTCTCATTACTGTTATTATCCAGTTGTACAATATTGAGGAAAACTAAACATTCAAAAACAAGGAGAGAAAGAAGAGTAAGGAGAAAGTCAACATCTGAGAGCTTCAGATGATGCAAGTATTGAATGGATCTTAATATTACAGTCAGACAGCCTAGAAGACATTAAAGAGCATGAGATAACTGTGGGTCAGGTAGCCCAAATGAACCCTTTTGTAAGGACGTGTAGTTTGTCATATTTTTAAACATAATTTCTCCTGTTTACTATTCAGTTTATATAAGTAAATCTTTTTATTTTTAAGTGTTATTTCCTGAGAATGTAACTGTTGTTTTATTCTGCATAATCTTTATGGCCTCAATTAAGTCTATTTTCTCACATAATTTGCACAAATAGATCATCTGAAAGTTTCAACCAAAGTAAGAAAAAAGCTTAGGAACTTATCTAAGAAAGAGAAAATTCCATAGTATCAAACATTTCCTTTGAGAATTTCTCTAGTTGAGATGCCAGCAAACTATGACCATCAGGTCAAATCCTGCCCACTATTTTGTGTATGTGTGTATGTGTGTGTGTGTGTGTAGTTCACAAGCTAAGAGTGTCTTTTACATTTTTCAGTGGTCATCTTTTAAATGGTTATTTAAGTAGACATGTAATCTCCTTGACTTTTCTTCTTGCTACAAAAGGCTGAAAATATTTATTATCTAGTGCTTTATGGAGCACATCTGCTGACTCCTGCTCTAATTCATCTATGACTTTATAAGCCTTAGTTCACATACTTGTAGAAATAAGTGGTGTTTTTGCAGAAATAATTCTGAGTGGAAACACCCATGCATCCAACCTACCCCCTTCCCTTTCCTCATAAGCATATAGGAATTCTGTATTTCCCAGCTCTTCTTCAGTTGGATGGGGCAAGTCACTCAGATCTGGCAATAGTGTGTAGTCTGGTCCTTAAGGTATCCTGAGAAATTTCCCAGATAGTATTTCTTCCCTTATCTGCTGGATCAATATTCTAAAAAATGAATACTCATGGCTGAGATTGTAGCTCAGCGGTAGAGTGCTTGCCTAACTTGTGAAAGGCACTGGGTTTGATCCTCAGCACCACATAATTAATTAATTAATTAATAAGCAAGCCGGGTGTGGTGGTGAATGCCGTAATCCTAGCAGCTCCAGAAGCTGAGACCAGGAGGATTGCAAGTTCAAAGCCAGCCTCAGCAATGGCAGGTGCTGAGCAACTCAGTGAGACCCTGTCTCTAGATAAAATACAAAATAGGGCTGGGGAGATGGCTCAGTGGTTGAGTGCCCCTGAGTTCAATCCCTGGTAAACCACCCCCCCAAAAAAAATAAAATTAAAAATTAAAAAATAAAGGTATTGTGTCCAACTTAAAAAAAATGAATACTCACTAAATGGAAAGATCCTGGATTCCATAATGAAAGGCTACCCTTTGAATACCAAAGCATTAAAAGTATTATGGCATACTGGCAAGAGATGGAGTTTTATTGGGCTAAGTCACTGAGCCTTGGCAAGGGTGTTGTTTGGTACAGCTATTGTCATTTTCCCTAATACAAGTATAAGAAATTTTTCAAAATTGCCACGCCTTTTATCATTATCACATACTACCTACTCAGGGATACACACACACACACACACACACACACACACACACATACTCTCTAAGAGTAGTTCATCCTTCAATCTTTGTGAATAACAAAAACATCCCTTTAAAGGGTTTCTGTAGCTATGACAAGTAAAATCTGTAGTCCAAAGGCCTAGTTTTTGTCACTTATTATGGATAAAAGCCAACAGTTGTTTACCAAACCAGAATTTCAGATGCGTGTTAGACACCAGATAAATAAAGGAAAATTTTGACCTTCATAAAGTAACAATCACCCCAAACTTCAGCTCCAAAAATTTATAAGCAACCCTTTCATGCTTATTCCTCCATAAGGCCATGTCTCATCTTTCATCATCCTGTTTAGAGTTTACAAGTGAGAATCTTCAGATTTCAGTTCAGACACATCTGGCTCACAAATGAGGCACTAGCCCCTCAATCATTGTGAAATTCTTGCCACCAGCACTGATGATGAGATCTTGTGTTTATTAGTAAAGATGTTAGAACCAGTCCATTGCAAAGCTATTTCGAGTGGAGATGTCTCAGATGTGGAGTCTTAAAGGTGACAGTTTGATCTTTCTCTGCTGAGGAACTGCTGGGTTAAATCTACTTCTAAATGCAAATTAGCCAGTTTGAGCTTTATGTCACATATAACCTCACCTGGAGTTGTTGAAAAGATTATCTCAACTATTTTGAGAAAAGAGTTAAAATCTCAAGCCTGTTGGGATTTTTCATTTGATTGAGCTCTTTTTAACCTCCCCAAGGTATATTTAGAGTCCTTGTTTTTAAAAAATGCATTATAAAATTAAAATATTTATTATTTTAAATCACCAAATCACATTTTAGATTAGACACAAATTTATTTCTCTTTCATCTTACATCATGTCTGACTTGCTCCTAAAAAAGGAAACAAATAAACAACAACAAAAAGAGTCTGAGGCTAAACTGTTAAGAATGATTTGATAATAAACTTTGATTAGAACAAAAAAAAAATAATAACTGCTTTCTAGACTTCAGCCTGAGGATAGTTACCTGGTAGTACAGTCACAGTATGGTCACAATCCACTGCCCTATGTGAGCTGGACAATGTTGACAGCAACTTGGAAGAAAATGAAGTAGATTCCCAGAAAATTAGATGAATTCATGTTTTCTTTCCACACTGAAAAAAATAATCCAACACACCAACATATTCTCAGTCCAGAACTCTTCCCATTTAACCTTACAAAAATGATTCTGTTTCTCTGTGTCTGGAGATGGATTCCTCAACCATTGAGAAATAAACATCACGGACCCCATCATGTGATGCATTGAGAAGAACATAATGTTATCTGAGTGGTATTCTTGTCCAAAGTGCATAATCTGACATTGGTTCTGGAGAAACAATCACACAGATATTAACTGAAGGTCATTCTGCAAAATGAACTGGCTTTAAAAAGTGTTAATGACATGAAAGACCAAAATAAAAAGGGAAGAGGACGAGACAGAGACTGTTCAAGAACAAAAGTGATAAAGAGATATAATGAAAATTAAATTCAATGAGCAATTCTCAACTGAATTCTAGACCAAAAAAAAAAAAAAACCTGTAAGGATAATGCAGGGACAATTAAAAAATTTTGAATGTGGATTGTGATTTAAATGATATTTAAATATCATTTTATCATTTAATCAAAAATTTGATTGTGGATTGTTATTTAACTGATATTTAAATAACATTTAAATATCCTGAGTGTGATTATTACATTGTGATAATGTAGACTCACTTTTAGGTGAAGGGTTTTATTGAGCACCTTTTACTGGGTAATGAAGTACCTCATTAAAAAAAAACAACTATTTATTTAATTTATTATTCTATTAAGACTCGGCTTATCCAGGTGGTCCTTAGAGCAGGCTGGGTTCTCTCAGATGTCTATGATCAGCTATGGTTTACCTAAGCATCTCTATTTATAGGGGTAAGCTGATGTTGGCAGGGGCAATAGGAATGACTAAGCCTCCTCCAGCAGGCTAGTCATGGATTATTCATATGACAGTGGCAAAGTTCTGGTGGGTTGGGGAGAGTAATTAATGCTTCTTGAAGCCTAACCATAGAATTGGTCCATTACTTTTCATTAAGTTAATCCAAAAGCCAGCTTAGGGTGGGGGGGGCGGTTTCTACTTTGTGTTGAAAGAAGTTGCAAAGTCACTTCATGAAGATCCTAGATGTAATGGGGTGAAAAATAGGAACACTTTTGATAGTCTACTACAAGGATCCATGGATGTTCATTCAATTAAACTCCCAAGTTTTTCATAGGTTTGACATTTTTCAAAACAAAGAACAGAAGATTGCACAAGAAGCCAGACACAGAAGAGTAGGTACCATAAAATTCAACTTATATTAACTTTTTTCATTTATTTATTTACTTATTTGTTCTAATTAGTTATACATGACAGTAGAATGCGTTTTGACATATTGTACACAAATGGAGCATGACTTCTCATTCCTTTGCCTGTACATAGTGCAGAGTCTCACAGTAGTCTGATGCTGCCACCAAGTCATAGTCATATTGAGAATGCCTATTTAATTCTCTGGGCCTCAGTTTCCTTTTTGGTAAAATAACATCTAGACTCTGAGATTCAATTCTGACAGAATGGTATGTTTACTTCCTGCCTAAAAGTTATTTGTAAGAAGTTTTGAAAATAACATACGTGGTAAATAACATATAACTTTGTAATTATGCAGCACTTTTCTCCTCCATTTATTTTCCTTTCAAGAATTTGCAGAAATAATTGCAATAAAGCGAAAGTAGTACAGTGGTCTTTTTAGAATACAGATGGAGAGCTAAAGGGCTGGCCATTTTCAAAAGAAGTCAGAGGAAGAACACAACATCTTATTTCAATGTAATACCAGCAATGAGGTAACAGAGCCTCTGGGTAAGGAAGAAGCATCATGAGTCCTTTTGAGAAACCAATCAATCATATGTTACCACCATTCCATCCTTGGCCAATGGAAGGGCAGCACATTCTCTGCCAGGTGGCTTCTTGACCTCTTCGGAAAGCCATGAACTCAGTCGTCTATTGGGTTCTTTGCACATTTAGAAGCGTTTAGGTGAAGCAAAAAGAGTCACAGGTGCCCCCTCAATCTTCACATATTTCAATACATTAGAGCATGGGGAACCAGAATGTTGCCGAGGTCCAGGTGTCCACAAACCTAGCAGCTGCCTTTCGGGGATGAGAGCACCTCTCATGGTGGTGATTTTCTCACTTTCAAGCACTATGACCCCTTCGTAGTTCAAAGGAGAGACTCTAATTATGCAACACTTTGGGTTTTTTGTTTGTGTTTTCTTGAAGGCTTAGAGTTTATCTCTAAGGCCCATTTGAACTACAATTTTCAGCAGTTTTCTAAAAAGCAGCATTCACTGAATAGGTAATTATAGAGTATCCACTATGTGGATTTTGAAGTGAAGGAGGGAAACAAGCTCACTGGTCTCATGGATAGCATGTGGTATCCTTCATCTATTACACTTAGAGACATGAGATTTGTTATATTGTTCTACTTGTGGAAGTGATAGATGAACTTCACAATAGTCCTGGAGTAGACATTTTTGGCCCTAATTTACAGATGAGGAAATCGAGACTCAGAGAGGTAAAATGATTTTCCCCTAAGATTACATCAATCATAAGTGGAGTCCACGTGAACACCCCTTTGCTATACTTTCTTCATGTATGGCATCTAAGACAAGGTGGTGAGAGGTACCAGTCTCTTAAAACTGGGGTTGTCAAACAGTTATGTGAACCAGAAGCCTATTTCTGTGTTTTACTAAAACATAGCCTCACCTTCATATTTTCTATATCTATTTTCTTACCGCAACAGCAGAGTTGAGTGATTGCAACAGGGACCTAATGGAGACAAAAACAAAGAAAATTGCTGTCTAGTCCTCTAAAGAAGAAGTTCGCCATTATCCTCTCTAGGAATATTACCTTCTGAATTAGGGTAATGCAAGCCTCTATAATAAACACCCAAATTTTAGTGTCTTAATGTGCTCACTTTTTTTTTTCATTTCTATATTACACAACTCAACCAGGATATTCCAGGGCAAAGGTGGAAATCAGGTAGGGGTTCTGCTCCATGGTCCCAGGCTGATAATTGCTCCAAAATCACTCTGGGCAGAAACATCCAGAAAACAGACAAGGGAAAAGAGAGAATCACACACAGTAGACTTTCATGAACTAGATCTGGAGGGGATGCATACATCTTCACCCACATTCTATTAGATAGAACTCAGTCTTGTGGCTGTACCTAAATGCATAGGATACTGGGGAATGTAGTCTAAGGGTATGTGCAGGAAGAAGAGGAAACACAGTGTGGTTAGCATCTAACAGCCACAACCAAAATCCCTAAATACTAATCGTTCTTACACTCAGAAAAGGGCTCTAGTTTTGACCTCCAAAATTTTAACTGAGCTTTTACTTTTTTGATATGTATACTAAATATGTACATATGAAATGCTATATCATAAGTTTCCTTCAAAATAATCAGAGGAGGGAGTTAGTTTATGAGAATTCAGGGGTGTCCCCTTATCCCTCAGTGGATATCTGAAACTATTGATAGTACCAAACCCTATACACACTGCTTTTTTCTATACATACTTTTCCATGATAAAGTTTCATTTATAAATTAGGCACAGTAAGATATGAACAACATTAGCTAATCATAAAACAGAATAATTATAACAATACGCTGTCATAAAGTTATATGAATATTCTTTCTCAAAATATCTTATTTTACTATACTCCCTCTTCTTTTTATGATGATGTAATATGGTACAATGCCTATATGATAAGATGAAGTCTGGTCAATGATGTAGGCATTGTGAGGTCATGTTAGGCTACTATGTAAGGATTACTTAAGGTAAGCACTGTAATACCTTGACAATGGATTTGATAACTGAGAAGGCTACCAAGTAACTAAAAGTAAGTAGCATATACAACATAGATACATTGGACAAAAGAATTTTTGCATTTGAATGGGATGCAGTGGGGCATCAGGAGATTTTATCATGTTATGTAAAATGACACATAATATAGAATTTATGTTTATTTCTGGAATTTTCTGAATATTTTCAGACTGCACTACACCCTGGGAAGACTGAAAACACAGTAACCAAAATCACAAATAAGAGTAGGACTACTGTATAGATAAGAAGGTTGGTCATGAGTTTTGTTGTTAACTAGATTATGAGTATAAGAGGATTTATTATATTTTCTCTTTATGTTTATATATATTTGTAAAAGATTACACTAAGACTAGCCTTTGCTGCTTTCAACTAGTATTTAGTAAAGCTTAAAGTAAAAACAATAAAATCCTGACCATAATAACTACAATGAAACCATAATCTCTTCAATAGGACTCATTCTGAGTCCTTGTTAATTTTTCTTATTTTCATTTATAAATTAGGCACAGTAAGATATGTGCCTAAGTTCTAGTCAAATAAGTTAGCCTGTATTGTAAATGGGACTGATAATAAGACAAAATCTACTAGAGTACCTAGTATAATCATGAGAGAAAAGAGTTAACAATATTCATGCAGGACACCTATAGTAGGAACTCTAATGTGAGCTAATTTATTAAGTAGGGTCTAAATGAACACCAGATTTATTTCATTCATTAAAATGACTCTGAAGCAAGGCATTGGACTCAGCTCTAAAAATATATGATGAGGAGGCAGGTGTCCCTGTACTCTTATCAGTAATACTAGTAATACTAGTTGTTGAGCAAACACCCACAAATCACAGCGTCTTTTAGCAAAAAAAAAAAAAAAAGTGTATTTCTCATTTGCTCAAGGTTAAATGTAGATATTCCTGGTCCAATGGTGCTATTTTAAGCAGAGACTCAGGCCTGGGTTCCTTCCATCCTTGCTAAATGGACAAAGAAGATAGTTCTTGTAAATGATTCTGCAGGATGTCTTATAGGCAGACCTAGAAGTGACAGAGCTCTGTAATACCACTTAGTATTGAATGTGACTGGACAATGTCCTCTAGCTATGAACCCACGAAGAAGAAAACTGGATACTGGGATTAGAGTTCTAGAATGTTCTACTACAAAGATGATCCTGATCCAGGTCTGGTGGGAAGACAGACATGCAAAGAGACACAATATATAGTAAGATCAATAATAAAGACATACATACAGTGCTGTGGGGATTCTAAAGGAGGCAGGAGTTTTAAAACTTTCATCATGTACTGGTAAGATTTCATAAATGTGCTTGAAACTCAATTTGTAGGCTATTAAATTTGCAATTCTGTTTCCATAAAAATTCTAAACCTATGTCCCTAAGCCCTCAAAAACAGAGCCCTCCTGATAGCCTTTTGGCAAGTTTAGCCATAGAACATGGGTATTTATCAATACTACTTATGTGTGCTTGCTAGAACACAAACTCACCTGGAATTTGGATCGCCCAGCATGAAGGGACTTTAATAGGATTCATTCATACATTTGTTCAACATTTAATAAAGACATCTGTCCCCAAAATTCAATTTACAATTTTTACAACATTTTACAAAGACTTTGATCTCCAAATCTCCACTTACCACTTTACAAGAATTTACATTCACTGCAAGGGTTTCTTTCCAGAGTTTTTTAAGTCATTTTTCCTCAGGATCAAAAAATGTGACTTTTAGATGAGAGGAAAAGCAGTTGAGGCTCACATGTGGGGACTGTGTGTGAAAAAAAAAACTGGCAGGATACAGCAACCCCTGGACTCTAATTTAGACCAGCCTGCCTCTGGCAATAGGAAAGTCATTTGTCCCTGAGTGTCCACATCACAATGTTGCACAATTGCGGTAAGAGCCATCCTTCAACTCTCTTTGGCTACAGCATTCTAGTATGCCATCTGAATTTTATATATATTCCATCCCTTGGGCTAATTCTACCTCACCCCACCCCCTTAAGTGATTCTAATTAGAAAACACACAGGAGGATCCTTATGGGATTTGAAAGCTGCCGGGATTCCCTCTTTGATCTCCCATCTGAACCACGGACGGTTTGTTGTTTCAAATTCTCCCCTCAGCGCTCCAGTTGACAATTATTGGCATTTTAGATCCTGAAGATCACAATGCCTGACAGGCCTGGCCGCCTAAAAACCCCAGGCGAGCACTCCCCTCCAAACACCTCTTCTCTCTGCCACAAACAAACCAACCAACCCAAACAAAAAAACAAAACGCCACCGAAAAGAAAAAGATGCTGTGTGCTCTATAAATAGCTGCCAATTTATCAATAAGATGCTGAGCCTGGCTAGAATTTTAAAGATGCTTCGGGCATCTTTAAAGATGCAGCTAGCGCTTCCTTTCCCGGATACAAATAAACCTCATCAGCTTAGGGTACCTTAACCACCGCTATATAAATTCTGCAAAATGCCGCGGTGACTTGAGGAACTTTAGGAATGGCGAAAGAATTTGTTTTCATTAGGGTAAGACTTGGCTAGGGTGCCTTCCATAAAGACGTGAACTCGGAAAGTAGTCGAATTTAAAGTCATTCATCAGTTTTTCGGACGCGGAGAATACTGGTAGAAAATGGGGTGGTGGGGAGTGCCCACAAGAAAGTTTCGTTTGTTTACTTAATTTCATTCACCAAGGGAGAATCCGAAGGATTCATCCCGGTGGCACTGGGGTCTAGGATGAGAGACGGGCTTGGCAATTTGTGAAACGGATGTGTGCGAATGCCCAGACTTGGGTTGGGCTCACTGGGAGGGAAGAGCTGGGCTGGCGCAGGGGAGGAGGAAGGGAGGAAACCGCGGGAGGCGGAGGGAACCCAATATAAAAGGCTCCAGACTTAGAGAGCGCCCGCCACTCCGAGCCTCTGAGGGAAGGCGGGAGCCTGAGCAAAGCCAACTGGAAAGGAAACGTGCGGTGCCACTGCAGAGACCTGAGCCCACAGACGAACCCAGTTCGCCACGGCATACGAAGAGAGGATCTCGCGCCCTCAGCTCGATCCCCGAGCTCCTCCATACGCTTGCAGAAGCTTGAAAGGCATGACCCGCGCGCGGGAGCCCGAGGCTGCAGAGCAGTCATGAGGCGGTGGTCCAGGAGCAGCGGCTGCGTTACGGCAGCCCCCAAATCCCCTCCCGGCTCGGCGCCCCCGGGATGAGTCCCCCAGAGTCCAGACTGCCAGAGCTAAGAGTCACTTCTAAAGGCCACCAACGTCCTGAGCGCCCAAGCCACAGGCAACGCGCCTCTGTAGCTTCCTGCCCCGACACCTGCGCGCTTAACTAGACGCACGCCCAGCGAACCCAATCCACCTCCCTTCTCAGGCTCTACTGGGCGCAGGATCTGCTGCACAGAAGGATCAGAAATCCCCGCGTTCAGAAGCAAGTGTCAAGACCCTTCTGGAAAGACACTTTGTCACCCTCCCGATCCCCGCCTGCTTCGGGCCGCGGGGCGCACAGTCCTAGACAGACACCTGGTTTTATCCAGCGCCCTCTCAGTTCTCCACCACTACAACTCCAGCTCCACTTTGCCAATAAAGGTTTCTAAACTAGCCTAGGCACCCTCCACTCACCCGCAGCCCCGATTTTCAGTGCGCACAGGAGGTCTCTGCCCTCGCCAGCCACAGCGATCTCGGCAGCGCGCAGTTGGCACAGCCGATCAGGCGGACTTGGGCGCCGGCGGGGCGCCCCGGCGGCCCCCAAACAGTGACAACCTCCGTGTACCCAGTGCCCCCACCTGAAGCTAGCCCACCCCAGGACTTGGAGTGCGGGGCAGAGAGGTTGGCGGCTCTCAAGAGTACAGAGTGAGGGAGGTGGCTCGCCGGGTGAGTGGCTCCGGGCGGCAAGGGCGGGGGAGCCAAGCGTGGAGGTAACTCCGGGCGGCCGCTGAAGCCCTCCTCCTCCTCCTCCTTCTCCTCCTCCTCCTACTCCCCGCGCTCCTCTGGCGGCCTCTCCCGCTCCAGCTGCGGCGCCGCGGCCACATCTGGGGCGCCCATGTGCGCTCGGGGGCTCGGCTGCGTCCGCCCCGCCGCCGACCCCGCCGCCCCCTGCCCGCAGGGTGGCCCCTGGACCGGCCGGGGTCCCAGGCAGCCCCGGGTCCCCATCGCCGCCGCCACCGCCAGGCAGAGCCAGGGTTTGCTCCGCAGCCGGCTTGGACACCCCCGGCCCCGCGGTGGCTCCGCTGTGGTGCGGCGGCGGCGGCGGCAGCGGCGGCGGCGGCTCCTGCTCCCCGGGGCCCTCGCGCCCCGCCGCGCCCAGCGCCAGCCCTGCGGGCCCAGGGAGCGGGGCCCCGCCGGGGGCCGAGGCGGGAGCCGCGCTGTCCGGCTCCGGGGCTCCGACTCCTCCTCTCCCGGCGCCGCCGCCGCCGCCCGCCGCGCCGGGTCCTAAAGCCGCGCGCCTCAAGAGGATGGTGCGACTGGCGGCGGAGCTGTTGCTGCTGCTGGGGCTGCTGCTGCTCACTCTACACATCACGGTTCTGCGCGGTTCAGGAGCATCCGACGGGCCCGACGCCGCCTCGGGCAACGCCAGCCGGGTCCAACTGCAGGTGAGTGCGCCGCCGCAGAGGGGCGTGAGCGACAGGGGAGAACCGGGGTGACGGGGCGTTGAGCTAGCCCCTGGTGGATGAGAGGAGGCGGGTCCTCCACCTCACCCAAGAGTGACTCTTTGGGCAGTAGTCTTGCTTGGGCAATTCTGCTTAGACAGGTAAAGCGGCGGTCTGGACCTAGAGACTGGACCGGACTTGGAGGTCTGTGGGTTGCGCCGGTCCTGATCGGTCCCACGTAAAGTACTTGGGGTGCTAGGCTTGGGGTGCGTGGAGGAAGTGGAGAATTTGTGTTTGGTTTGGAGGGCTGCTAGTCTTTGATGACCCTTTAGACGCTAAATAACTTGACTTGAAATAAGGCGGAATAAAGATGGGATACACAAGGAAACCTTACAAAATAATATCCCAAACTATGTTTGGAGGAAAGAACTAATCTGTCCCATTAGAAAGTAATGCCAAAGGTCAGAACATAATTTCCAGAGAATAGCCAGACACCCCCCATCTCCTCCTCGAGGTTCCGGTGCCTCTACCACTGTGGGACCTCTCCAGAGGTGAGGTGAACCTGGGGAAGATGCAGAAATCAAGGCACCTGTTGTGATTTGTGCAGGGGTTGCCTGTGGATTTTAAACTTATAGCGAAGACTTCTTTCCAGGGACCAGTCCCTGTGAAGGTCCTTTTAGAAATAGGATTCCGTTAATCTAATTCAGCTCCAAGTCAGGGGAGGAGTCTCGACTAGGGAGGGCGTGGTGGGCAGGCAGATGCAAGGTGAATTTTGATGTTTGAGTAAAAGTTCCCTGTGTAGGGGTTTCCTGCCCCTACCTCAGAAATCGCTGCTTCTTGGGTCTAGGGGTCTGTCAGCTCTTGTTTTAGGGAACTGGTAAAAATGAGTGGGAATTTTCTCTGCAGGCAGGGGAATTTTTCTGGCTCCTAAAAAAAAAAAAAATTCTTAAAACCATCCCCTCTAAAACTCGACTCTGTAATGTTGAGATAAGCATATTCTTTATGTAATTTGTTGCTAAAACTTTACTGTTAAAGAAGAATACACGTACATAATTCTGTCACTTGAGCCTGTGATACAGGTTCAAAGTGCTTCACAGAATTTAATTTATTTAATTTTATTATAATCCTGTGAGGCACAGTACTGTAAATATCCCCCCTTTACAGATTCAAAAACTGAGGTACAAGAGAGGTTAAGAAAATTGCCAACGTTCACACATTCCCAACCGTTAATTAATTACACCAAGCTTTATGTCTGCCGGGGTGTTATAGACTAAAGCAAGGGGTTCCTTGCACACAAATACAAAACCAGGCATGGAAAAGTACACACTCCAAACAAAGTTTTTTTTTTTTTTTTTAATTGGGACATTTTGGGCTGGGTTGTGGCTCAGCGGTAGATCACTCGCCTAGCATGCACCACATAAAAATAAATAAAGGTATTGTGTCCAACTACAACTAAAAAATAATAATATTAAAAATTGGAACATTTCTAAAAAAAGATTTTTTTATATATATACCTGTGAGTAAACAGGTACAGCAACAGACAGACCTGGTTCTTGTAGGGGAATAGAATATATGGCTATCCTGTAGAATGTGGTTCAGCCACCAGCCTAACAATGTAGGAATAATTCTTAATATCTTTAAGATTTCTGGAAGTCATATTTTATACATGATATTTTCTTTCCTCGTGGACTCACAAAAAGCCATAAAAATGATGTTCTATGGAAAAGTAAATTTGGCAGATTTCTTTATGAGGTGTTTGCTATCATTAGAATAACCTGGGGTTGGCCTTTTCCGCCCCAACAGTAAGGTAATGAGAGAAGCAGCTGGTGGAACTGGCAACTCTAAAAGGGAAGTAGATCAAATTCTCAAAAGGGACTTTAACTGAAGAACAGCCCCAAGAGGGCAGAAGAAATGGGGGACTTAGAGCAAAGCTCTTAGGAATATCTTGGGTCCCAAGTAGCTGCTAATCCACCAGCTTCAATGTATCTTGTAATAGGGTTTAGTTATTCTGTCCATTCAAAGCCCATACTTATCCAAGCAGAATGATGACTTTAACAGGTTGGTTCATAATTTCTCTCTCCCTCTCTCTTCTCTTCTCTTCTCTTCTCTTCTCTTCTCTTCTCTTCTCTTCTCTTCTCTTCTCTTCTCTTCTCTTCTCTTCTCTTCTCTTCTCTTCTCTTCTCTTCTCTCTCTCTCTCTCTCTCTCTCTCTCTCTCTCTCTCTCTCTCTCTCTCTGTAATTAGTTATTGTAAAAGTTTTATATTCTTCCTGACCAAAGTTATTTCTTTGGCCTTCTAATTCTCCAAAAGCATTACAATTCAAAGGGACAGATTATGTTTTGCCAAGTGGGGAGATCTGCAAAAGGCATTTATTAGTCTGCTGCTTTCAGGCCCTGAAAGTGAGTTTGCTAATAGCAGGTGTACTTGAAGACAAAACTGCAGATGCTGTATTTTTTTCTGTTTACCAGACATCTGAAACCCAATTCTTAGACCCCATCTAAATTTGTTGGCTCTGCAGTGTTTAAACTGCTACAATCCTTCTTCGTTACATGAAAAATAATCAAGGCTTACACATTATTTCTGCCTTTATCTCTGCTTACAACATTCTAAAACATGAGGTTAGTTTAGTCAGGAATGTGCAATGCTGAGTTTACCAAATTGCAGTATATTTGGAATCATTTAAAAAGAGACACAGCTTTTTTAAGATTTGGTGGTTTGGACATATCAAGGATATCCAATAAAACAGCAGTAGGAATAAGAAAAATAATAGTTAACTGCCTTTTATGTGGTAAGCACTGTTCTTAGCACTTTTTACATATTAATTTCCTTAATCCTAAAAGAAAATTCCATGAATTAAGTACTATCATTATTCCCACTTCAAATGGAAAAACTGAAGTTAGGTAACTTACCCTAAGGTTGCAGAGCTAGAAGCTCCTTAATTGGCTTTTGTTATTTTATAGTGCAAAAAATGTTATTATATATTTTGCATAGTAAATTCCTGATTCTATACTTGTATTTCAAGTTCCCACTAAACTCATAATACTGGCTACAAGAAAAAAATATATATCTTAACAAGTTACATTTTCAAATGAATCTTGACAGTGTTACTTGTCAAACATGAACTATGTATGCCTACATAGACATAAATAATGCATACATACTATACACACATACATGCAAACATGAATGAACAAATTTATTGGTAGTTTCAGCACTCATGAATTAACAAATTTATTGGTAGTTCCAACATTATGTAAGTACCAACCCTGTACTCTAGGTATTCTGTTACTGGGTGGCAGTAAAATGCTTTGAACACACTATCTCTATCGCTTAATGGTTCATGAAAATAATGATGCTAATTTTGTATTGTTATATATTTTTTAAATCAAACAATTCATTGTAATTAGTTGTCTGCAGTAGCTGAATGAAATGCATTAAAAACATCAACTTTTTAAACTTTTGAATGAAATCTTACCTCCTCTTTGGAATAACTTTGTCTTATGTTCATCAGCTGCACGGATCAGTTCTTTCATGTATCTTCAATTAATAATGAGAAGATAATATTATGTAATAAAAGCAGTCTGAAAGACAGAACATCTCAAAATATAGACTCCACAGGCAACGGTAATTATAATCATAGTAATGTTATCTGCTTTATGAAATTCAATGGGTGCCTTTCTAATAAATCTCAGTCATAGTTAGAATTATGAGTTTTAATAGTAAAACAAAAACTCATTAAAGCCAGTAAGATTTAAACAAGTACCATAAAACACCAAATTGATCATTTTTACAATAACAATGTAATGAATTGACTTTGTAATGTAATGAAATGACTTTGTTCCCAGTCTCCTAACTACCATCTTTCTGAACACTTTCTCTCTTCATCCATCCATTGCCTTTAATAAAACAGTTTAATATCTTATATTCACTGCTTTATCTGAACCATATAGCGAGAGAATCAAAAGCAACACTTATTCATACAAGTAAAATTCCTCACAAGGGTAATATTTATAGACAGTTGATCCTCCTTGTCCTCAGTGGATATGTTCAAGACCTCCAATGGATGGCTGAAAACTAGGATAGTACCAAATCTTATGTATACTATGGGTTTTCCCCCTATACTTAGATATATATGATTAAATTTAATTTACAAATTCGCCCTGGTAAGAGATTAACAACAATAACTTGTAATAAAATAGAAAAATTGTAACAATATACTTTATAATAAGAGAAATTTCATCACACTACTCAGAATCAGGTGTGATTTAAAACTTACCAATTATTTCTGGAATTTTCCATTAACATTTTCACACCACAGTTGACTACTGATAACTAAAACCACAGAAAGTGAAACACAGATAAGCAGAGGATGGAGGTACTGAGCCCATTTCACAGACAAGGAGATGGAAGACTAAAGAAATCTAAGTAACTTGCCCAATGCTACACAGCCATAGTGGGGCAGGGCCAAGAATTGACCCAGGCAGGCTGATTGTGGATCCCAAATTATTGTTCCCATTTAGGAGCAAGATACTTCTAGCTTCAATTCAAACCAACAGCCATTTATATTTCTTGCTTCCTGATTTGCCTATCTATGTTCCTGTCAGACTTTTTATTCTTGTTGCTGGAATTCTTTATACATGATGAATGAATGTTTGTCCCACTTAGCTATTGCTGCATAACAAAATACCCCATAATTTAGTGGCTTAGTACAACCACCATTTCATTTGCTTGTGAATTTATATGTCAGCAACTTGCTATGGGCTCAGCTATGTGGTTCTTTCAATTGGTCTCCCCTGAAATTATTCACGTTGCTACAGCCATCTGTTGGCTTAACATGGTGGGGTGATCCATGATGACCTCATTCATCATTGTTGTTGTCATCTAGGTCCCCTCTCTCCAGAGTCTCTCATCCTTCAAGAAACTGGTCACCTGTCTTTATATGGTAGACTCAGAGCAGGAAGGAATAAAAGCAGGAGTTGCAAGGCCTCTAAACAAACTTGACAATTATTAGCACTTTCTTAGCACTTTAGTTACATTCTATTACCCAGTCAAATCCTTGACTCAGCTTTGATTCTTAGGAACAGAACATCAATTCTTCCTCTAGGTAAAAGGAACACCAAGTCACATTGTGAAGGAGCATGTGAATGTGAATGGGAGGGATTATTCAAGCCATCTTTGCAAAATACCTACCATATTGATCCATTGTCTCATATATTTTGTATTTTGCACCTGTCTTTTAATGTTGTTTATGATGCTTTTAGACAAGTACCAACTTTTTCTCTTAAATGTAATCAACTCAGAATCTTTTCCCTATGACTTTTGGCTAAAGATTATAAAACTCTTTAACTGTATTCTGTTCTAATACTTTTATTGTTTTTTGTTTGTTTGCTATGAACTGCATTCTACTTTGAAATTATCTGTGGGTTTAAAATAAAGATAAAACTTTGCTTTTGTTCAAGTGATAGCCAATTGTCCTACCATACTTGTTAAACATTCCAATCTAACTTCCTTCATACAAAATGCCACCTTTACTACATGATAACATTTTCCATATATATCAATGTGTTTGTTTCTTTCAGACATAAGTCTGTTTATTTTGTCTATTCATATACAAACACCACACCACTATTTATGTAATGTAGAATCATAGTGTGTTTTAATAGGGCAAATGTCTGTTTTAAAATTTTTTTCTTAGAGATTCTTATAAATGTGTTCTATCAAATGAACTTTGGAATTATCTTGCTTTAAAAATCATTAGGATCCCATTTTAGACAGCTTTTTGGCTGCTATAGCCAAAAGACCTGAAAATTAAAGGAGGAGGGCTCATGGTTTCAGAGGGCATAGATGACCAACTCCATTTGGTGGGGCCGAGGTAAGATAGAACATCGTGGCAGAGAGTGCGGTGGAGGAAAGCATCTCAGAATACAGCACCAGGAAACAGATAGAGATGACTCCCCTTAACAGAGACAAAATGAACCTCAAGGGCTGCTTCCATCCATTCATCTCCTCCAGCCACACCCTACCAGCCTACAGTTACCACCCAATTAATCCCTATTAGAGGATGAATGCCTTGATTAGGTTGGGCTCTGATAACCCAGTCATTTCATCTCTAAACTTTCTCACATTGTCCCACACATAAACTTTTGGGGTATACCTCATCTCTAAACCATAACAGATCCTAATGAAAGTTATTTGAAATATTTTAGGCTAGATTGAGGAAAATTGAGTTTTTCCATTTTTAATTATTTCATTGAGGTTGTGGTACAGGTATGTTTCATGAGTAAAGTTCTATAGTTTTCTTCATTTTTTCATGTTTTGTTTTACACATTATTCTCTAGGTTTGACTGTTATTGTGTTATATTCTCTACTTTGTTAGTTCTGAAACTAGGAAAGCTATACTTAGCAATATATACTCTTAGTTTTTTTGGGGGGTGGTTTTTAGGTTTTGCATGAAAGGTAGCATTATCCATTTCAATAGTGAGATCCTTAGAGTTCATGGCATGAGTTCAAATTTTTTTTAATTTTTTTCACTATTGCACTTGAATAATAATTTATTAAGATATTGTTAAAATACTCATGACGTCTCTTAAATTTGTTATCTCCTTTTTTGAGATGGGGATTAATATTTAGGCTTATTATATGGTCAATATTCCATTCAAATTACATAATGTTTCCTTAGTCAATTTTAATAATTTTTATTTTCCAAAAACCAGGTGAACATCTATTACCCTGGAGACTTAGTAAACTAATACAAGAAGACCTATAAGCTCATAATTGTTAATTATATTATACAAATCCTCCATGTCTTGATTTATTTATTTTCTACTTCTTCACTGATTCCTGAAAGAAAATAATTGCATTCTTACCCTGTAGTAGTGGTCTTGTCTGTTCTTGTTATCCTTGTTCTCCTTTTTTTTTCCTAATTTACATTTTTGGAATCCATGACATTAGAATATAAAATGTCTTTCTACTGGTTGTATTTTTATTGAAGTAAAATTCCTTATTTCTTTTTTTTTTTAAGAGAGAGAGAGAGAGAGAGGGAGGGAGGGAGGAGAGAGAGGGAATGAGAATTTTTAATATTTATTTTTCAGTTTTCGGGTACACAACATCTTTATTTTATTTTATATGGTGCTGAGGATCGAACCCAGCACCCCGCACGTGCCAGGCGAGCGCGTTACTGCTTGAGCCACATCCCCAGCCCCCTTATTTCTTTTTTTAAAAAACATTTTTTAGCTGTAGATGGACACTTCTTTCTTTGTTTCCTTTTTTTCTTCCCTTCCTCCCTTCTTTCTTTCTTTCATGTGGTGCTGAGGATTGAACCCAGTGCCTTACACATAGGAGGCAAGCGCTCTACCACTGAGCCACAACCCCAGCACCCTTATTTTTTTTATTGCCTTGTGTATTAAATACTTTGTGTCTGATTAATCTCACTACTCCTGCTTTCTTTTTGTTTTCTCTTGGCATTTCTCTGGATTTATTTTTCCAACCTTTATTTTCAAGCTTCCTCTGCTTTACAATAATTAAATATCTCTCTTATTAATAACCTCAGCTAAATTTTCTTTTCCCATGTAATATATAAATAAATTTAACCCGCTTATATTTATTTTGTGTACTGATAAATTTGAAGGTACTTTCCCATTTTGTTTGCTGTTCTCAAACTTTTCATTTTTTTTTTTCCTTTTTACTCCCTCTCCTCCTCAACTTATCTGTGTGACTTTGGCAAGAGACTTAACCTCTCCTCTCTATGTCTAGATTTTTCTCATCTATAAAATGTGTATATAATACATGTTTTGTAGTACTACTGTAAATATTAAAAGATTGAATGTATGCTAACTGCTTTATCAGAGATTGGCACTTAAATGCTTAATATTTAAATATTATTTTAATAAATATAATTTTTTATTTTTTCTCATTTTGTGAGTTATATGTTCTATTTCTATTACTTTTTAATAATTTAACAAACATTTTACTCATGCTTTTCTATCAATGCTGAAAATCAATCAATATCATAAATAAAACCTCTCAAAACAAAATTCTCACATGCTTTTTCTGTCTTGTCAGAAAATATTCTAAAATGCTACTTCTAAAATCTTAAACATGTTTTCTGAATTTTTAGTGGTAGGATATTTCTTTTCCTTCCTTCTCTTCTTCATTTCTTTTTTTTCCCTTTTTGTTATACTGACCACAGCAATTCTTACCAGTTTTGTTATGTTCCCAATAATTATCTTGACCTAACTAAAAGATTTACTTATTTTTTTTTAATCTACTGCTGCTCCTTGGGCTCTCATATTTTCATCCCCTATGTCTCTGGAACAAATTCTCAAAAATGCTTTCAGAAAAAGTTTATCACTTGTAAACTCTCTGAGAACCCATATTTTTTTAGACATGTCTTTTTTTTTTTTTTTGTCATAAGCAATGCTAGCCTGGAGGTTGGCTCTGGTTGCTCTTGTTTCCCATCAGAATTTTGAAGATATAATTCAACTTTATTATACTACTTCTTGCTTTACATGAATATTTAATTAAATTTTTTAGAAGATGATTTTTTAAAAAAACTTGAAGTTTAAGGTTTTTCTTTTTATACATAATGTTCAGAAATTTCATGAGATTTAGATTAAAAGGCTTTAGCTTTTAGTTCTGTTCAGCCTGTGGTGTACACTTTCAGTGGGAAGTCCTGAGTTTGTCTTTAGCTTGAGAAAATTTCTTTAGTTATTTCTTTGTTTATTTCCAATACCCATGTACTCTCCCCTGAAACTCTTATAATAGACATTAGAAATTGAGATTTTTGGGGTCTCTCTTCTTTGCCCCTTAAGTTTTGCTCTCACATTTTTATCTCTGTATTTTTAAAGCTTTTTGTTGTTGTTGTTGTTTTGTTTTTTATGTTGTTGTTTTGTTTGCCTTGGCCAATCTTCTCTGGTGTTATGTATGGAGTATCTCATAACTGAGCCCTCATGGTAAATATTAGGTAAAAATGTTAGATTCAGGCACTCTGAAACCTAGGCTTAAATCAAATATCTCTTTTACTCAGTCTCCTGCCCTCAGCTTCCCCTCCAACTTCTTTTAGCCCTGCTTGGCCTCACCTCTCCCTTCTTCTCCTATTTTCTTTACTTCCTTTAACTTCCCTTTCCTTACCATTATTTCCCTTCTCTCCTACCTCCATCTAAATTTTTTTAAAAAAATTAACAAGGTATTATTTACATAGAATACAATGGGTAAATCAAAAATGTTCCATTTTTGACATCTGTATATGCCTGAATAGCTGCTGTCACCATTAGGAGCTAGAGTATCCCTCATCTTCTCAGAAGGCTCCCTGAGTGAGAATGCCTTTGTAGGCATTTTAACCCTTTTGAGGGCAACTAAAGGACTTCCACCACAAGAAGAGTTTTGTGTCTTCCAGATATTCACATAAATGGAATCAACCAATATGCATTCTGTTGTGTGTCTGATTTCTTTCACTCAACATGTTTTTGAGATTCCCTTATGTTATATATAAGTAAATTTCTCTTTTTATTGCTGAGTGATATTCAATTGTATGACTGTACCATCATTTTGTTTATCTATTCCCCATCAATGGACACTTGAATCGTGTCTGATTTTTGTATATCATGAATAACATTATTTTGGTATTCTTGTAAAAACATTTCTGTGGACAAATGTTTTTATTTTACTCAGTTTCCTGCCCTCAGCTTCCCCTCCAACTTCTTTTAGTTGAGTAAATATCTAGTGGTGAGACTGACACATGGTCTTATGCTATTATTGTGGGAATTCTTCTGGAGACTCACTTTTTAGAGACTTTTCTTTCACTTTTTCAGCTCTGCAGTATCACTTTCAGTTGGTTGCCATTTATTTTCTATCTACCAGAAATCTCCCCCTCTTCTTTGGGAGGACACCTCCTAGCTTTCCACTAATATTATAGATTGATTTTTGCATGTCTTCTGCCTTCTCTGTAGAATGTAGAGAAGGAAAACAGATAAACGCAAATGCTTGGTTGGCCACCTTGAACTGAAGCACTATAATTTTGGTTTCTTTTATACAAACAACAACAAAAATGTTATCTTATTTTTGCAGCCCCCTAATCATTCTTTTCCAGCCATGATCTAAAAGGCACTGATCTTTGAGGTTGGAAGATGTCCTCAGGTGCCATGAGAGCTATCCATTCACTAAAAAGAACCTGATTGAGTTTTAAAACCTCTAACAAAAATCCCCAAACATCTGTATGTCATACAAGTAATGCTTAACAAGTGTCACTATCAGAACATGTTTTGTTTAATGTGCCCTTTAAAACCTTACTACTACATCTTGATTTCAGGATCACTGTTTTTTTTCCTCAGTGTTCACAAGCAGGTGTACCATTCTCTTTTCAAGAAATGTCTCAGCTGGGTTTTGAAGGTGATTAATAGCTCTCTGACTTCTCCACATTCTATTATCTCAATTTCTTGAACTTGTTTTGTTGGCTTTATTTTGCAACATTTTAGTGTTTTCCTTGATTCTGCTTCCCCCCCCCCCACTCCATCTTCTGAGAATATCTTTCTTTATCAGTGCTTGGCTCAGGATTGATTTTATGATTTGTAAAGAAAAGAGTAAGTGATGAAGCCCCTTTATTTTCTCTCAACTAAGAATGTCCTTCTATCTTTACTTGTCCACCAAAGACAGGAGATTATATAAAATATGGGATGGGGCATAACTTCAATATATGGATTGTATGTTATGGAGTTCAAAGAAATGGCAATGGAGTATATTGTTGGGTAAAAAAAAAAAGCTGTTCTCACTTTGCATCTTATTTAAATTTTAAATATAAGAACTCCGTATCCATTAGAAATTCATAAGAAACTGTGAACATAAAATATATAAAACTTAATTTATTGCCTTCTGTGGCATATGAACCAAGAGATGAGATTGAGCACTGGGCTAATCAACCCAACATGCCAGCGCTCAGTGACCCTCGTGGGATTTAGTACTCCCTGCTTACCTTGGTCACTGGCTCTATAATATGCCCTTTTAACTCTTCCTTCCCTTTCCCTGTCTGGCTTTCTTTTCCCCTACCAGAAATTCCCAGGACCATCTCTGGGAGAGGTCTCAGGTATGCTTCTGAGAGGAGCCAAACTAAATGACACATTACTTAAACGTTAGTCACTGGGATAGTAGCTTCTCTAGATAGTAACAGTGAGGGAAGTCTGCAGGGAGCAACAGAGCAGTTTCCAGGAGGCACCTGCTTCTTATTGTTGTCATTAAAGATGACCAAGTCTATTAGCCTCAGAAAGGAATGTGCTGTGGGTAGCAACGGAAATCCTCTATCTCAGACCTTCTCAGAGCAGTCAGAAAGAGGGGACTTGTAAATAGCAAGGATGAAAAAGGTTAGGCTTAGGCATAGACTGCAAATTCCTGATACTTGGAGATATAATTGGTTCTTTTTCTCCTGAGAAGTTGAGCCCAATTAGGGGAACAATGGGGAAATCCTCAGAGGTTTGTGAGGTTGTCAACTAATGCCTGAAAAAGGCAGAGGCCAAGGTACTTTGATAAATAGCTTAGCACCAACTCCCCAAGCACAGACCAGCATGTGTCTCTGGAAAGTTATTTCTGTAAACTGAGTAGAAGTAAAAACAGGAGGTTAACTACCCCTCTTCCTGTTGGCTTTGACCCATGCCCATTTTAGTAAACCAAGTCATTTTTGCACAGAATGCTCTCTGTGACATTAAAGCCTCCATGACAGAGCCACATCCCCGTTTCCCCTGGAAGAGTTATGTAGAGCCCATGGAATGGAAGGGTTATATCTCCAAGTCTAGGTCCCTGAGCTGCCAGATTTCCATTTGGGGGTACCTCAACCCCCAGATATTCAACAGCAGTGAAAAGGCAAGTCGACTTTGCATGCAATATACTAGGCCATTTCCTGCTGGACACTGCATATCCATTTTCAAAAATAACAAGCTATGTGTAGAATCTAGATGAAGGATGCAGGGAAGCTGGAAATGATATCACAGCACTCCCAGGTGTTACGTTACACCTACATCATCCACAGAGAACATTCATGCCAATAACAAAGACACAAAGAAGAATCACACCTTCATTCCCAGATATCCCTTGGAGACAGTAATGAGGAGAGAAGGAGGACAGTGGCAGTCATTTTACTATTTTTTAGTACTGCATTTTCTAAGGAGCAATGGATAAACCATGAACTGTACATATTTAAAGTGAACAATTTAACAATATTGACACCTGCAAAAAACATTATCATGATGAAGATAATAAATAAATCTATCATCTCCAAAAGTATTCTTTTTTTTTTTTTTTAAAGAGAGAGTGAGAGAGGAGAGAGAGAGAGAGAGAGAGAGAGAGAGAGAGAGAGAGAGAGAGAATTTTTTTATTATTTATTTTTTAGTTCTCGGCGGACACAACATCTTTGTTGGTATGTGGTGCTGAGGATCGAACCCGGGCCGCACGCATGCCAGGCGAGCGCGCTACCGCTTGAGCCACATCCCCAGCCCCTCCAAAAGTATTCTTGTGCCTCTTTGTGATTTCCAGCAATTGCCAGGTGACTGCTTATCTGCCTTCTGTTTCTGTACATTAGTATTGCATCTCTTAGACTTTTATGCAAATGGAATCATACAGAGTCCACAGTATGACATGCTCTAGCTTCTTTGCTCACCATGACAATTCTGAGATCTATTCTTTTTGTTCTGCAAAAAATAGAGAATTTGTTCCTATTTTTTGCCAATTAGTACTCCATTGTATGGCTAGATATACAATATGCTAATCCAACGAAGAACACTTAGGTTGTTTTCAATTTGGGAACTATTAAAATGAAGACACAGTGAACATTTGGTTTTAAGTCTTTGCGTGAACATATGCTTTCATTTCTTTTGGGTGAATATTTAGGAGAAGAATGGTTGGGTCATATGGCAATTTATGTTTAGCTTATTAAGAAGTTATAGCAATATTTTTAATAAACTTATTTAAGTTTAGGATCTACAACTACCCAAAGGCACCCTTGTTAATTTCACAGAATTTGAAAGTTGAGTTTCAGGATGATGTTTTTCTATAATTAAAATATCAGTATATGACCATATATCTTCAGTTTATGAAAAACTAAAAGAAGAAGAGGGACCTATCCCCTTGGAAAGAATTCTTGGTTTGCAGAATGCCCAAAGAACAAAAATCTCATGGGGCTCGGTTCTTCCAGTGTGGTGGTAGTGAAGGGGGTAGTTATGGTGGGGGTAGGAATTTGGGGTGAAAACTGGGTACTAGACAAAAAACCCAATTAGAAAAGTGTCCTAACTTTTCTGTGCTGCTGCCCTCTCATGTCCCTTCACTGTCTTTTCCCCATTTCTTTATTTTTTTATACTAGGATTTTTATTTTTTTTATTATTTTATTTTGTACGAGGGACTGACCCCTGGGATGCTTAACCACTGAGCTACATCCCAGCCATTTTTATTTATTTTCAAAATTTGAAACAGGGTTTCACTAAGTTGTTTGGGGCCTAGCTAAGTTGCTGATGCTGACTTTGAACCTGCCATCCTCCTGCTTCATCTTCTTGAATCACTGGGATTACAGGTCTGTGCCACTTCCCATTTCATTTCTGCAAGCAAGTTAAGAAAACCAGAAATAGATTTTGTCTTCTGTCACCTCAGTTACATTATGACTTGGAAGGCTGATATGGGTTATGAGTCCCAAATGGATTGGAAGCCAGGTTTATTGCTGGGAATCTTTAAATTTCAGGAAACAGAAAGAGCAAAACTTTAAAAGAGGAATGATTCCATTATGTGTTTCTAATTCTGAGTCCATAAAATGGGCTGAGGATACATTAACATGAGCTGCCCTTCTTGCCATACGTGACAGTAGGGGTGTGCAGAAAGTATCCAAAGAGGATTCTCATTATGAGAACAAGGATTGTCCTTCCCTTGCACATAAGGTAACCCATTCATTTCTCAAATGTTCACCAGGTACAGTTGTGGCCAAGAAAAACAGATAAAAAAAGCCCAGGATGGCATCTCAGCCCTTGTATCCAGAATTCTGTCTATGGACCAGCAGTATCTCCTGGGAACTTTTTTAAAAATAAGTCTTAGCTGGGTCCAGTGGTGAACAACTATAATACCAGTGGTTCAGGAGGCTGAAACAGGAGGATTGCAATTCAAAGTTAGCTTCAGCAACTTAGTGAGGCCCCAAGTAACTTAATGAGACTCTGTCTCAAAAAAAAAATTAAAAAGGATTAGGGATGGGGCTCAGTGGCTAAGTGAGTCCAATCCCTGGGTCCAATCTCTGGTACAAATAAATAGATACATAAATAAATAAGTCTTAGACGAGGCACAGTGGTGCACACTTGTAATTCTAGCTGCTGAGGAGATGAAGCAGGAGGACCACAAGTTCAATACCAGCTTGGGCAACTTAGTGGGACCCTGTCCCAAAATTAAAACTAAAAAAGGCTGGAGGGGGGTTAGCTCAGTGGCAAAACACCCAAATTCAATCCCCAGTACCAAGAAAAAATAAAGAAAGAAAAAGGAAGGAAAAGAAGTGTTAGGCCTCATCCAGAACTACTAAATCAAAATAAGAATTTGGATAAGATTCCCAAGATTGTTCATAGGGAGGTCACAGATTAAGAAACTTTTCTTGTACCTTGCATGTCTCAGGTATCACTTACTCTAAGCCCTATGTTATTCAGCTGTTGCCTAATAATGTTATAGGACAAACTATACCTAAAACTCAGAGACTTATGATGATAAGCATGTTCTCACACCTTCATGGGTCAGTGGGTCAGCTAGAATTCAGAAGATCTGGGTGGAGTCTGACTCCCAAGCTGTGGGTTAGGTCTGGATTTGCTCAGTACATCTTTCACTATTCTGCAACCAGGAGGCTGTCTGCCACACCTTTCTCTCATGACCGTGAAAAAGTACAGAAGGACAAAGGTGGACTCAAATGCAAAAATACACTTTATCCCTTTGCTGGATCATACCTTGGTCATACCCCCCATCAACCAAAATAAGTCACGAACTCCAAAAGAACTTCCAAAAGAGTGGACGTGGGCTTTGTAGTTGTTTAGATTCCAGTTCTGTTTCTAAGTTTGTACCCTATGAAAAATCTGTGCCTCTGTATTCTAGTCAGTAAAATCAAATAATAACAGCTATATCACTGGAAGATTATAAAAATTCTGTAAGGACTTCCCATGGCACATATAATATTTTAACTTATTGATATTGCATGACCTTGGGCAATTCATTTCAACTCTCTGAATTTCATTTTCCCTATCTAAGAATAGACATCCCAGGGGAGAATGCTATTAATTTTTGAATTGCATCTTCAAAACTGGTGGTGGTGATGATGATGGTGATGGTGATGATACAGAAGCCAACACTGAGTGCAATAGACACTTGCTGTTAAGATTTTGCATGTGTCTATTCCTTTCACTCTCATAATTGACCAGTAAGGGTCATCCCCATTTTGCAGTTCAAGAAACTGAGATAGAGCAATGTTAGGAAATTGAGATTTAGCATGGGATTCTTCTGAGCACCTCAAGGAGAGGGAAACCTCACAAAACAAATGTGATACCAGTTGGTTCCATATCACTACTTTCTATAGAGAGAGTGCATATTCTGCCTCGTGTCCATTGGGTGATGCTTCTAAAAGGCAAATTTTGTCTTTTCTCATGTGGGAGAAAGAAAGAAAGAAAGGACCAAGGGGAGGTCCAGAGAAGAGGCATGGGAAGCAGCTGGCCTCCTGGTCAAACAAAATCTCCTGCTCTCTCTGCCTACCACATGGCAAAATCCAGGGGAGCAGAGGCCCCGAGGATGTCATTTCCAGTGGGCTCCACCATCCATAAGGGCGATGGTGTAAAGCTGCTCAGCCTGGCTGTGCATCCAGAGTTAATCTGAGGGGAAGGACAAGCCTCAGGGTAATTGTCTCTGAGAAATGAGAGCTGGAACAGGCTCCTCTTTAAGCCATCCTTCTGGTTGCATGGTTGTAGTGCTAGCATGAGATTCTGCCCCCACCCCCGCCACATATGCTGTTTCTGAATCGAGATATACGGGTCCATCTCTTCCCATCTTCTTTGCCCTTTCACTGCTAAAAAATCATGTGCTCCATGGTAGGAGTGGAACTGTGCCTGCAAATATGTTACTCATCACTCATGGGGCTTAAACAGTTTCAGCCTGCAACCACTTTCCCTGATGAAGGGCGCCTTTTCCTACCTTCCTTTCCCAGACATAACAAGAGAAACAGGACATGCCTGGGGACAGGAGTTCCACAAACTCTGTGAGTTGTATATTCTACTTTTTAATTACTGTTTCTGGCCAGAAGAAGTTCTCCCTTGTGACTAATCAGATTTTCTTTCTTTCTTTTTTTTTTTTTTCCTTAGTGTGTCACAAAGTTCATCTTCTCATGGTCTCTTGGGGAACAAGTGGAAACAGTTTCAAAGTTTCCCCTACTGAGAATAGTTTGTATCACATTTGCTTTTTTTAGTTATGTCATGACTTTGCTAATATCTAACAGCTTGTGGGCAACTCTGATTCCTGATCTTTTTCTGTTATATTTTCCAGGTCCCTCTATCCCCAAAGAAGTTTATCCTTTGTTCTGTTTTGTTTTCTGTTGTTGTTGCTTTGTTGTTGTTGTTGTTGTTTTTAATAGACCATGTCTCTCATTTATTGAGCACAACCTCTTGGACCCCATCATATCGTATCTTTTTTCTTCTTTCTTTGTGCCTCAAATGTTGAGTTGGAACCAATCTCATTCTCGAAATTTAAATAATTTAGTTTTTTTTTTGCCAGAAGCCACAAAATTGAGCATCAATTGGGTAGATAGCTAACACAGAAAGGAAAAATGACTTTTAAAAGAATGTATGATCACTAAACATGTGAAAATACTACATTTTGCCATTGGAATGTCAAAATTAAAATAATAAAAAAAAATCAAGACCTGGGGGTACCAAGTGTTGGTGAGAACACTGAGCAGCCTTATGGGAATATGAACTGGAAAAACTGTTCATCCAGAGTACCAACTGAAATGAAATAGGTATATTCCACTGACCCATCAGTTCTACCCTGGGTATGTACCCAACAGAAATGTATTCATCTATGCACTCAAAGGCTTGTTCAAAGAATAGTCATGGCAGCATTATTTTAAATAGTCCCAACCTTGAAACAGCCCAAATGCCCATCAGCAGTCAAATGGATAAAAAAAAAAAATTAAAAGCACACAGTGGGAAGGAACCAATGGTAACTACATGCAACAGGTAGTTTCACAAATGCAATGTTGAGTGAAAGAAGCCAGGCTCAGAGGACTACCAGATGGATAATACTGTTTATATAAAAATCAAAACCAGAAAGAATGAATCTCTGCTGTTGGAAATGAGGACACTGGTTACCACCTTGTCCAGGAAATGACTAGAATGGAGCATGGTGGGAGATCTGTTTCTTAATCTGAATGTTGGCTACACAGGTGTCTCAGTGTGTGAAATTTCACTGATCTGTATAGCTATAAATGTGCATATTCCTCTATGACTGTCACCCTCAATTAAAAATATAGTACAAAATGCAGCAGGCAGAGAAGATTGTATAGAGAAGATGACTGTTTTTCACTGGGAAAAGTAACCTGCAGCCCAGAGGCCTGCACTCTAGGCTCTGTGATGTTTGCTTCTCTGCAAACTGGTCTCCAAATTTTAATGAATGCGGAGTAGTTTTGGTGTTATGGAGGTGCTCCTCTGCTTCTGGGGCCCAGTGCTATTGTTAGGACATCAAAGACCAACTGCTGGCTACGATACAGTCCATATGAAAAGAGTGACCAGCAAATTTACTGCTTGACTTCATTCCCTTTAAATGGAACTGGCCCCATGGACCTCTTTCAAAGCTCAATTGTAGACATATATCTTTTTTATAGGACATTGTGTTCAATAAAGAGAAGCAGTAACTTAAGATAAAAAAGAATACCTTTGAGAGTGCTGCGAGATGGACATTCCATTTAATAAATATCACTGTGGTTACACATGACCAGACCCTGTCAGAAGTCACACCATTGGCTTGAGAACCTTCTACTTGACATGATGGCTATTTTCAGCTAATTGAGTTATATATTTATGCCCCCAGCCCTTTCCCTAGACTCTACAAGGTCTTGGGAAAAGTCATTAGAGCAAGGATGTCTCCTTCAAACCAGAGGGTCACCTTACTAAAATCAGGCAAAATGGCAAAGTTCATATCACATTACTCACTAACTTATTTGAAGCCACCCATCGGTGAAGTAAACCTTTATTAGGGGTTGAGTCCAAACTAAACTCCTATCAATTATGTCCAAACTAAACTCCATATCAATTATATGCTTCCTCTCAATGTCCATGTGGACATCATTCCAAAAAATCCTGGTGTGGAAATCTCATGGAGTTATTATCATTTGCAGACATGAGAACTGGATTAGAAAAGAACAGATGTATTTTATGCCTATCAGAAAATGAAGAGTATTATTAACTTTTCACAAGAGAAAAAAAGTAGAGTTACTTATAACAAAAAGGATGTCTTTGGTTAACATGGAATCCAGCCCAGGTGGTGGAGAAAGAGGCATCTACAGTAAAAATTACTAGTCGGCTTAAAACTGCATAAATCCAGAATGGCTTTTTTCAATATATGATCATTATTATAGCAGTTAGCCCACAGGAGCTGACCATGGCATCCATTCTGTTTAATCCGTTACTCCTGAAAAGGCTGAGCTCTCCACTTTGCTGGAAAATGGCTGAGTACTGAGTGGGTTCTTTCCTCTCTGCTCCCCTGCTTGGTCCATTGAGGAAGATGCATAAACCACATTGAGAACTGAAAGTCCCCTGCTGAGATTTTGATGGAGGCAAAACAATTTGAAAGACACTGGTGAAATAAGATAAATCTGGGGGCAAGTATCAATTAGAGAAAACTGGAAATAGTTACAGAGAGCTATGGAATCACAAGGAGATGGGCACTAACTATTGAATAGTAGGTAGAAATAATGAGTTGGGTTTTTAGAAAGGTACCTGTCTGCCAGAAACAGGTTTTTTTCCTTCCAAATTTTTCCCATCAGCTGAATTGCCCTGAAGCTCACTCTGGTGCAGTTCCCATGCCTCACAGTGATTGTTTTACTGCTTATTCTCCAAGGCTTGGCATTCTATTGAGGTCTGAGATAACTCCAAAATGAACATCAGTTTTGGCCTCACATTCTCTCATAAATAGGGAGACAAGGGGGGAGAAAAGAAAGGAAGTGGCCTGAACCAGACCTAACTAATTCAATTATAGAATGATATGGCTCCAAATAAAGGGAAAATTGCATACCACGGAACCAAGAAGAGCAGATCCCCACCTTCCTTATGTGAAGAGAAGGGAAAACAAAGAGATGGAATCACAACTCCAAAGAGCTACCCTCTAATTATGAGGTTGCATCTTTTCTCTGGGTCTCAATGGTTGCTCCAAGATTGCTCAGACCATTAACTCAATTTACTTTACTTTGAGGGCTCTTGTGTGTCTGTTGTTCCTTTGGGTTGGTGCTTTTCATACCACTCAGGATGCAGTATAAATAGAAGTGTCATGGAAACCAGCCAGTAAGATGGAGATGGGAGGAGCTGTCCATAGGCTATACAGGCTCCCTTTAAAAGAAAAACTCAGTAACCCACAAACCTCCAGTGTTCAGCCTGAAGTGACATAAGGAGGCCATCTGCAGGCTTTCCCCGATATCTGAGGAAAGATTTTACTTGGTTATTTCATCTTAAGGTAGATGCTGGTGGGAAAATGGTGCCCAAAGAGAATTCTGTGTCTTGGTCCTCACCATCTACGTGTACTGCATTTGATTATATGTCCAGCATATGTGGACACATAACAGGTGCTCCTGTGAATGTGGCTTCAGGCAAGGTCACCACTCTGCTCACTGGGTTGAACCAAGGCTTCATCAGAGCTTCAACCCACCATAACCTTGTTGAGACACTGGTTAGAAGGCAGGTTGCAGGCACTTACTGAATCTTTAAATTGGGTTATTGGCAAGAAAGACCCAACATCACATTTTACTAATGAAGAACCCAAATCTAGAGAAATGAAAGGATTTTCCCGAGATCATGCCACACATTCATCATAGAGCCAGCACCAGAATCCAGGTTGACTGAATCCTAGTAAGTCCTCATTCTCAAAGTCACATTTCTGAACATCTTAAAGAGTTTTCATGGACCTACTTAGCTGAAGAAAATTAGAGCAAACATAACTCTAAAGTACCTGGATTCTATAACATTACAATCTTTGTTAAGTTGTTTTAGGTAATTAAAAGAGCATCAAGTGTGTCTTTTTTATTTCATAGACAAACCAGTCAAGTAAATGAAATAATGTATATATAAATATAGACCATAGCCCAACTACATAGTTGTTTCACAATAATCCAGGCAAGAAATGATGGGACATGGACCAGGGTAGAGAGGAAAGGATGGGTACACAGAGTTTGAAGACAGAGACAAGGGTGTCTTGATGATTGAATTTCAGAATTAAAAAGAAGTGAAGAATCAAAGATGGCTTTCAATTTTAAGAGGAAGGATACATGCTGGTGGATTTTCATTGAACTGTAGAACATGAGATGCCATTAGGACATCTACATGAAGATAATAAGCAGGGAGGTGGTCGAATGCACCAGGAGCTGAGACTTAGGTGACATAACCAAAGGGGCAGGTAGAGAACCAAGAGTTGTGGTGTCACAGAAATACTATGGGAGGAGAGTACCTTAAGCAGAGAGGCCCCCTTATCAAAAGCTGCTACTGTGAGAGCAAAGATGAGGACAGAGAAATGCCAACTTGACCACATGTTGTTTGTTGGCGGCCTTATTGAGAGCAGAGTCATAGGCATTATGGGTGTTGCCTTGGTAAAGGAGTAAACGGGAGGTAAGGAAGTGGAGATGTACATAGGTACATCTTAGGGAAGTTTTACTGTGAGAGGGAGACATTATGAATATGGGGCTCCTGGAAGGGTTTTTTGGTTCATTTAAGATCAGGGATGCTTGTACATCTTGGAGGCTGATGAGAAAGATCCAGCAGAAATGGAGATTAAGGATGTTCTATTGAATGAAGGGGACCAAGGAGTAAATTCCTTCAGAAGGCAAGAGCCTAAGTGTGAGAATTGGCCTTTGATAGAATCAAGAATCTTCATTCCATATAACAGTTGGGAAGGAAGAGAAGAGCTCTGCAGATGGGAATGTAGCTATAAGATGAGAATATATGGCTTATCAACCAGGGGCTTCTGTTCCATCAGTGAAATGTGAGGGGAGAGCAAGGACCATGAGTAGAAAATCTGAGGCAAGAAAATCTGAAATAGTCATCTTGGATACTGTAGGAGGTAAGGTTGTGGGGGAAGAGTAGTCATGTTTTGGAACATTTGAGGTTTGAGAACATGAATCTAACATGAAGCAAGTTGTCAGGTGACACAGTTTTATTTTTTTCATCACTCATCTGCTTGGCTACTAACCTACAGAAGTTGGATCATTGAGGTCAATCAAAACTGAGGTTTCAACAGCCACATAGACCTGAGAGAGAGAAGGGGGCAAGCAGGGTTGAGAGGTGTTGCAATAGGGTGGCTATATTAAGGGTCACACACATGCTGGATAAGAAGAAACTAAAACAGGAAAAAGCTGAAAAGGAGTGAAATTCAGGCACAGTTTCTATTAAATAGTTAAATACTTAAAAGTAAGATGAACTTATTTGTCAATTTTCTAGAGAATATATTTGCCAGTGCTTATGATACTTGGAGAATTAAATGTTCATCTACTTCTACATCTGCAACATGGATGCTGCTGATTCATCTGGAGAGAGAAGGAGAAAGAGAGAAACCCATTAGCCAGTTTCAAAAGAATATACCTATAGGCACACAGTGTAATTTGCTCTCTTCTATTCACTCAAGAGGACCAAGGTTGGATAAAATGCAGAGGTCTGTTTGCATCTTCAAAGGTTGAATTAAAAGTCTACAAGAACAGGAGACTTGATTCAGAACAGCTCATCTTTGACTAGTTTGCTTGTGGGCAGAGGGGAAATCTCTAACCATCATGATGACCCCAATTCTGAACAGGTGTTGAGCTCAAGCAGGTGTTGAGCTCAAGTATGGAAGTTTCTGCTTACCACTGTTGTGGAAGATGTCCAACACACACACACACACATGAAAATATACTGTGGTTGCTTATGTGAACATTATGTGACCTAAAGTCCTATAAGCTATGTGATAAAGCAGTTTTATAATTGTTTTTTCACATAGCAAGAACAGTGAAAAGAATTTAATTGCAAGCAGTCATGTTGCTTATAAAACCATGTTAGAGATTTAGCACAGAGGTTTATTGCATAATTCACGGGCATGGCATTACTCTGCTATACAACTTCACAACTCAAACATAAATGCAGAAATAATGTGGCTTCTTAAAATTCCTTTGGCCGAGGGCTTTTGTTTTGTTTTGCTTTGTTGTTGTTGTTACCCATCATTCAGGTATTTTTAGTACTGCTGACGCATCCACAGGATGACCCACTTTATATTTCTCCTTTCCTATTCCTCTAGGGAAAAAAATGCCAATACAAAATCATAAATGAGGAAAATGTATAAAAAGGAAAGGTGTGTCTCTTCAGAAGCACCTGCCTTATCCAATATGTAGCATTGATTTCATTCCTGTATTCTATTGGAATAGCCTCCTGAGTCATTTGACATTGCAAATTGAGTCATGTTTCTGTAATCAGCTCCAGGAAATAGTGAAAGAAGTGGTACAGAGGTTTCTTTTTATAAAATGTTCCTTTTTTTTTTTTTTCATTTTTTTTTTTTTTTTTTCCTTTTTTTTTTTTTTATTGGTCGTTCATAACATTACATAGTTCTTGATACATCATATTACACGGTTGATTCACGTGGATTATGAACTCCCGCTTTTACCCCGTATACAAATTGCTGTATCACATCAGTTTCCCTTCCATTGATTGACATATTGCCTTTCTAGTGTCTGATGTATTCTGCTGTCTGTCCTATTCTCTACTATCCCCCCTCCCCTCCCCTCCCCTCCCCTCCCCTTTTCTCTCTCTACCCCTTCTACTGTAAATCATTTCTTCCATTTGTATTATCTTGTCTTACCCCTCCTTTCCTCTTATATGACATTTTGTATAACCCTGAGGATCGCCTTCCATTTCCATGCACTTTCCCTTCTCACTCCCTTTCCCTCCCACCTCTCATCCCTGTTTAATGTAGATCTTCTTCTCAAGCTCTTCGTCCCTACCCTGTCCTTGTTTACTCCCCTTATATCAAAGGAGTCATTTGGTATTTGTTTTTTAAAGATTGACTAGCTTCACTTAGCATAATCTGCTCTAATGCCATCCATTTCCCTCCAAATTCTATGATTTTGTCATTTTTTAATGCAGAGTAATACTCCATAGTATATAAATGCCACATTTTTTTTATCCATTCATCTATTGAAGGGCATCTAGGCTGGTTCCACAGTCTTGCTATCGTGAATTGAGCTGCTATGAACATCGATGTAGCAGTGTCCCTGTAGCATGCTCTTGTTAGGGCTTTAGGGAATAGACCGAGAAGGGGAATAGCTGGATCGAATGGTGGTTCCATTCCCAGCTTTCCAAGAAATCTCCATACTGCTTTCCAAATTGGCTGCACCAATTTGCAGTCCCACCAGCAATGAACAAGAGTGCCCTTTTCCCCGCATCCTCTCCAGCACTTATTGTTGTTTGACTTCCTAATGGCTGCCAGTCTTACTGGAGTGAGATGGTATCTTAGGGTAGTTTTGATTTGCATTTCTCTGACTGCTAGCGATGGTGAGCATTTTTTCATGTACTTGTTGATTGATTGTATGTCCTCCTCTGAGAAGTGTCTGTTCAGGTCCTTGGCCCATTTATTGATTGGGTTATTTGTTATCTTATTGTCTAATTTTTTGAGTTCTTTGTATATTCTGGTTATTAGGGCTCTATCTGAAGTGTGTGGAGTAAAGATTTGTTCCCAAGAAGTAGGCTCCCTGTTTATCTCTCTTATTGTTTCTTTTGCTGAGAAAAAACTTTTTAGTTTGAGTAAGTCCCATTTGTTGATTCTATTTGTTAACTCTAGCGCTATGGGTGTCCTATTGAGGAATTTGGAGCCCGATCCCACAGCGTGTAGATCATAACCAACTTTTTCTTCTATCAGATGCCATGTCTCTGATTTAATATCAAGCTCCTTGATCCATTTTGAGTTAACTTTTGTGCACGGTGAGAGATATGGATTCAGATTCATTTTGGTGCAAATGGATTTCCAGTTTTCCCAGCACCATTTGTTGAAGATGCTATCCTTCCTCCATTGCATGCTTTTAGCCCCTTTATCAAAAATAAGATAGTTGTAGTTTTGTGGATTGGTTACTGTGTCCTCTATTCTGTACCATTGGTCCACCCTCCTGTTTTGGTACCAGTACCATGCTGTTTTTGTTACTATTGCTCTGTAGTATAGTTTGAAGTCTGGTATCGCTATACCACCTGATTCACACTTCCTGCTTAGTATTGTTTTTGCTATTCTGGGTCTTTTATTATTCCATATGAATTTCATGATTCTTTTATCAATTTCTACAAGATATGCTGTTGGGATTTTGATTGGCATTGCATTGAACTTATATAGGACTTTTGGTAATATCGCCATTTTGATGATGTTAGTTCTGCCTATCCATGAGCAGGGTATATTTTTCCATCTTCTAAGGTCTTCTTCTATGTCTTTCTTTAGGGTTCTGTAATTTTCATTGTATAAGTCTTTCACCTCTTTTGTTAGGTTGATTCCCAAGTATTTTATTTTTTGGGGGGATATTGTGAATGGAGTAGTTGTCCTCATTTCCGTTTCAGAGGATTTGTCGCTGATATACAGGAATGCCTTAGATTTATGTGTGTTGATCTTATATCCTGCCACTTTGCTGAATTCATTTATTAGCTCTAATAGCTTCTTTGTAGACCCTTTTGGGTCTGCTAGGTATAGAATCATATCATCTGCAAATAGTGATAATTTAAGTTCTTCTTTTCCTATTTTTATGCCTTTAATTTCTTTTGACTGTCTAATTGCTCTGGCCTAAAATGTTCCTAATATCAATAAAGCCTAGAAGTGTGAACAATTTTGGGCCATGATTCTGTGATTTGATTCTCAAAGAACTTATGTTCTCTGCCATCCCCATGTGAGTTAAGTTTCTTCCTTTCTGTATTAGTTATCTATTGCTGTGTAACAAATTGCCCTCATAATTTTTTATCTCAGAATTTCCATTGGGTAGAAATTCAGTCACAGCTTAGCCGGGCATCTCTGGTTTGTGGTTTCTCACAAACTACAATTAATGTATCAAAGAGGAGCATTGTGGTCTCAGGTCCTGGCTGGAGAAGGACTAGCTTCCAACATCACTCATATGGGCACTGATAAGGTAGTTTCCCATGGGCTGTTGGCTGCAGAGAGCCCTCAGTTCCTTGCCATGTGGGCCTCTCCATAGAGCAGCTCACAGATGGCAGCCGTTTTTTGTTTTTGTTTTTGTTTGCAGAGAAAACAGTGAATAGAGCCAAAAAGAGAGAGTGAGCAAGATAAAGTTTATGGTCTTTTGCAACCTAATCTCAGCAACCCCTCATCACTGTAGTTAAGATTCTGTTTGTTCAAAGCAAGTCTCTTGCTCCATCCCACACTCAAAGGGAAGGGATTGCACAAGTCTGTGCATTCCAAGAGATGGGAAGATTGAGCTGTTTCAGAAGCTGTCTTTCAAACTCCCATGCACAAGTTTGTACCAAGGTACATGCCCATGCCTGTTTGTTCCAATAGTGAGTTCCTCTGCATCCTCTGGTGTGGTTACCTGGCTCCTTGCTTTTGCAGATTTCCTTCATTTCTACTTTTCTTCCAAGTCCATTCAAAATATAATACCCAGTTTCATCCTATTCTAAATAGCTCTTCTCCCCTGCTCAAGAACTTCAAGAAATGGCTCCCCATTCCTTGCCTCAATACAAATAATGAGAAACTCTAAATCTAGATTTAATTAACTCTTCCTTCCCTTCTCTGTAGAGGCTGCATTTGTAGCCAAATGGACTCTTGCTATTCTTTGGGCCCTCTGCACACTCTTTGGCCTCTCAACTCATGCTATTCCATTAGCTAACAATGCCTTTCTCCCTCTTTCCAGTTGGGAAAATTGTAGACACGTGACAGAAGCTTTTCGTGAACTGCCAAAATGAAAATGACCTCATTGTTGAACCTCTTGGCATTATTGATCCACTTAGTGATTATTACATTCTTATCCTATATAACTATCTATGGATGAGATATGGATGCCCTTCCTTACTCCCAACTCTGCCTGCCAACTTGGGGGAGGGTCTGGAGAGCAGGAATAGTAGCTGACTTCTCTGTTATTCCCCATGGCGTACAGGGTAGCACCTAGCATATCACAAGTGTTCCATAAAGTCTGGAACATCAGGGAGTGCTGTGCTTTCTGAAGTGCCTCCCTCGTCCCCATTAGGAAAGCATGAGAAAACTGAGACCCGGAAAGTTTAGCTACTTGTCTGACATCAGGCAATGGCAGAGCCCTGATTATATTCCCAAGTTCCAAGGCCCCATTCAATTCCCCAGCATCCTGACCTATAAGAAAAAAGTGAGCGATTTGGGATCCTCCATTCATACTGGGCTCTTTTCCCTTCCCTTTTAAATATAAAAAGCACCTAACTTGGTTTGAGTTTTAATATTGTAGTTCAATCACTTTCCAACTCTTGCTTTGTAATAAATGTCCTCTTTGCTTTTTTTGAAAACCATCCCAGGAGAAAGGAGGCAGTAGGGTAGTGATTTAAAAGAATAAAAAGAGCTTCATAAGCAGGAGAGCCTGGGACTACAATTTCTTGTTGCTCTGGGAATTAATCTTTTCAAATTACAAAAAAAAAAAAAATAAATAAAAAATCAGCACCAGGAAACATCGTGTTCTTAAATGTCAATGTGCCTTTTGCTGTCCCCCGGTTCACTTCTGACCATGTGATGATATTATCATACAACTCATAGCCTGCACAGATCAAGACAGTTCCAATGACCCAGGACATGTTGGCAGGATGCCATGGCTGGAACCACAAACATTTCTGTCAGCACAGTGGTGTGTTTGGGTGTGTGTCAACGTGTGAGTTTGGGAGACTTAGGCATGAAGGATGATTATTTCTCAAAATCCATTGTCCAGACCTCCTTAGGCAATATTCAGCATTCAAAATTACTTTTGGCCAAGTCATGTTTGCACCTGGAAACTGTAAGAAGTACTGAAAGGAGATGAAACTTGATGACGACAGGAAGTGACCTACAGCCCTACAGGTGCAGATGTATTGACATAAGGTACTAAAGTAGGAAATTATGGTTTTCAAAGAGAAATCGGATCTCAGTTTCTCTTTTAACTCAGTAGGATGTGTGTGTGTCCTTGGACAAAATCCTCTAGCCACTGTGAAAACATGATCCCTAATTTCTTGCTTTTGTGGGTCCAATACATATGAAAGTCAGACTTTTCTTTATGATCTATCCATCCTATGTCAGTATTGTGGCTTCCAAATGCTGTGTGAACCTGGTTTTCTAAGCTCCAGGTGAGCTAAGTGGGTGATGGCCCCAGCCAGAAATGCCAAAGGAATTCGTTTCAGCCAGCAAGTTACTTGGTGACCAAGGCTATGGCTTGCTCATTTCATTTTAGTGTGTTTCTTTATGCACAAATCATAGAAATCTTTTTTTTTCCCTTTGGCATTTCCTTGCTTGGTCCTCCTTTAAGGACATTTCTTGTTTTTCTACTTGAATTAGGGGACTGACATAGGTGTTTATTTAAAAATAAATAAAAAAATAAAAAATAAAAAACCCTGAGCATGAACTGTGTAGCTAGTGTGTGAACTGTCTCCAAGGGGCCATGGGCTGATATAATTTTGACAATTTGATCAGTCATTCACCTTAGCCATGAGATATCTAGATGCTATAGGAAAAAAAAATTTAAAGCCACATTTCACTTAACATACTGCTTCAGAGTCAATCTTGGGAGGTCCTTGGGTTTAGCTAAAGATACCTCTTCATTTCTTTCTTTTTCTTTTTTACTTTATTTTATTTATTTATATGTGGTGCTGAGGATCAAACCCAGGGCCTTTCTCATGTGAGGCAAGCACTCCATTGCTAAGCCATAACCCCAGCCCCATAATTCTTCATTTCTCAGCAAGTGATTTCAGAAAAATTAAGACCATTGAACTTCACCTGTTGAACCAGGTCCCATAACATTAATTTCTATCAGTTTTCTTCTCATGTGCCCTGGTTGAATTGTGCTAATTTTGTTTTCTCCTTTCAATCCATTTCTTTTCTTCCCCTTTACCCTAATCCCAGTGTTAAAAGTAATAACCTGAAATATCCCATAGGGATGGTACATGAGTACTTTTGATGCCATTTCCTTGATTCCACCAAATGTTTGTTTGTTTGTTTGTTTGCTTGTTTGTTTGGTATGATGTGCTTAGAGGTGGGAATAACAGTGGAATAAATGTATTTTATCTGTAAAACCTAGCACTGGCTTTGAATTATCCTGAGGATGCAAATGGAAGACAAAGTATATGATGTACAAGAGGAAAAGTAGTAGAAAATGCTGTTATTAAGCTGCTTGTATAGGAGAAAAAGATGCTTATGTTTGAGTGAGATTGGCTAAACATCATGGGCTGAATTCTGACCCCAAGTAGTGCAGTCAGCTCAGGAGTCCTGAAGAGAATCTGGCTTTGTTTTGATCCAAGTATTAGTCATTGTTGGATGGATTTTTTTTAAAGGATGATTTTTGAAAAGATAAACAAAATAAGGACACAAAGAACAGGAATAAAAGCCATGTATCCCAGGGAGCACGTATTCTAATGATCTTCTACTCTCTTTGCCACTGAGAAATGCCAAAAGCAGGTGAGATTGGATAAGGCCTGACATATAAGTCTGCCCATTTTACAGATGGTCCAGGGCTTGGGAGCTGGTTCAGCCAGTCCAGGCATAGCGCCTCCTGCCTCTGCCCAGTGGACTGCTGCCACCAGATACAAAGCAAGTGCAGGCCCACTGAAACCCCTTCATGCTCCGCGCAGACAGGCGCAGCAGGACCACACGGAGTCCATTCTTCTCCAGCAAAGTAGTGATGTGTTCCAGGCAAAAACCCAATAGGGGATGTTTTGGCCCAAAGGAAACATTTACAACCAAATTATACACCTCGGAAAATAAATGAGCTTTCATTTTGGAAGGAAACCCTGCCAGGTTCTTTATTATTTGCACCACAATCATAAAGTTGGTTTTAATCTCTGCAGTGGAATGCCATTGGGTTGGCCAACTGGCAGGCTCTGGTGGTTTGAGTGGGGACCTCTTCACCCTGAGGAGCACACAATGGGAAGCAAAGGGAAGTACTTCTCCTGAAATGTTTTTCTGAGGATCCATTGGCTTTTTTTTTCCTCTTTTTTTTTTTTTTTTGGCATGTTCATTGCAACTTCAAAGCCGACTCCTTTCTTCTTTTTCTTTCCTTTTATTCTCATTTTTGAAAATTCCTGGGGCCTTCCAGAAAAAGGCTTAATATAATGTGTCCTTTCTAAATGGACAGAAATCCAGGAGTAGGCCCAAGAAAGTCTATAATGGATTTCCATTGATTCCTTGAAGGGGAGTTGAATATAAAAAGCTTAGAGAGAACAGAGAAGAAGGGCTATGAAGTATGTTCTCTTTTTTCTACCTTAACAAAGAAATCTGGTGATTTAACCTGCTGGGAGACTGCTCCCAGGATTCATGCTATGAAATGACCCTGTAGATATAGCAGCTAGGAGGCTTATGGTTTCTGGGATGGTCTGGGGTTTCAAATATTTTATACCATTATCAGATGAGGTTGCTGGGTACAATGTCCAGATTTAGGTTTAGAATAAAAAAAGTTCTCCTACCAGCTTTCCAGTATGTGTCTAGGTACTTGCATTTAGGAAAATCCCTCAATAGGGCTCAGAGTAGATTAAGCTTGCAGAGAAATTCACACTCATACTGAGGACAGGAGAATGAAGTCCTTGGTGGGCATGTGGAGCTTTAGAAAGCAAAGCAGGAAAGCAGATGATTGAAGTGAGTAATGGGCAAGGCTTCAGTGCTCATTGAAGGGGCAAATCATGGCAATGCTGTTAAGAACCCTGAGCAGTTTCCAAACTTTGCAGCATTTTGGAATCCTCTGGAGATCTTTTTTAAAAGTTCTGATATCTGCATCTTACCCCAGTCACTCCTGATTCAAATAGTTTGGGGGTGAATGCAGAATATCAGACGTACAGCAAAATCTGGGTACTCCTGCTGCAATCTATAAGCTCTGTGAGGGTAGGGACCATCTCTGTCTTGCTCCCCTTTGAATTTCCAGCCCCTGCAACAGAGTAATTGACTCTCAGTAATTATGTTAAACGGATACATGAATAAAAGTCTTGTAGCTCATCTACCCACACACCATCCAAACAAATCCCAGATAATTAGGTGATTTCAGCTCTTAAATATTTTGGGTTGTTTAGGGTAAAGTGTGACTTAAGTTTCAGATTTTCCTTTCCCTGCCCCCTTTATTTTACCTTCTGCTTCTCTTTACTTACAATATCCTAAGAATGATTTTATAATCCCCTGTCTGGATCACTTTTAATATTCATGACCTGGCAACTTTATCATTTGTGCCTATAGATTGCTTTGCATTTTCCTTAAGTCAGGACTTAGACCTGAGCTCCTCTGTTCCTGGGGTTGTCTTAGGCCTCTCTATAATACTTTAATTATTCATTGGTAGATCAACACAGTGGTTCTTCACCAGTGAATCCCTGGAGGCATCTTTTATCCAGCAGTTCCATGGGCAGCACTTGTTCCCTTGTTCTGACAGGGAAGGTTTCCATTTCCCACTCACTGCTTCCATCCCATCTCACCCCCCCTTCTACAGACACCAAATTCTGGCAGTGGATAAGTCAGGCTTTATTGTAAAAATGTTTATGGAGACTGTCAGTTCTTAACCTTGAAACTGAACCATGCTGTTTGTATTTTTCCAAGTGATGGAGAGTGTGAAGGACTAATGAAAATGGAGCGTGAAGAGATCAAACATGCGTCGTGGAATCTTTGTTCAAGACCTGGAATGGGAGAAATTCCACTTTGGAGGGGGAGTGTGGAATTCTGGGGAATGGGATCCTCTCTTAGTGGAGCTCAAGGCCTGAGATCATGACCTGGCATGAGAGAAAGTGAGGGACAGGGAGTGAGGAGACTAGCGGGGGGAATGTGGGAGGCAGGGATCATAAGACATTCTTTCTCTTTTGAAAAGCTAGAAACATATTTCCTTTGGTCAGAGAGCAAGTAAATTCACTTGTAACAAACTCTATCTTCTGACCTTCTCAAGTCTGCTTTCAAAAGCCAGGATTTTGAAAGAAGCCATTCATAAGTGTGTGTAACACACCATGTTGGAGCACTTTTTGCTGACCGTGTGACTTCTCTGTAGACCACTAGGGAGGGTGAGCATTTGGAGCTGGGAGTCAGGCTCTTAGTAACTGAATACCCAGAACTTGGTTAAAAAAAAAAAATGAGTTTGGCTCTATCCAAAAGGCCAGTCTTTATATCTGCAGACTTGAGGAGTAAGTGGGAGAGTCCAAGCTGAAGCCAGCAAATGGCACTTTCACAGGACAGTATGTAAGTTTTCTGGAAGAAGGTGAAGCTCCAGTTGCTACATGAGCTTTCTAGTTAGGGCCTGTGCAATTATTTTAACAAAAGCAATTCCTGGAGTTGGATTTTTGGCAGAATTAGGCCCTGTCTACGGAGTCTTCAGCCTCATAGGTGTATCAGGCCTCTGTTTCAAGGAAGATCTCCCTGGAAAATAAGGAGAAAGTCTACAGAAACCTTTTCTCCAACTCTCTTCTCAGTCTCCCATCTGCTTTCTTCCCACTTCACTCACTCCCTGATGAAGGTTTCTCCTCTTTCTTAGACCTGCCCAAGGCCCCCAGGCCCCTTCAGTTTCTTCCTTAATCTGTTCTCTCTGAGCAAGAAAATTTATCCTATCCAATAGTCAATGTGGACTCAATCCTGGCCTTCCCCATGGACCTATCTGCCTTGTTTAGAGTCAGATTACATGGTGAGGGAGAAATCAGTTGGAGGCCACGTTTAGAGTACTTGCTAAGAAAGTCTGAGGAGGCTACAACATATTGACATATTGACACCAGGGAAAAGCAGGAAGTGAGCCCCATCCTAGAGTTCTCCCTCCATCTTCACACATTTTTATCTTTTCACTTTGCGTGGTGTTCTCTAATGTCACTACACCCAGAAACCCAGCAAGATGAAGAGTTCTTCCCTTCCCCTCCTGATGTTCTTGTCAAACAGAGATCTCCAAGTAGTGGGTGATTGCTCTCGGAGGCTCTCCCCAAGCTGGACTGGATTCCTTGGAGTTCATTTGCTATTTACCTGACCACATTTTAGCAGCATAGAATACACCAACTCTCTGGGAGCCCTTCCTTTCTTATATGCCATTTTCTTTTACTGACATGATCCTCGGAAGAACAATGCCTTTACTGCTTCTAGCAACCTGTTCCTCATTCCTCATCTTCTCCTGGTTCAAGTAGAGCCATCTCACCCCTCCCATCCTCTCAATCCCATCCCATCCCATCCCATCCCATTCACTCATTCAAAGGATATTTAGTGCAGTTCAGATTTGGGGATGGGAGGTAAAACTTCAATTATAAGAAGGAAAGATGACTTGTCATTCCTGTAAAACCACAGAGGGCAACCAGGCCGTGCCGCCGAAGCAGTGAGGGCTACAGCCTCAGACTTGGAGTTAGTAATCTTGTATTCTGTGCCTCTTTCCTCCCCAGTGAACTCCTGGTTTATACACAGAGTATAAAAAAGTAGGGACTTGAATCTCAAAACCCAATTTTCCCTGCTCCTGCCAAGCAGGTCTGGTATGATTATACTTAGGACTAGTTGCATTTTAATGGGGGATCATGGAGGCAAAAATGGCTTTAAAACTAAAATGACTGAATCACTGAGCATTCCCAATATCCTGAAGGTGGGCCAACCAGTGATCTAGTTCTTTCTCTACATTCTTACCGCCATGTTTACTCTGGGGCTATTGGAAGTGGGTTTTTTACTTTCCATAATTTCCATCAACACAGGATGCCTTCTGGGATGTTTGCTAGTCAGGGTTCTGCCTTCAGCTCCCTGGAGTTCACATGATCTAAGGTCCCGTGAAGGGACAACTTTGGTAAGATTCTAAACTTCAGTTTTCTCATCTTTAGAGTGGAGTTGATGGTAATTGTATCCTTCTGGTGGGGATCTTTGGAGAAATTGGCTGGAATGATGCAGAAAAATGTTTAGACAAGGTGGGTAATTCCTCTTCTATTTTCTTTTGTGGTTTGGGTAGGTATGTAAGTTCTGTGCAGAGGTAACTTTCATGTAGAGGGGACACAGATCATGTGTGTGAAGCTACATTTGGGCAGAAGATGGGAAACTCAAGGTGGCTTCAGATTCTCTTAGTATAGACAACACCTCCAGGGAGGTGAAAGGAACAAGAGCCTTGGAATCTGTTTACCAATGAGGAGCCACTCAGCCTCAATTTCCTCTGTGGATTTGGAATTTTCATGCCTATATCAAATGGATGTTGTGAAGATCAGATTTAACACAGTGTCCTATTTTCCAAAAAATCTTCTGTTTGTCTCTGTAGGTCCCATTTTTTTCACCCTTCTTCATTCTAATCTTTGCCTTGGGTACCTAGTATACATGCATTACATCAAGAGAATCCCTTGATTTCTGGCTTCTGATTGGGTTTGGCCAGTATTATACATGGCAGGGGAAGAGAAGAAGAGGAGAGGGAGGTTGCAGGATTTGGTAAATCCCCTATTTCCCTTTCCCACCCCTTATGTACACATACAACTCTTGCTTTCCTTTGGATAGCAGTATCCTTTCTTTTACCTTGCAGCTTCAGGTCTGGGGATGTAAGGTCTCCTTGATCTCACTGCTCTAGGTACTGAAGCATACTTGGTACTTTCCACTAAAATGTGTAAATCGTTCCTTTATTAAACTTTCCTCATTTACCAAGTTTGAAAGTACCATGCTTTTCCTCCTTTACCTCACACTGATATATCCTAATACGGTGATGTTTATACTAGGGAGAATAGTAAACATGTAAACATGGTCTCTGTTTCAAATGCTACCCCTAATGATTACCTCCTAAAAGACAACCTCTGAAAAGTTCTTCTTGTGAACTTCAGCTAATTGAAGAATTATCCTTGGTGAGAGAAAAAAAATGGGAGATGCTTTGTTTCTCAAGGATGAGAGTAGGAAACTGTATAGGGGCAGGGAGGTTGAAAGTAGGTTGGGTACCCCTCACGGTTGACTCTCTGCCCTCCCCTTGGGTCTCTACATGAGAGGTGACACCCAAGGAAAGTCCTGCTCACAAGGCATGATCCACCAGTCTTATTTCAGTGTATTAGTGTCTTAGACCAGAAATCAAAAAGGAATCATTAGAGAAGATAAAAAAGCATAGGATGGAGATGTAAAAGAGCCAATATATAGGGAGTTTTAGGGTCATTACTAGGAATCTGGGTAATTTTACTTCCTCCTATTGAAAACTTCCACCACCTAAGAATGCCCCACTTTCTGTCTTGCATTTTATATGTGTTTGAGAATTCCTTAGCTTTCCCTCTGGAATCTGAACTTACTGAAGACAAAAATCTATCCAAATACAGTTTTCATAATCTTAAAAACATGAGTCTCATACCAATATAGAATAAACACATGTCAAAGATTTATCCAATTTATGATGAAACTAAGAAGACAGTAATGCCAGTTCAAAGCATTTGAAGATCATTTATTTATAAAGTTAGTTGGGAAAATCTTGATGAAGTAAATTTTTAGACATAAACAAAATTGGTTAATGTCCCAAAGGGCCATAACACAGTAAGCTTTGAGTTATTATTTCTATCAGGCTGAAAACATTTGCATTTCTACAAGCTAGCATGTAACTTTTAAGATTGGCCCTAATCAATAGTAAATAACAAAACAAACAAAGATGCATTCTCCTAGAGAATTAATGAATCTTGGACAGTCATGTCATACTGTGTCCCAGTATGAACTGATAAGCTTGTAATCATCTTTTTGCTGTATTTCCAAGATGTGGATAATCTGGCTTAGCAAGCCACATGCTATTGAAATTATCTGATCCTGATACCTGTACATAACAGATATCCAAGAAGTGTTTGTTGAATGAATCCATGAAGAGAACAAACATCCCAACTAGAGAAAGCTAAGTCAAGGGCCCACAATTACGTGGGCTGTCAATTCTCCAAGCAAGGATCAAACCATTTCCCTGGAGGGGAAACAGAACAGCAGTGCAAATAAGAACAATCTGGATAGGCAGGTGGGAAAGAGACCCAGTCCTGGTGGCTTATAGCTTTCTCTTTACCTTAGGCCATATTTGATCTGTGATAGCTCTATAATTGTTTATAGTGTCAGTAGGGGTTCCCCAATAAATGAGCATTACTAGTTTCTGGCAGTCCACAGAGCCGTACAGGTGCATCATGAAAGTGCAAGGGAGAACTGTTAAGTATTAGCTCTAAATCTTTGAAAAACTGGCAATGGAGCTGTTAACACAGAATCACATGTAAATTAAGGAAGTAACAGGCAGGGGGTTGGAATTTTCCAAGACATTTAACCTAGTTTTGAGTGAGCAGGTAGGATAAGAAAAGGGAAAGGTGTTCTATTCATTGAAGATAGTATCTGCATTTTATGTATTTAGAACATCAGATTTTTGGTTTTCCACTCCAGAGTTTGTTCAGTATTTGCAATAAGACTTTTTAAAAATATTGTTGTGGCATGATTTCTCTAGAACAAGTATCTCTTGAGGATTTCACTCCCAGAATTTCAGAACTGAATAGACTGAGAGATTTTCCACATTTCCTATCCTAACATTTTGTAGAAGAAATAGCTGAGATCCTGTGTCAGTTAGCTTTAGCTGTGTAACACATCACTCTAGATTCATTTATACACAAACATTTATAATTCCTCATGATTCTCTGGCTCAGCTGTGGCTCTTCTTGTTTGGGTTGGTTCAGTTGAAGCTAGATGGCCCAGAAAGATCTCAGTGGTTGGCCATTCGTAGGCTGGTTGGTCTGGGATGGATGGTTTCTGCTGCACATGTCTCTCACCATTTAACAGGCCAGCTCAAGCTTCTTCACAGGATTCCAAAGAGCAACAAAGATAAGCAAGCCCCAAGGCACAAGCATCTGTTAAGTCTCTCTTCATTATTGTCCTTTTAGCCACAGTGAGTAGCATGGTCAAGCTCAAAGACTGTGTTAGAGGCAACTACCCAAGACACAGATTTTTAGAGAGACAGACTTTGTGGGCATTTTTACATCTATCATAGATGCAAAGGTACAGTAACTTACCAAAACTAGATAAAGGCAATGATGGGACCCAAACCCAGGCCTCATGACTCCTGATTGTCCTGTCCCCTTCCTGGTACCAGGAGCCCATTTCTAGGATTCTAAGGTTAAGATCATTTTCCTTTTCAAACCTATTTTAGAGGTACTTGGAACAGAGAGCTTTGACGTTAGGTGTTAAGAGAATGCATCTCCTTAATTTGAATAAAAACTAGGAAAAGCTTCCCAATTTACCCTACCCCAGGCCTCAGCCTCTGAACTCTGCCATCCCATGTTTTTTGACTTGTCTTCTAGGGTCTTTCTTCCAATAAAACAACACCATCCTTGACCTGGACTTTGGGTCCCTTTCAGTCAACATGGGGAGATACAGAATCACTGCAAGGAGTATTCATCTTCCAGCTTTCCTTGTCCTGCTGGACACCCTCTCCTGCTCAAGGGAGGACTTAGACAGTTGAGCCTTATAAGCATACTGATGATTTGGTGCTTCTTCAAACTGGGTCCTGGAAAATGGGTCCCAGATAATCACTACTTTGTTTTCTTTGCCATCAATGGAGAAAGCACAACTTGAAAAATCACCAGTAATCCATACTCATTAAATATTTGCTCAGAGTTTGTCTTCCAGGGAATGCTGAGCGCTAATGTAGCCAAAGAGCAGGGACTGAAGCCCCCTGGTGGCCACCCTTGGCCTATCTGTTATAGCACTTGGCAGATGAGCTCTGGCCTCAAATTCAAAAACCCAGAGACAAAACTTTGCCCTTAACTTCATCCTGAGGTGAGCTGGCCTCACACCCCCAAGGGGTTTATCAAAAATATTCCTTCTGGACCAGGCTACCTTCCTGAAAAGTATTTTGAAAAGTACAGTTTCTTCATCTCCTTACATTTGCAGGGATGTTTCAAATGATGGATTCAAGATTTTTTTTTTTTTTTTTTTTTTGGCCAAACTGGCACAACACTCTTGTACTCAACTTCTTACATGTTATCTTAGACTTGAAAGAATAAGCCAAGCTTCATTTTAGTTCATTCCTTAGCTAAACAGGACATAAAAGAAATGTGTCTTGGAAAGTTACCTCTGTTTTCTTTGCTAGCAATGGAGAAAGCACAACTTGAAAAATCACCAGTAATCCACACAGTTTCAAGATCAAAGCAATTTACAGAAGGATTTGAGATGAAGCAGTGAAGTGTTGACTTCCATTTGTCAGCTGGTCCCAAGAGGCTTCATTAGGAAAGATGCACAGGGACGGATGGCCCCCTCCCCCACAGAGCCAGCTCCCTTGCCCAAGTGCAATGAGCTTCTAAGGCATCGCCTGAGATCATAAGTAAGGTCACTCCCATGCCCTAAAGTAAACATCATCATGATACATTCTGCCACCATAATGAGAGATTCCCCAGCTATTAGTCAGACCTTCAACAGAAGGCTCCTTGGTTCCCACCCAGAACTGCAATACTCCAGCATTCTTGAAACATGATGATCCTCTGTCTATCCCCGAGGTTTGTCTTTGGTATCCCCAAATGAAGATTGAAACATATGCCTGGCCATTTCCTCTCTGCCCTGATCCTAAAGGACATTGCATTTTTGTGCTTGTTGTAAAATAGAACTATGGATATCTACTCTGTTCTAGCTGCCTGAGGGAGAGGGATTACTACCACACACAGATGTATTACACAAGAGCAGAAGGTGGCCAACTGTGCCATCCACATATTCACAATGCACATTTTCTCCCCAATGGATCCTGGTTACCTCTTTCCAGTACTTCACAGGAAAACCTCTGCCATTCCCTGCTGCCATTACTAGGGTGTAGATCTCCATCTCATCCTCCTGAGAGCTAAGAAGAAGCATGACCCTTGAGAAAAACATGTTAAGATCTGAAGCCCATCGTATTCATTCTCCTGCTTTTCTCTTCCTAGGAGTGCTTGGTCCTCAATCATGTGTAAAGATAATCAGCGTGCCCTTTATTCTTTTATCTCTCCAAATGAGGAAACTTTTGCTCTCCCCTTTGAAATCCTACCAGTGGCATTCTTGAATTTATTTTTAGACGTGTGGAGTCTTCCAGACAAAATCGATGCCCAGCACAGATAAAACCCTCAGTATGTTTATGGTGGGTAGAAGAAAACCAAGTGTTTTAATGTGGAAGGAGCACAGACATATGCCGGGTGCAATATGGCTTCCTTTAATCTGGAAAAAGGAAACAAGCATTGTCGATAATAATATGCAGATGTCCAGCTCCAAATGAGGACATATTGCTAATTAGCTATATTGTTAGTATGTTTTAAGGGGAGAGACTGTAGTGACGTTAATTATAATCTCTGCTGTTTGTTGTTCAAAGTCTATGAGACCAAATGCATTGCTAATAATATCTTCTTTAATATCTTCAATAGAAGATTCTTGGATTTTTTTTTCTTTTAGAATACCACATAAAAGCCACATTAGGGGTAATGAAGCCTGTAGCCTGAGCCTAATTAAAACAAAATCTAACAAGGCCCATAGCCATCATTATCATCAACTAGTACTTATTGGGTGCCCCCTAAGCTTGTGGAATTGGGGAGTGTGGGATTTGGAGACTGCAGATATGGCCTGTTCTTTGCCCTCCAGGAATTTGCCATCCAGTCTGCCTCCAAGAAGTCTGCCTGGTTGTGTTAATCTGGGAATAGTTACCACCGCCTTAAAAAGGAAAAAGCACTAAGATTGTGATAGACAGCCACAATTTGTTACTAGTTTGTGCCTCTTCTGGAGGCTTTGGAAGAGGTCAAACCAGCTCTGTTTTTCACATGCCAGCCTTTAGCTGGTCTTTACAGAATAGACAGGTGGCTATTTGTAAGCCAGAACAACAATGCTTAGCACATTTTTTCCACAAGTGGATCCATCGCCCATTTCCACACCTTGATCTTCCCCCTCCAGACAATCATCCTAATTTGTCCCGTAGCTCAGTTATTCAAAGAACCCCATTCCTTCTCTCCCTTGTATTCACTTGCCTGGGCCAAATGACCAGCTGTAAGACTGGCCATTCTGACCACTCTAACTCTTAAAGTGGTTGTGGTAATCCACCTTGGTTACAAGGGCAGCCAAAATGAGCAGCTGTACCCTCACAGTGGTTGGAGGCAGTGGTTGTACATCTTAGACCAGAGGTGTATTCAGCATGAAGCACAGATTATAAAAGCATCTGGATTTATCATCTTAGAAATTGCATGTCTCAGTTCATCTCAGCAGAGCTCTTCCAGGGATATTCAGGGCTAGGTGATGAGAACAAAGAAGGAAAGAGAAGATCCTTGCACCATACAGCTTCAGCAAGCTCCCAAATGTTCTGTAGGATGCCACCAGGGAAGTGGTGGTATAGTGGACAATTCACAACACGGTATGACAGGAAGCTCACAGACCAAAGGCTGGTGGGCAGAGACCTCTGGATGTTAGACTTAACATTTATATCATTTACTCAATTAGTTTATAACAAGAACACAGAGTGGCTCTGACCATCATACCCACCCCATTGCAGTTCTAAAGTTCCTTTGGTTTTACAAACCAAGTTGTCAGGTCTTAGGAGTCCTTTGTAGGATTGCAATCATCCTGACCCACCTCCCTGGTTCTCTTCTCCTGATCCACCTGCTTAACTTTTACTTGCCTTTTTGTTTCAGCTCAGACTTACTTAGCTCATTCATTACTTCCTCAGGAAAAAAAATTTTCTTTCTTTTTAATACCAGGTTTTCAAAGTAGGGAAGTTTATAATACCTACCTCAAATAGTGTCAATAGCTTTTCTGTTTTTTTTTTTCTCTTTTCTAAGCATCATCATAAGCTCATGGATTTTCACAGAGTCAATGTCAATGTACATCATTCAATTTTTTGTGTTTTTTTAAGTGCCCAAATCATCTAATCTTTGAGCAATGAGGGCCATTCGAATTGGTTCTTTTGAGAGGACCTTGTCACTCATTGAAAACTTCTTTGCTCTCTGTCACAAAGAGGTATCCCAAATTCATCTGTACCTTTCCTGCCTAAGCACTGAACTTAACCATTTATTCAAGAATCTCTCTTTTAGTGAGGACAACCCCTTGAAACTTACTGATAGTGCTTTAGGACAGTTCAGAGGAAATATTACATTACACAGTGAGCAGTAGATTTGAGGGAAGTAATATGTTAATATTGAAATGGTGAAAAGATTCTGTAAATATATGCATAGATTTAGAATAGGATATTAGGAAAGTTAGCCCCAGAACACAGCATCTGTAGCCTGGCTGCCACTGTGACGTTCATCATCATGTTTCATCAAATGCCTTCTGGTACTTCTGTCAGTAGGGGATTGAGTTCAATTGCAAGTCAGAAAATTCAATAAATAGTCAATTAAGCTAAACAAGGGTTTCATATTTTTAATTATTGTTTTTATTGACACATAATATGTTGCATCTTTATGGGGTGCGGTAGGTAATACATGTATAAATGTGTAATGACCAAACCAAGATAATCAGTATTTCCATCTCTTCAAATGTTTGTCATTTCTATGTTTTAGAAATCTTTGGACTCTTCTAGTTGTTATGAGATATACCATAAATTGTTGTAGACTATAGATACCCTACTATGAAATGGAATACCACAATTACTCCCCCCCCCATCTAACTACATTTCAATACTTTCTGTGTCCCTTTTTTCCTACCCTTTCTCAGTCTCTAGTGACCACATTCTAATCTCTTCTTCATTGAAATAATTTTTTTTAACTTCCACAAATGAGTGAGTGTATGTGTTTGTTTTTCTATATTTAGTTTCGCTTAATGTGATGTCCTCCAATTCCATCTGTATTGCCACAAATGACAGGAGTTAATTTTGTGTGTGTGTGTGTGTGGTGCTGAGAACTGAACCCAGGGCCTTGTGAATGTGAAGCAAGCACTCTACCAACTGAGCTTTATCCCCAGAACTTGGAGTGAATTTTTTTAATGGTTGCATATTCAACCATGGTAAACAAAACAGCCTAACACTAAAAATCAATGCATAAATCAATAGACTAGAATAGAGAATTTCACCATTTATTGATTATCACAGCTCTAAAATTAGAATCACAATCAGGAGCATTAGGAAAGATGCTACAGCACTGTAAATGTTAGCAATAGTGTTAATGATGATGGTAAAAGACACTCAGGTCACCACTCTAGGTTGGATATCACAGCTCCATCATGCTATCAGCAACCTGGCTCCATTCATCTTTATAAGCAGCCATATTTAAATATGGCTTTCATCTGCATGTCTGCCAGCTGCCCCATTTCACTTCAAGTTCTGTGTCCTCACTTCTGACCAGAAAAGGTAGAAGAAATAAAGGCAGAAGGCAAAACTGAATCTCCCTCCTTTTCAGCAGTTTGAGCCAACCTGTTCTACTTACCCCTCCATGAGCAGAACTATGTCACTGGTCACCCCCAGCTGCAATGAATGCTGGGAAATACAGCTTTACCTAGCTATATTCCCTTCTGAAACAGTGAATTTGTTTGTTTTTTTTTTTTAAGGGTAGGCAATTGCAATGTCTGCCACAATACTGCTACCAGAGGCAAAATACTAGGTTGCCAGAGCACAGAGTTTTTATGAGTATTGCTATTTTGGGTGATGATAAGTTGTAAAATAATGAAGGAGTAGGGGCTGTGCACAGAGTTAGGAAGCATCACGCAGTAGCTGGATAATCTGACTGACCTAGATCTCTTGCCTCAGTAGCTGAACAGTACTTGTGCACAAACCATGTAAACCAAGTCACTCTGTTTCTCTTTTCACTGGGAGTTGCAGTTCTAAACTTGGCATCCTAAGGGGGAATATTGCTACTGGTGCTGTGCTATAGCACCGCCAATGTGAATGCACAGACTAAAGATCAACTCAAGGACAATATTGTGGGGAAAGACATATTTTCCCAAACTGTGCAAACCTCCTTAATGTCACAGGCAAAACGAATCCTGTGGTATCTCAGAAAGAACGGTGTTGTCTCTTTTCAAAAATTCCCAGACATCCCTGATCTATCATCTTCAGAGCAGAGTGTTTGCTTGTCTAAATAAAACACACACTGTTTAAATTGTTGCTTTGAGACCCACACTTTCTGAGAATGTTTATGCTACTAGAATAATTTTAAGTAGGGTCCTACTTAAAATTCTGGTGACAGCCAGAATGACGGAGTGATGTCCCCAATCAGGACCTCTGAGGGAAACTCTGCACGGAAGATGTACAGCATGTCATTTTGAGAAAAGTTGAAAAAGACCTTTTTCCTGCATTGTTAGCAGATCTCGTCTCTCATCTCTGACCCCAGATTTAACATCTAGATTACCCAAATAATAGCTACTCCCAAATCTTATTATCAATTGAATAACATGGAGTTTCAATTTGTAGGGCCCATTCTTAGATACCCTTCCCCATCGTGGAGTTCCTAGCTTCTGGAGGGTTTTGAGGCATGGTGTTTCAGGGAACCAAGGTCTCCAGTGGAACTCTTTTAAGAAGAATAATTCAGATATTCAAAGATCATGATGAGCATTGCTTTATGATTTACCATCTTCCAAATAGTTTTCGAACTCTGAGTTGGTGTCTGGTGTCAGGGTTGTTGGGACATATGGATCAATGCCACAATTGTGTGCAAAACTCAAGCCAAAACACACTTGAGTCCCAATCCTCAAACTATTCCCGGCAGAGGCGCTTGTGGCCTGATTTACCCAGCCAGTGGCCCTAGCTCTACACTTCTCTTTTATTGTGTAGACCCAACCTAACCCAGCCCAGTTAGCTTGAACTCCTGCTGGGAGGGAGGGTACAGGAAGGTCATTATCTGCTCTGCTTTACATGAAGGGTCATTGAGTCATGGAGAGTTTAAGGAGTCTGTTTGGTCTAAGGCTAAGCTAGATCCCTGTGTGGGTAGATTTCCTATCAGGAAAAATTTAAAAAACCAGATCAAGTAATCAAGCAAACTCGTGTGTGTGTGTGTGTGTGTGTGTGTGTGTGTTTGGTTTGTTGTTTTTGTTTTGGGTGTGTGTTAGTTTTGTACTGGGGATTGAACCCAGGGGCTTTCACATGCCATCCAGGAACTCTACCACTGAGCTTCATCCCCAGCCCTTTTTATTTTATTTTTGAGACAAGGTCTCCTCATGTTGCCCAGCCTGGACTCAATTTTGCATCCTCCTGTCTTTTTTCAGACATGAGCAAAATGTTAAACAGCAGCAAAAATACATTTCCTATCTCCTAAAATGTAGAAAGAATACTTCATTCAAGGGAAAAGGAAAGAAGCATACCATTTTTAACCCTATGAACAGTGTGTCTTGGTGCAAAGAAGTGAGGGCTTGATTTGCACGGATCCTGAAAAGAACTGAACAACACACTGGGCCCTTTCTGTGACTTATATTCCTGAATTCTGAGCACAAATTCTCCAGGAGAATTCAACTGTCCTCCCTAACACCACTGGGGAAGTTTTAGGTTGGGTGTCCAGGGATCAGAGGAAGACAATTCAGAAACTAATTGCATTCTGTTATGTTCCCTTTGGAGTGTGATCAAGAGCTCTCATGCTTGGGAAATGTTCTGCATGCTTTCTTCTCTTTCTCTCTCTCTCTCCCCCCACCCACTTCTTCCCACCACCCCTAGCCCCCACTTGTTCTCTGTGTGTTGGACTCGATCAAAGAATAATAGATCTGGTCTCTGTTGCATTGAGCAATGCCTCAGGATGCCAGGGCAACTCCCTCTACAGGGATGCGCCAAGAGAGAAAAACCACGACAGAGGTGGCTGGAAAGGTGAACAAAGACACGGCCACATCTGAGTGAAAAGAAAGGGCAAGTGAAAACTCGAAGAGCACCCAGCTTCCCCCTCCATTACTCCTTGTCTTACAGAGGAGGCAGACCTGCTGTCTGAGTCCCCCACTTGGCCTCTTCAAACGTGCACAAAGGTAGTCTTTGTATGTTTCTTTCTGGGGTTGTTCTTGACCTTGGTGCTCCGAGTCGTGAGTGTTTTGATACCAGATGTAACCCCTTTGGCTGGGTTATAGGCTCTGCGGTGGGGGGCAGGGAGTGCGTGTGGAAACAGTGTGCTGAAATATAACTCCCAGACCCCAAAACATGCCCAAGAATAACAAGAACATTAACCACTGACCCAAACCCTGATGAAATTCTATCTTCATATCTCCTTCTACCAGTAAACATGAAAATGCTGCCATCCCTGAAGGCTCAGAGGAAGCCTCCAAAGAGAGGTCCAGGGAGAGCGAGGAAGAGGAGAAGGGCTGGTTTGGGAAAGGAGTCCAACAACTTTCTATGCGCTCCAATCACTAGGAAAAACTGGTCCCCCGGTGGCAAGTAAATAGTGACATTTTTCACTCGCTGGGAAAAGAAGTGGACTTGCCCTTTCCAGAATGAAGCCATCCCATTTCAGAATGCCTTTTGGTCCCCTTTACTTTGGCTCCTGACACTTCTCTCTCTTTAGATGGTTCTTCAGCCACTTCCCTGTACCCAGCCCCATTAGCTTCTGTTCTTCAAATTAACCAAGTGACTTCTGCCGGAGAAGGATTATCTTCTTTGCTGTTTCCTTTACTAAAGTTTCTTCCCCCCAGATCATGGCAGGGTACTTCCATCTCTTGCTCAGATCTTGGTCTTAATTGTCACCTTCTCAGAGAGGGTTTTTCCCCTGGCCATCTAGTCAATGTTTTTTTTTTTTTTTTTTTTTTTTTTTTTGTCATCTTTCTTTTATTTGTGGAAGTCTCTGATCTGATCTTATTTATGTATCTGTGTGTTTATGGTTTCTTGCCCTCAATTATATGTGTATTTTAAATGAATAGGCCCCAAGTCTATCTTGTTCATTGCTGAATCTCCTCTGCTTTGCAAGTAGTTGGCGTTTGTTGATTGGATAGAGGGATAGATAGATAGGTAGGTGGATACAAGGATGGATATGGATGGATGGATGGTTGAAGGGATGAACACAGATGGATAGATGAATGGATGGATGGACAAATGGATAAATGGGTATAATAATTTGGTTTAAGTCTTTCATCCAGTTTGGTCAAATCTTTTGCTTCATGGCTCACAACAAAGAAACCAAACTGGATGCTAGTACTTTAACTCAAGCCAGGGCAGTTAATCGATTGAAAGTGTGAAAAAGAAACTATAATTTGGTTCCAGTTTTAAAGGAGCACTTATTTTTTCTTCAAAATAATGCTTTTGTTTTGATGTATTTTGGTGCTTAGTAAATAGTCAATAACCCATTAACCCTCAGAAAATCCCCAAGTACCAGACTGGGAGAAATTTCCTGATGCTTTGGCTTTTTAAACTCAAAGAGATAGTAAAATGAGTTAGAAATACTATTCTGGCTTAATTCCAGCCACTGGAATTGTCCTTGCTCCTGAATTTAAGGAACTGTTAAGAGTGGTATTTTTATTCAGGTGCCTCCTAATTAGTTGTTTGTTTGCTTGTTTTTTGTTTCAGAATAACCTCAACCTGGAAAGTGACTCCACATCAGAAACCAACTTTGCTCTCTCCAAAGAAGCACCAGGGGACCCTCTGGAGCACCAGGCTCCACATCAGCCCTTTCCCAGACAGCGATTCTCACAAGGGACTGGGCACCCTTCACTGCAAAGAGATGGCCCCAGATCCTTTCTCCTTGATCTACCAAACTTTCCGGATCTTTCCAAAGCTGATATCAATGGGCAGAATCCAAATATCCAGGTAATTCTTGGCAGCTGGAAGGTGGAAGAAAATCAAACAGTCCATCTTTTGTTTCCTGATCTGACTCTAATGGAAACTGCTGCCTGACCTCACTTTTCTTCTTAACCCCTTAGCCACTCCTGCCTATGATAATGTTATCTCCCTAAGAACACTGTTGATTTTCTTCTCTGCAAAATCCTTCATTGTGAGATACACCATTATTTTATGAACCAACACCTGCCAAAAAAAAATTGTCAAAGTTTGACATAACAAGGACTATAAGACACATTCTGACTTCTGAGGCATGAAGTATCAAAAAGACAAAACAGAATAGTACACCCAAAAATTGATGAAAAGTGGTAGCTGTAGGAAAGAACTAGTGTAGCTTGTGAATAGAGTGGGCAAACAGTTTGGTAGCATTCAGGACAGCACTTCCTTTTGGAGCCTTTCTAGCATGAGGAACTCCTTCAAGAGGGAACAACCTCCAGGTGCTCTACAGTGTAAATAACTGATAAAAAAAAAACCTTAAAAAATGAGAGGAAGGAAGATGAGAATGGAAGTTCCTAAGAGAAATATAAATATGTACCACTGTGATTGGATGAAATAGGGAGAAGTGATGGTGAGAGGAAGAAAGGGTTCCTGGGATTGAAAATAAGAATACTCATCTACACTGAAATAGTCTAGTATCCTTTGCAAAGCAAATGGTGATCTGATCTGACCCCCCAGACACCCTCAAGAAAGAAACAAAAGCAAATGTCATTTTTCCAACACTATAAGTAACACAACAGACCCAGGAAATGACTATTTGGTTTACCACAGTTACATAGGTACTAAATAGTAGTTGTCAGGCCGAAATCCAGACCCTCAAGAATATTTACCCCACTAATCCATGTTTCAGAGACAAACTCCTCTGTTTTTAATGTTATTTGTACCTCCCTCTATTTATTCCCCAATGGGGTCCCCCTGATGGCTGAGGGAAGCCACCCCGTAGGCAGTCTAGCCCCTACTTTTTTCTGTCCTAATATGCCTGCTTTCATTATTTTAAGCTTTTTTACTGATTCTTTTCATTTATGTAGGAACAGCTTTTCCTCTGCACCAAATGCCAATTGGCTTATATGACTAAAAGTTCACGAACTTGAAATCAGAGCAATTGATCTTTAATGAGTTATCGCTCTCTCTCCCTTTCTCTCCTCCCCCTTCAACATTCTTTGTATGATACAGTTTTAAACCAGTTTCCTTGAACAAAGTTGTTCTGCTCATAAACAACGGTGTCATGATGGGTGATGAATGTCTCTGAGAGCACAACTTCATTAGAATACTTCAACCAGCCCCTGCCGGGTATAAAACATAGTATCAGGTTATGGGAAATTAAGAAATTCAAGTCCTGTTCTTTTCACGAAATGACATAGGTGTCAACATCCCAGCTACCACATAAGACAGTGCCAGAAGGATCATGAGAACAGAGCAGGAAAAAGCACAGTGTTCCAAGGAGGACAAATGCCAGCAGATGAGAAGAAGCAGGGCAGGGCTCTGGATGCTAGACAAGTGAAAAATGATTTAGAGGTCACTGTTTGACAACCTATGCAGAAGAAAGACTGCCTGCCCTGATTAATATTTTTGATGAGTCTTGTAATTAAATAACTGGAAAAATGAAGCTTTTGCTACAGTGATCCTTCTCTGGGAAATTGCCACATGGCTTTCTGGTAAAGAATAATGGATCCACTTGGGGGAGGTATAGATTCACCCAAATAAAATAAATAAATAAAGCATAGGCATCTTCATACTGTTGCTCCCTATCATGGCTTCCCCCGTAGGAGGTAACTTTTCATAGTTTATAGATTTTATGCTTCCAGGACCAGACAGCCCTCACCCCAAGAATGCTTAGACCACACCCAAAACAATCTTAAGCTTCTTATGGTTAGCATTTTGCTAGAGGTAGAAATGTCACCATGGGGCTAGATGTCAAAAACTGAGCTATGAGAGTAATAGGTTTTAAAAATTATTAATGTCGTGTTACAGGAAATGCCTGGACACATGGAGAATGGAAGGCTGCAGGCTTTTCAACTCTTCCCTTACCCCAAAGTTATTGGGTACCTGTGCTCTAGTAATGAACTCAGTTTGGAGGCAGAACAATTCTTATCCTTTTTCTTTCTCCCAGATAAATGCATCAATGTGGAAATGCCTATCCCCTCCCCAGACCCCACTTGGCCATTTTAAAAATATTTCCTAAGTGTTAAGGAAGAACAGTGGGAAAAAAAAAAAGAAAGTGGGCAACCTCATGGTTGCTACTGATAGATTTGTACATGGGCTAGTAGAGCAACCGAGATTGTAATTCATCATTCATTGTACAAAGCTGTGTCATTTAGCAGATGAGAAGTAAGGAACACTTTGGAATAGTTCTGTCCAGCTTCCTGAAGGAAGAGGGAGCTGCCTGGAGTTGCTGGGTGTGAAAAGAGTGAGGCATGGGGACAGAAAATAAATGTAGGATGAATTATGAGAAGGCCACACTGGACCATGGATACTCACAGCATGGGGTTCTGTCTGGCAAAGCCTCTTGGATTTTATAAGATGCAGCTTCTGGGTTGGGGTTGTAATTCGTGGTAGAGTACTTGCCTAACCTCCATGAGCACCAGCACTGCAAAAAGAGCAAATAAATAAATAAAATAAAATGCAGCATCTCCCTGTGCTGTCACAAAAATATGGTTACAAGTGGAAATCATTCGCCTTCATATCCTCTGAGACTCCAAGCCATCTACTTATGTAGACTTATAAGGTAAAAAGTCATAATTAATGCTTTGTTTTCACTTTGTCTTATCCAATCCCAGCATAGGAAGAAGAAGTTTACCTCTAGGCACTTCCAAGAGAGGTGCTTTGGAGGATAGAGTGGAGAAAGAGGAACAAGGCTGCTCTTAGGAGGTCTCCATATTTTTTGGAGGTACCTTTTGAATATCAAAGACTACCATAATTCCCAAGAGTAAAGGTTTCACCACAGCTCCAAATACCAGAGTTATCAACAGGATGGGTTTAAAATTATTGCAGTCCCAAAGTACATACTATCCAAGAAGTCTTGGCTGATACCACTTTTTTTGCATACTGCCAGCTGGGTTTTGCATTTCCGCTTTAGACAACCCCTGCATCTGCGCACATTCTTCAGGCAATACAGGTATTACGGGTGACCAGTGTTTTATGGATCTGATGACTTGTTGGCCCTAAGTAAAACTGAACTGTGCTAGCTAGTGTTGGGACAAAGAAAGAATGAAGCAGCTGCTACCCCTTGGAGCTGCAGTCCTACGCCTGCGTGTAAGAGTTTGTGTGTGTGCACGCACAAGCGACTGCAGTCCCATGCACCATTGCACTTGAGTAAACCAGTTCCCTGGTGGTCCTTTAAAACATGAGGTGCTTTCTAAAAGAGGGTGATGGTTTCTCTGTTGGCAGCCCTTACTCCTTTCTTCGAGGACTGCTCTTTGGTTGCAGTCCACTGCTTTGACACAGGGCCAATTCAGCCAAGCAGACAGCCCTGCTGTCATCAAAGCATTTTCTCTCCCTGGGTAGTGGAGTGAAGACAGGTGAGGGGCACACCAGTGGGTGGGCTTCCTCTGCCAGGGCCTCTGGCCTCATCTGCTCCCTCCGTTGGCAACCTGCCCCTGCCCCTGCCCCACCTAGTTATCCCTAGCTGGAGCCAAGGAGCTGAACAGGAATTCAATACCCCTCTCTCTGAACCCCACCACTACTCCAAGCTCTAGAATTGTTTCCCACACTCCAGGACCAGGTCTTCCATCCCTCCCAGGAAAACAGCATTCACCTTTCCCAAGTGACATTGCTGAGCCCTTGCAAAGAGCCAAGTTGCTCAGGCCTCTTGATTTTTAATGTGGGGAATCTTTATAAAAGCCCCAACATCTGCTTCTGGGGAGGATTTTTAACCCCTATAAGTCAGGGAGCTTCTATCTTAAGTAAATCAGATTCTCCATTATAAGCCTAGCTTCAGGCTGTGGAAGTGAGTGGGGGAAACTAAAATAGGGGAAAAATGACATCAAGCTCCTGAAATGAATTTCATCTCCATGTTAAATTTAAAACAATACAAGAAGTTGGGTTTTGTTAAAAAACAAAACAAAACAAAAACATTTCAGGAAATAAAGTAAATCCCTCAGGACAAGTTAGACTTGAACTTTAGTATCTTTGGCTGAATATTTGGTTTTCAGCTGATGGTCAGATAGCAAAGACAAAAATCTCAAAAATAAACTCATTATTATGCTTGCTGCACAATTCATTACTACAGTAGCTATTTACCACCAATTATTTCTCTTTTCTGGATCAAACCCAGGTTAGTATTCATTTTAGCATATCCTTATTTCTTTTCTTCCATTGAGAGGGTTTTTTTTTTTTGGTTGTTGCACAGTTTTATTTACATGGTCTTAGGCCTCTTAGTGCCATAAGATACAATCAGAGGAGTTGGCCAGGGCTACAAATGTCATTCATGCTCCTACTTCTGATTCTCTCTCCTCCTTTCTCTCCAAATACTTTTGGGATGGTGGATCTGGCTGAATAAAACTCAAGAAATGTCTGAGTCCAAGATACTGACCCACACAACCATGGGAAAGGCCTGTCTTGTTCAGATTCTCATAGGGAGTTGCCATCGATAGCATGAATTATGGAGTCTGACTAACCTGCTTTGGGGATCTGGCACCACCATTTAGTAAGCCAGACTGGGGCTCTGTAACTTTCTGTAGGTTCCTTAACCTCTCTGTGCTTCTATTCCCTTGTCTATAAAATTGAAATATGAATACCTATGAATACCTCTGTAGTGTAAAGCTACACTTAAGTATGGTTATCTCTGAGGATTACATCAGATCATCCATATAAAGCACTTAGCTCAGGGCTTTGTACCTGGTAAACTTCTCAGAACTGAGAGATGCTGATTGGTGAGGATAATGGGGATGAGAAAAACAAAAACTATAAATCTAATCAAGAGTCAGAAGACCTAGTTTAAGACCATCTCTACACCTTCCTTGCTGTTTCCCTGAGAAATCTGAATTCTCCAAGCAGTTTCTGTGCCTGGAAATTGGGTCTAAATTGCATAAAACAGGCAGTAATGTCTGGGTAAGCATGCTGCTACAGATCTCAAAGCACTGATCACAATTGTCTGAGGGTGCCACAGTGGTCTTTAGAGCATCTGTGGGTTTGAGACAAGAGGATTAAAATCTTCCTGGTTCATGTCATGATCAAGGAATGAAGGCTAGCATAATCCTTTGCTGCAGACATGCCCCTGGATGCTCTGTATTCACATGGAAATTGTTTTTCTTTGTGGAAAATACTGATGCACCCACCCAGTCCTCTCAGCCAACAAGCAAGAAGACTCTTCCAGGTCTTGGATGGCTCTCATGGCTTCTGTAGACTCAGTGGCATCAGTTAGACTGAGAATTGTCTTAGTTTCTCTATGGAAAGTGTTTTTCAGAGCAAGAGTAAAGAGTCAAACTAAACTCCTTATATTAGGCGTACTGCACCAATTCATTACCATAGTTGCTATTCACAACCATTTCTCAACTCTGGATCAAACTGAGGTTAGTATTCATTTCAACCAATATACTTACTTTTTTTTTTCCTTCTATTGAGAGGGACTTAAAAACAGTCATGTAAAGAAAGATTTATTTTTCTCCTTGAACAGATATGTTTGCATGGCCATAGGTGCCACAAGATACAATCAGAGGATAGTTTTAACTATCAAAAGAAGAAAAGCTGATCAAAGTGCCTAGGACCTTATCCTCATTTTTCTGATTTTGGATAGAATTCTCCAAACTGGCATTTATTTTGGATTCTCTTTCTTGGAGCTAGGGAGGTTTTGCCAAAAGTTAGACCTGGAGCTTTTGAAAGAGTTTTCTTTCTTTTGCCATTTTGATTGGCGGAGTAGAAAAGTCCAGAAGAAACAAACATACTAAGTTCAATATATGTATTAAGGATCAGAAAGAATAGAGATACCTAGAGTCAGCTGGAAAATCTGCCCACTCCATGTCTCCAGCTCTTTCACACTGATCATTTTTTAAGACATCTTTACAAAAGGATTCCTTGATACTAAAAAACATGCAAACAGAGTAAGAGCGTCAAGGAAGTAAAACTAGTTCCTACCATTTGAGAAGTGATTTAGCATGCTCATTGTCTTCTTAATTGGATGCCTATGAAATTTCAGGTTCAATTTAGATTTCTTCTTTTGATATCAGTATGAGGTTTCCACATTGTTAACTGTAGAGAAGGGTGTATCCTAAGATTTGTTTTTTGTTTTGTTTTGTAATTCATTTTGGGCAGTGGCTAGAAATTAAAGGGAAAAAAGAAACCTCTAAGCTGTTGAGATTTAGTCATTGATATAGTTTTTGGAGTAAATTTGTATTTTGCTACTCATTGCCTGGCCAGGCAAGAAATCTATTTTGTTTGGATCTGAGCAGCAATTTGGGGGAAAAAAAAAAATCGTATTGACGGTAATAGCTTGAAACATGAAATTGTTTTTATTCCCAGCTTGGAGAAATTGCAGGGCACGTTTTGTTTAAGCAATCCTTTTGACTCCAGTTTGAGTACAAATGGAATACCAAAACTGTTGGGCACATTCCCCCTTATCTCCTACCCAGAGACTGATTTCATTACCATAATTGCAGGTTTGCCTGGCTCTTGGCAGCCTCTCCCCTCCACGACCCTTAATAGCCTTGCAGACGATGGTTACTATTCACTCGTTCTGTCTGCAAGCAGTGCACTCAGAGCTGCAAAGGAGAAAGGTTGTGTTCAAAGACTCAGCATTGCTCATCCCTGCCCTGGTCAGTTCTGCATCACCCAGCTATGCATTTCTTCTTCACTGGGTTCCATGTGGGTCCCAGTGACCTTAACTCTCCCTTGGCCATCCATCCTAGCAAATAGCAATGATATAACAGATGTGATGTTTTCCTATTTCTTTATTTTTCTTTTCTGTAATTACTTGAAAAGCTGTGTAATTATTTATAAATATGCAAGGGGTGCCTACAAGACTATAGTAATGGTGGTGGCATGGAATAAAGCTCACGGTATCTTATAGACCTCCTGCAATAGGAGTGAAAGTTGCATTTGATTGTCTGCCACCCAAGTATACTCTTAACCTTGTGTCTGGACCTTAAGAATCACAGACCAGGACCACCACTGGCTGGGTAGCTTCCTTCATATGTCAACGTGAACAGGATTCAAACCTCCGCGTTTCACAAAAGGAAGGGGCTGTTTGTCTTAGGGATGGGCACACCCCAGTGCAATTTGGCAGAGCATCTCAAGAAACCCTTCAGACATTGGGTCAGGGTGAAATTGGGAATGCATCTGCCCAGTACATCTTGCGCTGATTACTTGAAGTGCATGTTTCTGATTCATTTGCACATAACTCATCCAGTGGGTGTTGCAAGAGCTATGTGATGGCCAAAGGAACCCAATGAGTCTTTTATTATATTTTTAAACAAGTTTCTCTATGTTGATTGTCTCTTGGAGCCAAGAAACTGCATTCTTCCAGCCCCGTGACAGACCTCAAAACTAGGCTCTGTCAATTCAAAGAACAAGTTTTAACCTTAGCTCTGAGACTATCTGCTTTGACCCTGGGGCTGGTGTTAAACTACAGGAAGAGTAAAAATTGTAATTGGGGAAGCCTGATCTTGAGGATCTGGTGCTTATATCTCTGCACACCCTGTAGCTTCCAGCCCACCACCAGTTCCATGGGTCTCATGAGAGTGTACTTGTATCCTTTAGTTTTTGAGAGGCAGTGTGCAGAGTTGGTAAGAGCATGGACTCTGGAGCCTGACTCCCGTGTCTGCCATTTCCTCACTCTAGGAACTTACACATTTTGTTAATGTCTATGTGTGCCAGTCTTCTCTGTCTATAAGAAGCTTGGGATGTTGCTCAGTGGTAGAGTGCTTGCCTAATATGCATGAGACCCTGGGTTCGACCCCAGCAACACACACACACACACACACACACACACACACACACACACAAGCTATCCATTGCTGTCTAGCAACCACTCCAAAAATTAACAGCTTGAAACAATGACCACTGGATTGCTCATGCTCATGTGGGTCAGGAATTTGAGCAAGGCTCAGCTGGAAAAGCTTGCCTGGGTTCCATGTGGTATCACTAGGGGTGATACAACTGGGACAGATCCAAGATGGCCCCAGTCACACTTGGAGCTAGAATTTGGCTGAGGTATCTCAGTTCTCATCCACATAATCTCTCTCTTTATGTGGCTTCTACACAGGTAGTGATTTGGGCTGGACTTCATTACATACATACCAGTAGGGACATTCCAGGAGAAGGAAAGCTGAAGTTAAAAGACCCCTTAAACCTACCAGTATCACTCCTATCCATTCAACTGGAAAATGAGTCATAAAGCCTGCTCAAGTTGGAAGGGAGGGGAAACAGACTCCACCAATTGATGTACAGTGTGCCACATAGAGGGAGAGAAGGTTGCTACGAAGATTTAATAAACTCATATAGGCAGAACACTTGGAACAGTGTCTGATACAGAGTTAAGGCTCAGTGAGTGTTGTGTTTTATTATGATTATTCTTCTATCACTTCAGGAACTCATAGAGTACCTGTTTACCCCTTGCATTAAAGACTTACTGATGACAACTTAGTCGCCAGCAAATCAGGAGCCTGAGGAAGGCCTTGTTTCACCTGACCTAAGGCCATGTTCCATCTAATTGTGGAATCATGTTGGCCATCCCTGGGTGTTTCCCATTGTCTCTCACCAGACAATCTCACAAGGGATAAAACAATCATTTCCCTCAACTCTCTCAGACTTTCTTCCAAGGGTCACATAGCTTGGAGGCTATTGACTCCACATTGACCCTGACCTGTTCTGAATTCCTCAGGTCACCATAGAGGTGGTCGACGGTCCTGACTCTGAAGCAGATAAAGATCAACATCCGGAGAATAAGCCCAGCTGGTCAGTCCCGTCCCCCGACTGGCAGGCCTGGTGGCAGAGGTCCTTGTCCTTGGCGAGGGCAAACAGCGGGGACCAGGACTACAAGTATGACAGTACCTCAGACGACAGCAACTTCCTCAACCCCCCCAGAGGGTGGGACCGTCCGGCCCCAGGCCACCGGACACTTGAAACCAAAGAGCAGCCAGAATATGGTGAGTTTACCACCCAGTAATATAAAGTTGGTGGGGAGAATAAATGAGGATGATGAGGCCTAACAGATGTGGAGCCAAGCAAAACCCTGTTTATCGTATGTGGCTCTTAGCCTTCTACGAGGCATACCTCAAAAAGGATTTGTTCTGCAGAAGCTCCAAGGAGTCACCAGCAGCCACATTTTTCTAAAAAGACTATAATTTTAAAATCATCCCAATTATCCTAGGAGAGAACTTTTTTAGGGTCTTTGGGGTTCTTTCTGTCTTGCCCCAAATTTTGGTTTTATTTCTAAAAACAAATCATTAAATTAACTTCCTTTTATTTTTTTTGATGTAAAATTTCAAATTAAAATCAATTTAATAAAAGAGATGTAGATGGCTGCTTCCTTTGACCAAGAAACTGTGTTATGTTTGATATCACCAGTGAAATAGCCCTTGGGAATCCACATGAACATGTGTGTCACAGGTTGTCAAAGTAAGCCCTCTCCTAATAAGTTTTAAGACCCCTAAGTTGAGAGTCCTAGTTTTCCTAGTGTTTAGAATAGGATAAGTGAGTTTGCAAACAATTTCCAAGTTCATTGACTTCAAATAGTAAAACTTCAATTCTTACTTAAATTGAGATAGGATGATAGAAGGTAGAGGGAATTCAGCTCCATTCAAGTGTCCAGCCTCCTCCTTCCATCCTGGAACTCCGTCAACTGATAGGTCCTGAGAGTTATTCCCAAGATGCTCTGCAACCAGTTGATATCCAAGGAATAAGTGGGATCCTGGAGAGGGCACATATGCTCTTAACCTTTCAGCACATCATATCTACTACTCAAATTCTACTGGAAAGATCTAGTCTTATGACCCCTCATAGGAAAGATATTCTGTGTATCCAATGAAAGGCGGAAACAGATTTTACTGATCTGGGGAATTCAGGTAGCATGTTATAAGAATATTTGATGTTTTACAAATGCACCCATCCTCATGATATTCTTGTGACTTGCATGAATAGTATATGACCAGGATGACTTGCACCATTTTCAATATCACCTTTACCCCATTTTTCTACAGAAAGACAGGTTATATATTGGAGAGTCATTTTTATTTGCTAGGAGATAATTTTGGCAACTTCCAAAATATTAAGACAGTCTTTTTTCCAGCTACATAATTCCATTATTCAGTCAATATTCACTAAGGGCATGAATTATATCTAACACTAGGCTAGGTGCTGGAAGTCCAATATAAGTAAGATATAGTCCTTCCCTAAAGAGGATCTTACCTATCTATGGACAAAGGGAAAAAATAACTGATAGGGCAAAATAGTACCATGATAGAAATATACATCAAATGCTAAGGGAGTAGAAAGAGAATGCACACCCCTTCAATCCAGGAAGCTCACGAAAACTTTGCTTTTCCCAAAGGATATCTAATTTATCCATTTCCAAGAGAAAGGATTGGGGACAGTCGCCAGTGTTTATAAGTACTCACCATGCACTAGTCCCTCTTCATGGGATTTCACACATACTATTTTATTTAGTGAGTTCTCTAAGGTACATGCTCCATTGTACAGATGGGAAAAATAAAGCTTGAAGGTGTTAAGCAACTCAACTTCAAGGTTCAAGACTTGGGATTCAACTCAGACATTCTTAATCCAGTATCTGTCTCTTAACTACTATATCATTATACTCTCTAGGGGAAAAGCAGCACATCTCTTAAGACAGTAGAGTAGATCTCATTATGAATGCTTAAATTGGAAGACAGAAAGAGGAAAAAAAGGCCTGTGCTGTTGAATAGGAGAAAAAGAAAATTTGGGAATTCTCTGTTGCAGAGAATTCCAAGCCAAACCAACAAAGAATATTGTTTCAAAAAGGAGGGGGGCTCAGATGCTGGACATCAGAATGCCAATTCTGGGTCCTAACTCCTTCCCTATATACCAATGGTACTCCAAGTGTGGCCTCCAAACCAGAAGCACCCGTGAATGTGATCAAAATACAAATCTTCAAGCTCCCCCCAAGATCTACTAAGTCAGACATTCTAGGGTAGGTTCAGAAATTTATGTTAAAAGAAACCTGCAGGGCGGCTGGGGATGTGGCTCAAGCGGTAGCGCGCTCGCCTGGCATGTGTGCGGCCTGGGTTCGATCCTCAGCACCACATACCAACAAAGATGTTGTATCTGCCGAGAACTAAAAAATAAATATTAAAAATTCTCTCTCTCTCTCTCTCCCACTCTCTCACTCTCTCTTTAAAAAAAAAAGAAAGAAAGAAACCTGCAGGGGGGATATGAAGCCTTGAGCACTACTATGTGAAATTAGTAGTTCTCAACCTTCTTGCTCATTATACTCACCTGTGGAACTTTAAAAAAAGAAAAAGAAAAGGAAATCTTGTTGGCTAGCCCTCTCACCAAGTCATTTACATTGTGATTTCTGGGGGTGGGTCCAGAACATTATTGTCACTTAAAGCTCCATAGGTGCAGACCAGGTTGAAAGCCACTATTCTCCATGTACTGAATTGGAAGGTATAGGAAATGAGACCTAGCATCTATCCAATCTTCTTTATTTTTCCATTCAAGGTCACCAGGTGATCCTCAATGCTAATTCAAGTTTGAAGGCCACTGCTAGAAACAACTTTTTCATCTCAAACTTTTGCAGAGTCTACTTTGCTGAATTCATGATCATTAAAAAATGTCCTTTCACTTTCAATCTTGAGGATAGAATTTGCTTCTACCAGAGCAGCAGCTTGGGCTGCCTCAGCCATCCTCACCCAAGCTTCCTCTACTGCAAGTTCCCTTTGAGGTCCATGCATCAGGATCTTACAGCATTCCTGGGTCATCAGAAGCTCGATCTTCTATGATTTTGGAGTATCTTAGTTAACACTTCTGCCTCCTTAGATACCAGGATATTGCTATTTTTCTAAAGAAAATCTTGTCCTTTCCCACGTCTCTCAAGCATTGCGCCTCAGACTGCACATGGCCGTCAATCAGTTTTTTTATTTAGTGTAATTTCTTATGGAGTATGTGTAGGAAATGTGCAAGAGCCCAGGTGGAGCTGGCCCCACTGGCCCTGGAACCTCCCTTGGTCTGTGGACATTGTAGGCTTTCTGTAGCACCAGCAGAATTAGTGCATCATTAGTACTTCTCAGAACAGCTCCAGGAACTGTGTTTTTGCCAGGTACAGAGCACAGGGAACTCAATAAATATTTCTCTGTCTAATGATAGCATGCCATTCTCAAACTTGTTCACAATGCAATTAGGTAGGCACTGATTATTGGTACCCGAGTTAGGACTCAGTTCATTGAAATTCTCTAAATGATCATGTCCCAGTTTAACAGAATATTTAACAGTGTTTTTTTTTCACGCATTTTTCTTTGTTATCTTGAATTACGGTCATATCAGTGAGTGCATAAAAGAGGGGTGCCCAACTTGGACCAGAATCAAAGCTGCTGGAATACCAGGACAGGGTAATTGGATAAGGTGGAAGCAAAGGAGCTCTGATCTAAACTGAGCTCTGCTGAGTTTGAGCTGTGTAACCTTGGGCAAGCCCTTTTTACTTCTCTGAGCCTGTTTTCTTGTCCATTAAAGAAAGATGTTTCCATTTACCTCTCAGAGCTATTATGAGTTAAGTGTAACCACTATCAATAGCATTAGTGGTCCAGGTTTGCCAACGACTGTCATGATCCAGGTATATTCCGTTGCTGTGACACTTTACTGAACCACAGAACTCTAATGCTCTGAAACTGTACAAGAACTATTTTATAATTTCCAATGGCCTCCTTGAAACCAAGTTATCAGTCCACAACACTGTGAATCATTTTATTCCCTCCTTGAGGATGTCATAGATAGGACTACCAATGCTAGGGACTGTCAAAACACCATATAAATTTTCCTTGGAACTGTTTTTTTTTTTTTTTAGTCCTGTCATTGTTATCTTTGTGATTATTGCTCAGTCACTCATGTTCTGCTCTGAACAATACTCTCTGATAGATGAACAAATAAGAACAAGTTTGTTTTACTATAGAAGATAAGACTACTGCCCTCAAGCTTTGTCCCTATCAGAAATCCTCTTTCTGTCCTTCAACCACATAAAATATCTTTGCTGAGATGTTGGTCTGAACTGGTATGTGATGAAGGCTTCAGGGGAGTAGCTGACACGCACACCTCCTCCTGGAAGATCATTCCACTTCATTGCTAGCCTTGATAACACTGAATAATCTAATGGATCTAAGTTCTATACCTACCTTTAAAGAATCCATTCAAAAAAGTTTAAAACTAAAATAGCTTTGTGAGCATTACAAATAAAGACATGGAGAAGCCACGTAATGGGAGATATATCCTTGATGGCTCCAGTATCTGACAGATGCCTATATAACATATTTTGGGAAGATTTTGTGATATATTTGTAATCATTAGTTTTTGCTGCTTAAAGAAATCCCTGATTTCAGCAACTTTAAAGAACAAAAGTTCCTTCCTTATGCATCTGTGGGTTGTCTGTACTATTTATCTGGTCTGGGCTGGTTTGGATGGGGCTGATGGTCTCCAAAGGCCTCATTCACAATGATAGGGCCCCAGCTAGACAGCTGAGATGCTCAGATGGAGGGCTGGAGTCTCTCCCCACCTGATCCCTCAGCCTCCAGAAAGCTTCTGGGCTTTTCACATGGTGGTGGCAAGTCTTCATATGGATATTTTGCAAATCTCCATTTATATCATATTTCCTGTTATCCCATTGGCCAAAGCATGTCACCGTGGTCCAGTCTGGGATCAGCATGCAGGAGGACTAACCAAGGGAGTGGACATGGAGAGAGGAATTAAGGGCATCATTTTCCATATAATCGTATACAGTATTAGCATGTAATCACTTAGATCAAGAAACCAAAGCAAGAAACAAACTTCACCCAAAGATTCTAAAACAAGCCTCACAGTGAGTTTAATGCTAAACTCTTAATGTTTAGAGATAAGTCCCCAAATTATCTCTCTACATTGCTGCAATGGAAAGGAAAGGCTACATGAGATTTCTGGATAGCTGAGTCCCCTTTGCTTTTGTGAAATCAGGAAAAACACTGCTTGGCATCACTGAATTATGTCACATGCTGATACCCACTTCACAAGTGTCATGAATTTTTTTTGTGTGTGTGTGTATGATTAAAAGGCTATTTAAAAATTTTTTTTAGTTGTATATGAACACAATACTTTAATTTTATTTATTCGTTTATTTCTATGGGTTGCTGAGGATCAAACCCAGTGCCTCACATGCTAGGCAAGCACTCTATCACTGAGCTACAACCCCTAGCCCTTAATAGGCTATTTTTAACTTGTTTGCTCCCCCCTTTTATGACTATAAAAACATTATAAAATTACTTATGACATTTCTTGGTGCCCTTGAACAAAACCTGGCCTCATTGGTTTGTGCAGGAAGTGATGGAGTATGTAATATATGGTGTAACCCGTTGCACCTGGGTGAACTCACCAACAAGCCTGTGATTGTGTGATTGTCCAGGTACATCTCTGGTGTTCTTTGGGAGATTTTGAAGAGATATAAGAATATACAGATCTCAGAAGCAGCAGTGTCCGCCCCCCTTGGTAGCTTCCTCCTCTGGATGGATGCTTAATAAGAGATGGTAGAGATGAAAGAGACTAATCCTGAGAGATGAGGCTCAGTTCCTAAACACAAAGCAATAGTTTCAAATATCTGGTTGGCCATGCAGTTGAGAAACCATTTTTAAAAGAAAATCTAAGTTCAGAAAAAAATCTTTGGGGGGGAGGAAAGAAAAATGGATGGTGCCTCTGAGAGCAGATGAGGTATGAGCAAACTCTCTATTGAGTTAGGGAAGAGGATACAACTATGAAGCACCTTCCCTACCCACATACTGTGGTTCTGGTTAATGGGTGGAGGAGGCTTACCAGCCCTGAGTTTGCCTGAGGAGTGTTCAGAGTGAATTAACTTGTCAACAACAGCCTGGGAGCCAGCAAAGGCCACAGCTCAGGTAGATACATGTGATCAGAACAGTCTTGGTTGCTGGGCCTACATAGGAACAATCACCATGACCTGTTATGAATGGAAGGTATCTCTTTCCTGCAACCTACATACTTGTAGCCTTGTGCTTGGCACCCAGAAGGCCCCAGGGCTATTGGAAGATGTGGGTAAACCAGGAGAGACTGTTACACAGAGAGGAGGTGCAGCAGAAAGAGTCGTGCTTTTGAGAGCAAGGGCTTGGGGCTAGAGACCAAGCTTTCCTTTCTGTTAACCTGAGGACCCTGCACGAGAGTCCCCAGCCATCTCAGACTTTTCACTACTGATAAGAGAAAGTGGTTGATGATGCACTATCCTCTCCCACTCACATGGCCCCATTAGCCTGATCCACTCTTTCTTTTCCCATGCCTTTCATCAATTCTAATATACTATATAAGTTATTCATTTTTGTGTTATTTAATATTGACTCCCTTTTCTTATTAAAATATTAGTTCTCCCATAGCGGGGATCTTTGAAATTTTTTCTTCATGAATATCTAAAATTGTGCCTGACATATATTGAGGGATCAATTAATATTTGTGGAAGGGATGTTAAGTAATGACCTCAAAGGACATTTCTAGCTTTACCTTTAATGTTTCTGTTATTTACTGCTGTATAGAAAACCACTCCAAACTTGCTGCTTAATAAACAGCCACAGTGGGATGTGGTGTTGCACGCCTATAATCCCAGTGGCCCAGGAGACTGAGGCAAGAGGATTGTGAGTTCAAAGCCAGCCTCAGCTAAAGCAAGGCACTACGCAACTCAGTGATACCCTGTCTCTAAATAAAATACAGTTTTATTTATTTCTTATAACTTACTGGTTCAGGAGTTCAGACGGGGACTTGATGGCATCAGCTGCATTCACCTGTACACTGGGAGGGTCTGGAAGGGTCCAAAAAGCTTCACTCACATGTCTGTGGCCTGTGTGGTCTTCAAGTAGCTTGATCTTCTCTTTCCAGGCCCTGTCCCATTCATAGATTTCACTTGGGCTTCTTTAGCAGTGACAACATTCCCCAGGGTAAAAACAGGAAGCTGCCAGGAAATAAGGTCAAGGCCAGCCCAGATTCAAAACAAGAGGACATAGATTCACCTTTTCCTTCCTTCCATCCTTCCTTCCTTCAGTCCCCCCCTTCCCTCTCTCTCTCTCTTCCCTCTCCTCCTTCCCTCCATAGGGTAAGAAAGAATTGATGATAGTCATCTGTGGAAATTGCTTAGCATATTATTCTGTGATCTCATGGTCTGCAGGATGTATGTATTCTCAATAAGAATCTCCCCAGGCATGTTCCAGGGGTCGGGTCCTAGCTATGTACTGATCACCACAGTGCCCTGAACCTCTCTGTCCTCACAAGGCTGAGTCCTAAAATGGTCCCTGGAGCTGTAAAGCCTCTTGGCTCCAACTGGCAACTGTCCCCTCCAATGGTAAGAATGATGGAAATAGACAATTGGCAGATGGTTGGACAGAGGAGATTTGGGGACTCTGGGTAAGGTTGATGACCATCTCTGTGGCTCCCTTCCAGATTCCACAGACGGTGAGGGTGACTGGAGTCTTTGGTCTGTCTGCAGCGTCACCTGTGGGAATGGCAACCAGAAACGAACCCGGTCTTGTGGCTACGCGTGCACTGCGACCGAGTCTAGAACCTGTGACCGTCCAAACTGCCCGGGTAAGTTCATGCAGGGCTCTGGGTTCAAGTTCAAGGGAAAAATGTTAAGTGTATATTTTAAAACTTCCATAAACTTATATTTTTAAATTGTTAAAAACAACAGCAACAACCAAACAGCAATTTAGCTAATCAGACTTCTGCTCAGAGCAGGGTTGGAGTGCTTACCTGGCAGGCATGAAAGTCTGGGTTTGATCCCTAGTGCCCCAATAAAAGAAAGACTTCTGACAAAGTGAAACAATAGGAGATAATTAATGAGCTTAAAGGATGAAAAGATGGACTTTCTGAGTCTTACACACAGTGGGAGCAGCCATGACCTAAAGGACAATGCCAGCTTGTACTACTTAATTTAAAGGAGGGACTCTGGTTGGTTTGGACCTTGGATGTGGGATTTGTTATGAAGTGAAGAGGCCCATGAAAATAGACATTTATGGTATGATAAGGAAGCCAGGATGAGAGCGTCGATAGCCATCCACAGAAAAACCACAGAGCCCTGTTGGTGACACCTGAGAGTTGCCCAGGGCTTACCCAGAGAGCACACTGGGGAAAAGTAGCATTTAATTATGGTTTTATACCACATTAGTGCTTTGAAAATTAAGTCAATTGCAAACTTGGTGAAAGATCATATTGGGAATGAAAAATAATCGTGATTGACTCTAATGGTGGTTGTTAAATTGTGGCCAATGGACCAAGTCCAGCCTAGGACCTGTTTCTAAATGGCCCAGACATTTTTAAAGGGTTGAAAAGAAGAGGAGGAGGGGACAGTAGCAACCAAGACCATAAGTGACCACAAAAGCCTAAAATTTGTACTCTCTGACCTTTAATTCATTCATTCATTCATTCATTCATTTTGGTACTAGGGATTGAACCCAGGGGTACTTTACTACTAAGCTACATCCTCAGACCTTTTTACTTTTATTTTGGGATGGGGTCTCCCTAAATTGCCCAGGCTGATCTCAAACTTGAGATCCTCCTGCCTCAGGCTCCTGTCTCATTGGGATTACAGACATGTAACTTGAAGAAGGAAGAGAAGGAGAATAGGAAGAAAAAGACAAAGAAGATGTTGATGGAAATAAGGAGATAAAGCAAGAAAAACAATGAGATTGGCTGGGCATATAGCTCAGTGGTACAGCACTTACCTAATATGCCCATAGCACTGGGTTCATTCCCAGCACATGTGCGCTTGCACGCGCGCGTGTGCGCACACACACACACACACACACACATTTTTAAAAGAAATAAAGAAAAGAAAATGAAAATAAGATGGAGTTGAAGGAGAAAAAGACAGTGATAAACAGGAGTTTTTGTGTACTTAAGTATCAAGCAAATTTCTGTGATTTTTATGTGCATTATTTCATCGACTCCTTACAAGAGTCTCATGAAACAGGTATTTATTATTGTACCCATTTTGGAGACTAAGGCACAACCAGCAGCAAGTGATCTATCAGGAATTTGAATCCAAGTAGTCTGAATCCAGAATTCCATGTTCTGAACCACTAAACCCTTCCACTTCTCTAGAAAGAAGAGTATTATACTCAGCCACACATGGATAGAGAAAGCTCTTAAGGTCACCCAGACCTAAGTTGTAGATTTGGATTTCTTGTCAGAGGAAGCCTCTTCCCTGCCACCATTTTGAATATTTCTTTCTTGTTTTCTGGTACCCCTGAGAGCAGCAAGGCCAACAGCCCTCCGTTCACCTATTTGTTTTCTAAAGTCTGCCCTCCTTCCATTCTTTCTGTCTCTCTGCTCCTCATGATTCCAGCTTTCCAGGGCTCCCTTGGAAAAGAAGAGATCTCCTTTTGTAGGACCTCTTGCCTTATTTGGTTTGCTGATTCGCAGCTTTACTGGAAAGAATCGTGAAGCAGACAGGGTCTCCCTGGCCTGGCAGTGATTACGCTGTAAAATATGTCCAATTGTGAGGCCAACCTCACAAATGTCTTTGAGAAGCCTCGTATAAAATCAGAAAACTCCCCTACAAGGAAATCAAGTCATGCCCAGCATGGAAGCTAAGGTTCTTCCTCTTCTTTACCTTGTAAAGGAAACCAAGATGTAGATAGTAGTTTTGAAGAGAACTGGTAAGTTTGAGGCAAGCTGGGTTCAGTTCCTCAGAGCAAGTAATGGATGGCCCAACTCATTCTTTCTGAAGCATCCACAGCAGTGCTAAAAGTTTTAAAATATGAGACAGCTTCTGGTCTTTGATTATGGACTGCTGCATCTTCAAGCAGAGCTAGCTAAATATTGCAGGGAAAACATTAGCTAACGCTACTTACCCTGCTGCTCTCTGGGCTCTCTTTACACATAACTCATTCAATTCATTCAACTGTACAGGGTAGGAGGGGTGTCCTTTAATTCTCCCCATTTTAGAGATGTGAGGACTGAGGCATACAAAGACAAAGTGACTTGCCCAAGTTCAAAAGCTAATAGTGACTGGATCTCAAACAGTCAGTCTATTAAAGATGAAGTATTAACCATTACACTCTCCTGCTTCTGATTTAGTTTGTCACCCTGAGGCCAGCAGACAGCCACACTGACATGTCCTCCCTCCCCACCCACTGCCCACCCTCATCCCCCCGGGCTGAGTAAGGGAGTTCACTAGGACTCATTCAGGCACATTTGGATCTGATTTCATGCTGTGAATGGTATCTGGGGTTTTAATATATTTTATGCGCTGCTACCTGCTTTTTACTGTTTCCTCTGTTGGCAGGTTTCTGCCCATGAGTAGTAATGAACACAAAAAAGGCTTTGTTCAGGTGTATTTGTTTTTTATTTTTGAGGGGGTGACTTTTTCCATAAAAATGAGGAGAAAATGAGCTCTTGTCTATGTTTAGGAATTGAAGACACTTTCAGGACAGCTGCCACCGAAGTGAGTCTGCTTGCGGGAAGTGAGGATTTTAATGCCACCAAGCTGTTTGAAGTTGGTAAGAAGATTTTTTTTCATCTTTTATCCAAATATTGATTTAGTGCCTTAGAAATTCCTTTTGCCTTTGCAATGCCATCCTTGGATTCATGTAATGTTTCATTTTCCTCTTCTGGGGTCCAATTCTTTCAGCATTTTTCTTGCTCATTGAATATAGTCCAAGCAAGAGAGAGTAATCCTGTCCCTTCTGCAGCAGACTGAGCCACACAACATTTCTGTGGGCGCCCTGCTCACTGCAGAGCCTCCACAGTGAGAGACAGGAGGGAACAACCCTCTTCCCTGAGCAGAGGCTCTGCGCATAGTAGGAGCTTAAGTCCCACAGAATCAGTTCTCAGCTTCCGTTGAGTGTCCCCAATAAAATCAGTTCTCCTGCAGAGGGAGGGAAAGAGGACATTTGTTCAATAGTATACACTCCCTTCCCCTGCAAGGATTTTTCATAAATCTTTGGTACACTCTGCTATGCTTATTTGTCTGTTGGAAAGTATTAGCACAAATATAATAAGCAGAGCAAACTAAACTGAAAGTAACTACTTAGGTGCGAGTTTGCTTTTTAAAAATAGTTTTATGTGCTTCTAGATACAGTCCTATATTTTCCAATTTTTTCTTTTTTTTTTTTCTGTTTTCTTTTTCTTTTTTGCCTTAAGTTCTTTCTTAACCTCTTCACTGAGGCTGTGCCTCCTCATCCAAAAATTATGAGGTCCTAAGTCCCTTTTTGTTTTATAGCCCAGCTTTTCAGGACGTTGTTTGGTGAACAAATACATTCCTGAAAGAACTATAGGGGTCAGGCAAGGATCTAAGTAGAACTGCCTAGAGATGGGGGGGGGGGGGAATGACTAATAAGGAATGGAAACAAGGGTGCTGGCCCTCTAGTGAAAATAAACAGAAACAGCAGGGGGCAGTAGAGAGTGATAGGGACTGTGACAAAATGAAAAACTAGATTTCATCCGAAGGGATCAGACTGTGACTGGACCATCATGTAATGAATGTCAGTCATAATACTGTCAGGTGTTGTTTTTCCGAGAGAGACCCCAAATATGGGTTTTTGCTAGAGCATATCTTGAGTTTTACAATACTTGGTAATAATTTATTTTAATTACAAATATTTCCATGAGCCAAGCTATAGGCAGTTTGGAAATTCTGTGTTACTAGGACCTCCACCTCATCCTAATCACACAGTTGAGTTGCATTGAACAGAAGGCTTCTGCAAACAATGCATTTGACTTTTTTAAAAAATTACTTTAAAGGTGTGGATTTTATATAAAATGGAAGAGGAGTTAGGATGGACTTGGGTGGGGGGAGAGATTTTTCTCAGGCCTCTTCATATCACACCCCACAGCAGGCAGCCCCTTGCCTTTTTGCAGTGAGTCTAGATGCACAAGGTCACATTCAGTATGTAGCTAAGGACGAAAGGGCTTCGTAGACATAGGGTTTCAGCCAGGATCCAGGCAAGAAAGAACATGGCACATGCAAATTAGGTAACTGGGGAGCATTTGGTGAAGAACTGTTTGCAAAGGCATGAGCAGGGTAGTTGAAAACCAAGAAGGGATTGCACAGAATCCCCAAACTGGGAACAGTGGGGAACCTTGACCCATTGTTGCCCTGAAATGACCTTCTAAGGAGCAATGACTAGAGCCCACAGAGAAGCCTGCCTGATAGCAGTACTGGCTCTCAGGAGGATGCAGAAAATAGGCAACCATCAGAAGGAGCTGAAGAAGTAAATATTCTAACCTCACTCTCCTCCCCTTTGGCGTACTCTCATTGACCCAACCCAACTAGAACTCAGGGGTACAGGGGCCTGTTGATATGTTGCGCATCCATCAACCTTCCAGGGAAGGGGAGATGTGGAGTAAGGATATAGACAGGCAAACCAAAGATCATAAAAGCAGAGATGGGAAAAGATTAACTTGCACAAGGTCAAGTTGCCTCATCTAGTACAGTCTCAAATTTTCTACAAAATAGCATAGTGAGTAAGCGCCCACCTCACAGAGCTATTGTGGAATTCAATGAGTTACATATTTGTAAAGCATTTATAACATGTCTGCTTTGGTCAGCCTTTCATTACTGTGACCAAAATGCCCAATGAGAATAACTAAGCAGAGGGAAATTTTACTAGGAGCTCAAAATAGCAGAAGATCTCAGTGCATAAATGGATGACTCCATTGCTCTGGACCCAAGGTGAGGGAAAGCCCCAGCAGAGGGAAGCTGTTCAAGTCATGGCAGGATCAGGAAGCCACAGTGGGGGGAAGACCACAAGGAAGATGCACCTTTCCATGGCATATCCCCAGTGACCACCTCCTCCAGCCACACCCGACCTGCCTACGATTACCACCCAGTGAGTCCATTCAAAAACTAGGAAACACTGATTAGGTTACAGTTCTCACAATCCAATTATTTCACATCTGAACATCCCTGCATTAACAGGATCATTGGGGGGACACCTCATATCCAAACCATAATGGTGCCCACCACACTGAACACCCATTATAAATTGGATTAAAAAAAAGTCATTGGGTGTCCTATAGGTACATACATTATAATGACATTGTGTCCTGAAGGGAAAATATAACACCATTTTCTGGGACCTCTTAAATTTTGTTTCTCCAAGGAGACCTTTTAGACTTTGCAACTGCCTAGGACATAACTTTTGTTTCCTCAGTGACTGCTCAGTCAGAGGGTCACAGTCACAGAATCATAGAACTTGGTTTGGATGTGAGATTTTCTCCAAAATCTCATGTATGAGACAATGCAAGAAGGTTCAGAGAAGAAATGATTGGGTTATGAGAGCCTTAACCCAGTGAATTAATTTCCTGATGGGATTAATTGAGTGGTAACTGAAGGCTGGGATGTGACTGGAGAAGACCAGGCATTGGCAGCATGGCTTTGGAGGATATATTTGTATCTGGCAAGTAGAATCTCTTTCTCTGCATTCTGATAGTCATGTGAGCCACTTCCCTCTGACCTATTCTTCCGCCATGTTGTTCTGTCTTACCTGGAGATCTGAGGAATAAAGCTGATTGTCAATGGACTGAGACCTCTAAAACCGTGAGCCCTCAAATAAACTTCTCCTCCTTCACAGTTCTTCTGGTTGGGTCTTTTTAGTCACAGCAGCAAGAACAGTGACTAAAATAGAACTCAAAGCTGAAAGGACCTGACAGCACATCCCAACTGGGTGCACCCTGGACTCAACTCTGTGAACTCTCTACATGTCCTCCCATTTAATCTCCTTCCCTAATTTATGAGAGATGTATTATTACTATGCCCAATTTAAAAATGAGAAAACTGACACACAGCAAGGGAAAAGAGTCTTGCTCATGGTCACATAACATAATTGAGTTGGGTTTAATCCCATGCAGTTTAACATAAGAGCTCACACTCATGAACTTCTGCCAGGGCTTCATGGGCTCATGAGAGATGCCCCATCTTTCTCTTCCTCATTTTACACACAAGAGCCCTGAGCTACTCTTCTAGGCTGCCCCTTGTCCTGACCACTTGATTCCCATTCATAATGCCACCAGCCTCCTAGGCACCTGGGTTGAAGTTGGGGATCACTTTTTCTGCTTTCCTTTCTTTACCCCCAAGCCCAGAAGTTGCCAAGATCTGGTTGCTCTAACTTTCTTACCACTTTTGATCCTACCTCCTGTTCCCTCCCAGGGTATCTGACCTGAGCCCTTATGGCTGAATTCCTTCCTTGCTGCACAGCTCAGTTAACAACTGTCACTCACAAACCTTCAGAGACTCCCTAGTGCCCTCTGAACAGGCCTAAACTGAGCAACATTCCCGTGATCTCACACCAATCATTTTATTTCCCTATTCCTTCTGTTCCAATGGAAGGGAAAGTGTCCTCAGCCCCAGATTTTTTTGATTATCTGAATGTTCTCCCTGAGATGCTTTCCCCCCATCTCTGTGATTGCAGTCTGTGTCAGTTTGGGTCTTTTGAGTAGCAGATACCAGGTGGAATTAGATGTGCATGAGATTTAGCAAAATAATGATTAAAAAAAAAAAGGAGACAGCAGCACTAGGCAGAGAAGGCTTTCAAAATGAGATGACAGCTTTACCCCTGGGAAGGAAGAGAAAGAACTAGGGAGGCACAGCCTCAGCCATGCCAGTCAGCATTGCCCAACAAAGGTTGTCTATTGGAGGCACCCCCACTGGGCTTGGTCATTGACCAGAAGCAGGCCAGGAGAACATGTCTTGATGGGAACACCAATGGTGGACCCAAAGGTGCTATAGCTGGAGGCTGCCAGTCAGCTAAGTGCCCGTGGCAGTTCCTCTTGTAGGAATTCTGAGCAGTACACTTGTGGCCATCACAAAGCCCTGCTATGCCCCAGGACCAGTGCAGTGCCTCATGCTTCCTAAAGTACCCTTCATTTACCTGTTGTGTGTGTGTGTGTTTTTAACCTTTGCCTCCCTTCTTGCATTTCCGTATCCCCTTGCATTTCCGTATGGATGATGGCTTCCTCAGATGTGCCTCATCTTACCCATGGCAGCTCCCTGAGTCAGATGCTGTCGGTGACCCACCCATGTCCCTCTAGTCACACTGTGTCCCTGCATGTCATATGGGGCCTTACCAACTGGCAGCCCCTGTATTTCTTGGTGTGAGGGGTTCTCTCAAGCCCCCTGCCCACTGCTGAAGAGCAGGCTATAAGTCAGGAGCTGATTAATACATTACCCAGATCCCCATTAAATAAAAACAAATCCAGATGCAGTAAGGAGGGACTTTATTCACAGAATCATTGCTTGGGAGATGGGGCAGATATTATCTCCCTATTCTTGCAATAGGAAGAATGCTGTGGCCATATGGCCTGCAAGTGCATCAAGAGTTAGGCCAGAAAAGGGAGTTTTCTTTTATAAAGGAGAAAATAAAGCTATGAAGAACCTAGGGTGGGTGTGTTAGTTGGCTTTCCCTCACTGTAACAAAATAGCTGAGAAAATCAACTTAAAAGGACAAAAGATTATTTTTGGCTCATGGTTTCAGACATTTCTGTCCATGGTTGGTTGGGCCTGTGGTGAAGCAGAACATCATGGTGGGAAGTGCGTTGTGGGTGAGGCTGGCCAAGAACAGAAGGAGGAGAGGAAGGTGCTGAGGTCTCAATATCCCCTTCAGGGACATACTGCCCAGTGATCTAACTTCCTTCCACTAGGCCCCACGTCCTAAATGTGGCAGCACCTCCCTATTAGGAGTGCCACCTGCTGGCCACCAAGTCTTTAACTCATGGATCTTTGAGAAACATTTAAGATCAAAACCTTAACAGAGGAGAAATAGGAAGAAAGCATGGTGAGATAGGACAGTATAACAGAGAATGTTTTACTCTAAGGCCAGTCGATTTTCCAGAAGGGACCTTTAAGGAGAAGCTGATAGGTCAAAGTCCAGGGTACTGATGAAAGAAGAGAGTCTTCCTCAAAATTTTATTCTGACCCCTCAATGAGCATAGTCAGTTCAGCTAATCATTTATAAAGCGAAGACAGGAATTTGGAAGGCTATGTCTGAGTTTGTCACAGTGAAGCTATGGGGAGTAGATATCTATGAGTCTTATAGGGTTCTTTGCAGGAATCCCTTGTCCAGAACACAAAAGGGTCCAGGGAGGCTGGGATGGGGGGTAGATTCTTTACTTCTTGACTGTGGCTATTTTCCAGGATAAATTTCTTTTGTAAAGTTAAACATTGTCATTGAATGGGAAAAATCTTGTTCTCTGCAGGATTCAACACCTGTTTGATTTACACCTTTTTCTGGCTGCCCTTTCTCCCCTGTCTCACTCCCCCGCTCCCTGCTGGTGTGGCCTAGGATACCTCCAGAAGAACCATTTTCACTGGACTCTCTGCCTCAGGATCTGAGAGAACCCAAATTGAGACATTCACTAAACCAAAGGTCACACTCAGCTGACTGAGGGACCAAGTGAATGCCTTGTTCATGGGGCCAGTTATTCCCATGTTCCTGGAGCTGCTTGTTCCCATGGACAATGCAGGCCCAGTGTTGATACATATTTTGGCTTTTCGAAAGAAGCTAGGAATCAATCTACAATTATAATTGGAACCAGCTAATTCTTAAGTGTTTGCTACTGATCAACATTTTTAATACTATGAAAACCAAACATAAGACTTGTGAGGGCAGATTCTGACTCAAGCCTACAGGTCACTGGCCTCTGACCTATTTGTTAAGCCTCTTTTCCTCCTTAAGGCGTTATCATCATATGAATTTGCATAAAGGCCTCAGGTTAATAGGTTGGGAGACTAAATCTACTTTAAATCAGTCAGTGAGTAGCAGAAATAAAATTCAGTCCTATAAATGTTTCATCGAGTCCTTTTAAACCATCACATCACCACTTATTTAAAGAGGTCAAATGCAACTCTCTGAATTATTGTTAATTTTGTTAGGGTTGATAATGGAGCTACTGTTACTTAGGAAAATACACTTCGGAGAGCAACTCTTATTTTCTATTGCTTTGTGATTTGTTTGTTTGTTTGTTTTTATGGTCCCTATAAGATTTGGGGAGTAAAAAAATTACATATGTCTGCATAATTATTTAAAAGATAGAGCAAATACAATGATAGTTAAATTTAGATAATAGAATATGGGGTAGTCATTAGATAAATATAGTCCCTTTGCTTTTCGTTGTGTCTTGAATTTTCTTTCATTATATAAAGTGGGGGATTGGAAGTACGTCTTATAAACAAAGATGTTCCCAAGTTCAAGGGAGAGGAGAATCCCTCACCTTGGTGGTTCCAGGTGCCTGCAGAGGTCTCTGACTGCAGGAAGGGAGTTGTGGACTTGGGTTTCATTCCGCCAGCCAGTTTTACATGTGGTAAGAGAGTTTCTTTCTGGCCTTTTCCAGACACAGATAGCTGTGAGCGATGGATGAGCTGCAAAAGCGAATTTTTAAAGAAGTACATGCACAAGGTGATCAATGACCTGCCCAGCTGCCCCTGCTTCTATCCCACCGAGGTGGCTTACAGTACGGCTGACATCTTCGATCGCATCAAGCGCAAGGACTTCCGTTGGAAAGATGCCAGTGGGCCCAAGGAGAAGCTGGAGATCTACAAACCCACAGCCCGGTACTGCATCCGCTCCATGCTGTCCCTGGAGAGCACCACGCTGGCCGCCCAGCACTGTTGCTATGGCGACAACATGCAACTCATCACCAGGGGCAAAGGGGCGGGGACACCCAACCTCATCAGCACCGAGTTCTCAGCTGAGCTCCACTACAAAGTGGACATCCTACCCTGGATTATTTGCAAGGGCGACTGGAGCAGGTATAATGAGGCTCGGCCTCCCAACAATGGACAGAAGTGCACAGAAAGCCCTTCGGACGAGGACTACATTAAACAGTTCCAAGAAGCCAGAGAGTATTAAAGAGACGAGGGTGAGGTGGAGGAAGGCCACCTCTGGTTTCGGGACACAAACACACTGCACTGATCTGCCACCTGGCGCCTGGTTCTTTTTATCTGCTTAGGTGTATATTTGTATATATACCACAGGAGTATTTTTTATAAGTTACACTAGGGGTATGCACCAGGCCAGGATGGCTGCCATTTGAAACCACCCTTGCCATGTACAGTGCCTACAAACTTCCTTGGAAGTCCTCCTAGGGGCCATGTGGGCGGGAGGATTGGAAGGAGCAACCCAGCAACCAGAAGAGGAGCCTGGAAGCCAGCATGGGTGTGATTCCATTCACACCTGGATCCAGGGTGGTCAAGAGAAGCAAAGGAGGGAAGATACTGAAGTTGTAAACATTATAAGCAGTTTTTATATATAACTTATTTAATACAAATGTGACTTAAGCTTAACTTTTTCTCTAGAGTTGTCATGGTGAAACTATTTAATCACTTCTGAGAGAGTTCAGAAAGAAAGGGGCTTGGTGAAGTGGAAGAGAAAGGGAATTTTGCAATGATTTCCTTAAAAATAAATAATAGCTCAGTGGAAATGTATCAAAACATGAGATCGCCCACCTTAAGCCAAATGTTATGTAGTCATAAGGCACCTTGTTGGAGTCTCAGATTCCAAAATTCTCTTGCCTCAGACTGGGTAGGGGGTAAGGAGGTAAATCAATATTTTTTAGGAGCACATCTGAGGCCTGGTTTTAAATAGGCTTTAAAATAAAAGATCAATGTTAGCATAATGCTATTATTCTACAAAAGGCCCCCAAACAGTAGAATTTCTGCTCTTAGCTTAGTAGGTTCAGAAGATTACAGTTCAGACATAAAAACAAGGAGTAGCACTTTTCCAAAGGAAAAAGCATAACAAATAGGAAAAGAATATAACCCTCATTTCATCTAGTTTATTTTAATGCTATATTAATTTTTCACCACCAGTGTATTTCTAATAAATAAATATTAAAAAGGGAGAGGGGCTGAAGTCTGGGAAATCTTAATTTTCTTATGTTTTAAGAAAGAAAAAAACTGCATTATTTTTGTAAAGTATTTATTGAGTTATTGGGTCTTGTACATCAAGCAACTGTAATATGACCTGGTTCTGTAGGGTGGAACTTAGGATGAATAAAGAGTTGGTTCTTATGCCATCTTTTACTTGCAAAGCTCCAGGAAAAGAGAATATATATATAATAAAATCATAATAAAATGTGTTACTTGCATCTTTGATTCATAATACAAATGCCATAAGTAGCCCTAGTGAAGCCAGGCATCCAGGAAGGGGAAGAGAAAACTTCAACCCAAATGGGAACAAAAGGCTCATTGACTGATATATTGGTGGCTGGTGTAACTCAAAGCAGCTTTGGCACCAACAGCATCCACCCAGCCCCTAAGTGACTGAAGCCCATTAAAACACATGTAACTTTTTTCCCACCTCTCTAGATAAGAAAGCCAAGCCAAGCAAAAGTTTAAGACAGCTCAGATGAGCAAGATCACTTCTAGACAAAACTCTGCAATTATACTAATAGGTAGAACTACTCATTGTGTAAATTATTTACTATCATTTACATTTTAGCATTAAACAATTACACTTCAGAACGTATTGCCCATCGGGATATTTGTATCTAGGATCTATGTCCAAGTATGGACATAGATTATTATTATTATTATTATTATTCACATCTGAACTAGTACAGAGAGAATGGATAGTGTGACTTCTAATAGTAGGAAAACAAGTTATGCAAAGAGAATTCACTGGCAATGGGCTGCACTGCTTTTAAGGTGATGCTTTCTATGTCAGGATATCCATTCAAGCAGAGGCTGTTGGTAAGGCACATGGGCAGCTCAAATGAGTAATAAAGAAAGACAAAATGAATAGCACCAAGAACCTCTGAAAAGTGGTTCTCTAGAGTAAGTGTACAGCATCGTGGGAATATAGTGTTAGGAATCAGGAAAGAATCTGTTGGTTCCAATGGAGGAGTGGTATTTTTACAAAGCAGAAATGAGTAAGGAGTAATAAAAGGAACTAGGAAAGAGGAAAGAGAAGGGTGTTTTCTGAAAATTCAGATGTTTACAGTAATGAGTGAAGAGACAAGATTGGTGAGAACTGGAGCCATATCTGTTGAGTTTTTGTTAGAGATTTAACATGGAGCTAAGAACAGAGATCTTTCATGCTGAATAAGAATGACTGATAAGAGCAATGTTTTACATGAGTGATTTGTCTTTTAGTATCAGACCTTGCTGACCTAATAAACTCAAAGTTGGAAGGTGGGAATAATTGGGAACAGGAGAGGCTCCTGGGATCTTTGCCCACTGAGAACATACTGGCCTTTCATGTCTTACTGGGATGGTTCCATACCTGTGGAAATTTGCTACATTATTTGCTAAACTATAAAGTTCCAGAGGACCAATAAGCAATCCTCAGAAACTCCCAGGCTATCCAATAAGACAAGAAGACCCCTATCTCATTCAGTACCAGACTCCCAAGTTGACCCCAGAGCAACCCCAACTAGTTCCCTTAGTAGGTGGTGGTTCATGTGTGTTCAAGGGCCAACTTTGCCATCAGCAGAGCAGGATGTCCAAAGCCTCACTGCAGAATTTGTGAAAATGACTCATTGTCAGCTTCTCAAATGTCCTTCCTCAAATACCTTGCTCCTTTGCCTCCCTCTAGAAAGAAAACCCTCTTTTTAATTATCCACTGGGTCTCCTGAGTGTCCCATCTGAACACACCAACAGTGGCAGAGATGACCTGGGATGTGTAGTGGCTGCACATGGGAAGAAAGAAGGAGAGGCTGGGAACATTACATACTGCTCAAGGGAACCATACCCCAACAAGACATAACAATGATAAATATATATGCCCCAAACAATGGTGCAGCTATGTTCATCAAACAAATTCTTCTCAAGTTTAAGAGTCAAATTGACAACAACACAATAATCTTGGGTGACTTTAACACACCTCTCCCACCACTGGATAGATCTTCCAAACAAAAGTTGAGTAAAGAAACTATAGAACTCAATAATACAATCAATAACAGACTTAACTGACATATATAGAATATTTACCCTGCATCAAGTGGATACACTTTCTTCTCAGCAGCACATGGATCCTTCTGTAAAATAGACCATATACTATGCCACAAAGCAACTCTTAGCAAATATAAAAAACTAGAGATACTACCCTGCATTCTATCAGATCATAATGGAATGAAATTAGAAATCAATGATAAAATAAGAAATAAAATCCACTCCATCATCTGGAGATTAAATAATATGCTACTGAATGAACAATGGGTTACAGAAGACATCAAGGAGGAGATTAGAAAATTTTTAAAGGTGAATGAGAACACATATAAAACATATTGAAATCTCTGGGACACTATGAAAGCATTTCTAAGAGGAAAGTTCATTGCATTGAGTTCATTCCGTAAAAGAAGAAAAAGTCAACAAATAAATGACCTCACACTATATCTCAAAGCCCTAGAAAAAGAAGAACAAATCAACAGCAAAAGCACTATAAGGCAAGAAATCATTGAAATTAGAGCTAAACTTAATGAAATTGAAACAAAAGAAAAAATTGACAAAACAAAAAGTTAGTTCTTTGAAAAAATAAATAAAATTGACAGACCCTTAGCTATGCTAATGAAGAGAAAGAGAGAGAAAACTCAAATTACCAGCATACGTGATGAAAAAGGTAATATCACAACAGACACTAAAGAAATACAGAGGATAATTAGAAATTATTTTGAAATCTTATACTCCAATAAAATAGAAGACATCAAAGGCATTGACAAATTTCTTAAGTCATACAATTTGCCCAGATTGAGTCAGGAAGATATACACAATTTAAACAGACCAATATCAAGTGATGAAATAGAAGACGCCTACCAACCAAGAAAAGCCCAGGACTGGATGAATACACAGCTGAGTTCTACAAGACCTTTAAAGAAGAACTAATAAATCTTCAATTTATTTCAGGAAATAGAAAAAGAGGCAGCATTTCCAAACTCATCCTATGAGGCCAATATAACCCTGATTCCAAAACCAGGCAAAGACACATCAAAGAAAGAAAATTTTAGACCAATCTCTCTAGTGAGCATAAATGCAAAAACTCTCAATAAAACTCTGGCAAATCGAATACAAAAACTTCAAAAAGATTGTGCACCATGATCAAGTGGGATTCATCCCAGGGATGCAAGGTTGGTTCAACATATGGAAATCAATAAATGTAATTCATCACATCAATAGACTCAAAGATAAGAATCATATGATCATCTCAATAGATGCAGAAAAAGCATTTGACAAAATACATCCAGCACCTCTTTATGTTCAAAACACTAGAAGAACTAGGGATAACAGGAACATATCTCAACATCGTAAAGGCTCAGCCCCAGGCCAACATCATTCTAAATGGAGAAAGTTCATAGGTTTCTCTTCCACTCCAGTACTAGTGTCCACTGAGATTATATTCTCAGAAGCGTTTCTGTCTTTCCATTTCAGTAGCCAAGATGGTTAAGTTCCCTGTACAAAGACCAGGAATTAAAGATTAGGTAATATACCAGCCACCATCTTCTGAGCACACAATTTGCTAATCACTTCATTTTTCAGAGGAGGGAATAAACCCAACAAGGCTAGCTAACTTGCCCAGCGTCGTACAGCTTGGTAGATACAAGATTTATTTGAAGTCAGTTTTGTCTGATCACCAAGCACACATCCTTAAATTCAACACCTTACCCTATCTCTTCCTAACTCTTCCTAAGATATGTAGGATCAGTTCCCTTCTGTGACTCACTTTGCCTTTATTCAAATGGCTCAAAAAAGATGTAGCTTTACCAATGTATTCTGTTTAGTTCTCTCTATCCCCTAAGAGGATTTTCCAGTTGTGTAGCTGAGTCAAGTTGAATTAAGCAACACACTTCTAGATAATAGCCTGCTTCCTGGACAAGAACAGAGACTGATCTGTTCCTCCCATAGCACATAAGGCCGGTGCTGCTCCCACTGGGTAGATTTCCAGGACAGGTGCTGTGTCTCATGCCTTCCTGCACCCAGAGCTCCCAGTACTGCATGAGGCATACACATTCAGACAATGTGCAGAAGGCTTAAGAGGGAGAGTTACGTCAGACCACCTGGATTCCAGTACTGGATCCCTCACTTGCCTCCCTCACTTGCTGAGTATCATTGGATAAGTTAATCAGCCTGTCTAAATTTCAGTTTCCTCATATGGTTGTTGTGATAACTGAATAAGGTACATGAGGCTCCTAGCACAGGGCCTGTCATGAACTGTGAGCAATTGAGTCATTTGACAAATACTCATTGAGCATATATGAGATGCTGAACATAGTTCCAGTTACCAAAGATTCAGCAGTGTACTTTTCAAAGTCCCTCCTCTTCAAGGATTGACAAATGACTAATAAATTCATAATATGAGCTAATACTAAGTCATATAAAGACAAACAAATATTTGATTACACATGTATGATGTTGAGGTGGTGCTAGTTGTTGTAATTGGTAATCCTCAAAAGCCTGTGGCTTAACACAATAAAAGTCTAATCTAAGTGATGACTTGGAGACCTGGGTTCCTTCTATTTTGTGGCTCTGCTGTCATCAAGAAATGACATTCTATGATGGCATGGAGGTCCTCTCTACTGCAGACTGCTTGATGGGTGAAACACAGGGAGATTGTGTATAAAGCCTTTGTAAATCAGGCCACAGAGTACTTTGAGTACTACTTATTCCCCACAGCTCTGCTACATACCACACCACTTTGCAAGCGTGACTAGGGAATCCAGTTTGGAGTCCGGGAAGCAGAAATGTGACCACCCAGCCAATCACGGTCACAGAGGTTCACCATCGATCACCCGATTACATATGTCAGGAAGCAGAAGCAACAGAAGGATCTCTCAGAGAGCCCAAAAGCAGGTGGCCAAAGGGAGAGATCCTTCTCACCTCTCCACTGTCTTCCATATTCTATTATAGGGCTCAGCAATGTCTCAGTTCCCTGATCTGTAAATTGGGATTAATCACCTGTCCTACCTATATATTGGAGGGTGCTTTTGATAACCTGGAGTTCCACTCGGCACCGTCCCCATCTGTTCAGCTTAGTCCAACTTTCAGCTAGAAGCTTCTGCAAGTCTTTGTCTGACAGCTCTCTCCGGCCACTGGAGCCCACTTGTCTTACATAGGAGCAGATTGGAAGTGCCAGGAAGTTAACAGTACCCCCACCCATAACAGAAACCCCCAGGAGCACTCAACAGTTGACAGGCAGGCACTTGGTGGATGAACATCCCAGCTCCCTCACCAGTGGCACAATTATGAATCATATTTCATATCATCCTCAGTACTCCTTGTTGGGCTGAATTCTAGCATTCATGTTGGTAACACAGGTTTTATTAGTTCCTCCCCTTTCCTAAGTATTTCCCAAATTAGCTCACTCAGATCCTTCTCTCAGGATGTGCTTCTGGGGAATCCCAAACCGAGACATCACTTCATGCTTTAGTACTTATTGAGTATATGATTCAAATATAATGTAATCAAATATAAGCTTATTATTGTTGTCATGAGCATTTGAAGATGGGGTTTTACTCTAGAGGATAGATCTACCAAAAAAGAAAAATCAATCTCATTCTGGTTGGAGACGGAAGCTCTACTAGATTTCAATACCACCGTATTTTTACACAATCAAAATAAACCCCAGTTTTTGTGATTAGATTCGGCAGCAAGAAAATTACTTTCCTAAATAAATATCTGCATTTTTTTTCTGTATAAGTTTTTAAAAATCTTTCCCTAGTTTTAGAATTCATTTTCTTGCTTACTATATAGATGGACCAGTATCCTACCAAAGGCCACAATTTGAGTAGCATTGCTCAAAACAACTGAGTGACAGTGATCAAAATCCCCCTGAGCATCAACTCTGTCCTGGAAGATGAACTATGAAAAGGCTTCCCAGGAAGTGTGGGGAGGGGACAGGGGTGGGGTTCTCTCTTTGTCATCCATTGACAATTTCCCATGGAAAAATGTGTGGGTCCTTGCCATTATGCCTGCGCAATTTCAGACAAATTAAAGGCTTGCCTTGGTAATTACTGGGTGGGTATATGTGGAAACATACATCCGTGTGTTCAGGTCCTATGTACAGTAGTGTAAATTAAGGCACAAGCTCACAGTCAGTTACTTTTCCGAGGATTAGAGTTGGTTGGCCATATGGCACCAGAAGAAGAAGGATATTTTCTGGGATCAGAAGATAAGATTTTCTGGAACAAATTTATGCCACTAGCAACTCTTCATTGAACCCCACCAGAACAACAAAGCTTAGATACAGATAATTTTCTGTTGTTTAGATCTCTATGTGGAGATCTGGAAAACCAACATACAAATACCAGTGCCTTGCCTGTAATGGCAAAAATAACATCATCCTTAACCATTTTAGTGACAGGGAACTCATCAAGGGACTGGGTTAAGACACAGCTGCAATAGCAAAGCTGGGTAAGAGTTTTATGACTTTGCTAATTTTCTATCTGTTCTGGGAGTAATAAATGTGCCCTTATAGATATTCATGATTGCCCTCAAAATGAAAAAAAAAAACTTTCAAATGGCACAGAAAAGCTTTTCATTCTTGAGGCATGTAATTCATGGATGAATTTCAAAATGTCATGTTTGAATTGGGAAAGTAACGTTTCTTGAATTAATCATCCAACTGCTTCAAGAATATGACTCAAAGGATATAAAAATTTCAAGCCTGACTTTTTAAAAAAGAAAAAGGAATTTTTTTTCTATGTCGTTAAGTTTATTTTTCACAAAGGTCATGGCTAAATCTTCAGTTTATTTGCTATGGGAGGGAACTGACTAAATGAAGCACACCTTTAATTGCTTAGTGAAAGGGAATGCTAGCACCAGTTTAAATTTTTACACCACCAGACACACAGTTTCGCTTTGTCTAGTTGTATCCTCCTTTATGTCCCTCTACAGCTGGCTTTTCTGGTGTTTGGGGTTTGGGGGTTTGTTTTTGTTTTTGATTTCTTACTCATTTTTTTGTTTCTAAATTTTTCTTTCGTCTTTGGAGAGCTCAACAAATGGAGAAGGAGAAAAGTGGGATGGGGGTGTGCTGAAGAAAAATAAAAAGCCAAGATCTTCCAGAAGGAACTGTCTTGGGGGCTTCCAAAGTGACTTACCAGCTGTGTTGGCAACACAAGCAACGTGCGGTCCTTGCAAAGGGGAGACAGGAGAGACACACACCACTGCCACACCTTTCCCCATGGAGCCTCCAAATCCTCCCAGAGGACCTGGTCCTGCCAGTGAAGACAGGGAAGGGATTTCCAAAGGCCCGGGTTCCTCCCATCCAAAATGCTGGTTGCCACGGAGGATGGCACTTTCTGTCAAGAACATTTCAAGATCCTCATCTGGACTCACAGTGCATGTAGCAGGACACCTGCTTCCTTTCTTAGGAAAAAGCCCACCATTGAGCTCCTCTCCAGTGCTCTCTCCTACTATCATAGGATATTGTAAGGAGAAAAAAAAAAAAAAAAAAAAGAAGGGAAAAACAGGGATTGAGTGGCAGGAAGATAAAGGCTGGTGCACATGACTGACCAGCAGCAAATGTAGAAAGCTGAAGCTTGACCACACTGGCAGACCCACTTCCTGCCTTCTCTCTTGTCTGCTGTTTCCACACCACCTCATTCCAATGGGCTTCCCCACAGCTCTTCTCTGACCCACACTGCTATACAGTTGCCCTCCTTGTGCAGCTCGATTGTCAAAACTCATCACTGTATGCTTTAAAATCTACCTCAACACAAAATAAATAAATAAGGCATTACCAACATTTCTGCCATGTAGGGACAAAGTGAGAAAACAGCAGTCTGCAACCCAGAAGAGGGCTCTTAAAAGAACCTGACCATCCTGCTGCTCCAATCATAGGCACTTAGTCTCCAGAACTCTAGAAAAGAATTTTCTGTTTTATGGGGCTGGGGTTGTGGCTCAGTGGTAAAGCACTTGCCTAGCATGTATAGGGCACTGGGTTTGATTCTCAGCACACATATAAATAAATAAAATAAAGGTCCATTGACAACTAAAAAATATTTTGGAAAAAAATGAATTTTCTGTTTTAAAAGCCTTTGAGCCTTTTAAAAAGTCTTTGGTAATTTGCTACATCAGTGTGTAATACGTACTATTCAATTTCAATAATTTGAAAACTCACAAATACAAGACTTTTTTATCTCTGAACTCTGAAATATATAACAAAATACTATGTATGGGAAAACAAACCAACAACTTCAAGGTAATAGTTATCTCTGGGAATGGATGACAGTGAGTGAGTAAAAAAGGAAAATCTTTAGATGTGATAAATTTTTTTGAGTCAAGGTCTTATTATGTTTCCCAGGCTGGTCTTGAACAAGGCAGAAGAATATGGTAGAAGGAAGCAGCTCACATGATGATCAGAAAGCAGAGAGAGAGATCTCCACTTGCCAGATACAAATATATACCCCAAAGCTATGCCCCCAAAGCCCCACCTCCTCTAGCCTCAGCCTATTTCCACTCAATTAATCTCATCAGGTGATTAATCCACTGATTGGGTTAAGGCTCTCATTTCTCCTCCGAACCTTCTTGCATTGTCTTATACTTGAGCTTTCGTGGGACACCTCACATCCAAACCATCACCATGTCAGTTCTTCCCTACTTGATGTATAGATTTGATATGATCTTAATAAAATTATAGCAAGTCATTTTGTGGATTAGCAACAAACTGATTCTGAAGTTTCTATGGAAAGACAAAAACCCAGAACAGCCTACACAATATTGAACGAAAAGAACAAAATTAGAAGATCAATATCACCCTATTTCAAGAATTACTATAAAGCCATCAAAATCAAGGTATGGTGCTATTTGCAAAAACTAGACAAAAAAAAATAATGGAACAAAATAGGCAGCCTAAGAATCTGCCCAGAGTCAACTGATCTTTGGCAAAGGAAAAAATAAAAATAATTATACACCCATACCATATTTCACCACATAATCATCACGGATTTTATGTCAATTTATATTTTGCAAAAAAGTGGAGTGCAACCATTATATAAAGATTTTTCTTTAAAATATTATGCCAGTATTACTTAAAAATAATTCATTACTAAAAACTGTCTTTGGTGCAAGATTAGGATGCCTAGAATACCCATGAATATACATTAATGCAGTGGTAATAGTTACGCAGTGAAATGCGGTATCAGGTAAAGGGCTATTCTCCAAAACATATGAAGAATTCTTAAAATTCAACAAGAACACAAACAACTCAATTAAAAAATGAGCCAGAAAACTCACCACAACAAAGATATACAAATAGCAAATAAGCATATGAAACATGTCCACACAAAAACCTTTACACAGATATTTATAGAAACTTTATTTATAATTGTCCAAACTTGGAAGCTAAGAAAATATCCTTGGATAGATGAATGGATTAATAATAAACTTTTGTACATCTAGACAATAAAATGTCATTGAGCAATGCTGTGGTTTGAATGTGTCCCCAAACTTGTATGCTGGAAACTTAATCACTAAATTCTTATATGGTATTAGGTAAATGGTAAGTAAGTGAAGCAGAAATGATTTTTAGGACAACCATCTTTGGAAGGTGGTTGTGTCATAAGAGCTTCCCTTGACGAGTGGACTAACGCACTCAGGTAATAATAAATTAAAGGTTTCTCCTGGCACTGACCTTATTATAAAACAAGATCTCTAGCATGTGTGCTCTGTCTCTCTATGTGATGCCTTCAACCATGTTAGGATGCAACACAAAGGCTCTGAGCAGATGCTTACACCACGTTCTTGGACTTTCCAGCCTCAAGAACTGTGAACTAAATAAATATACCTCCATTCTTTAGAAATTACCTGGTCTCTGATATTTTGCTATAGCAACAGAAAATGGACAAGCACTAAAAAAGAGATGTGCTATCAAGCCATGAAAGAACATGGGGAATCTTCCATGTTCCTTACCAAGTGAAAGAAGCCAATCTGAAAAGTTTACATACTGAATGACTCCAACTGTATGACATTCTGGAAAAGACAACACTATGGAGAGAGTAAAAAACATCAATGGGTTGCCAGATATCAGGGGGAAAGAAGGGTAAGTAGGTCATGCACAAAGGAATTTTAGAACAATGAAACTACCCTCTGTATGATGCTCCCATGGTGGACATATGTCATTCTACATTATACAAATCCACAGAATGTGCAACATAAAGAGTGAACCTCAGGGCAAACTTTGGACTGTGGGCAATAAGGAGTCAGTGTTCCTACGTTGCTGGCATTAAATGTACCATGTTGGCAGAGCATATTGATGATGGGGGGGCTGTGCACACATGGGGGCAAGGGGCATATGGGGGACCTCTGTACATTCTGCTCAGTTTTCTTGGGAACCTAAAACTGCTCTAACAATCAAGTCTATTTCTTTGAAAAGTGCATATTACATAGCAGGGAAAAGGTCCTAATTGCAGAAAACCCAATAAGATAAGAGAACAACTGGAGTGTGAGCAAGTGGTAGCTTCCGCCACGTGAAGTAGACACACCACCTCTGGTCATGTGTGCCTGTCAGCCCAGGTGTTTCTACTCCTAGTTAGCAACTGGGAGCTACAGAAGACAGAGCTCAGGCAAGGGGTCCACTGGTCCACACCACGTCTGACTTTCACAGAGGCCAAGGATCGAGGAATACTCCTGACTTAATCCTAACAGTCACCAGAGAACAAGAGAGAAGCACTAGAGAAGTTACAGATTAAAGAGATTACAAAAGGTAAAGAGGAAAGGCAAAATAGTAGCTTGAAAAAAATATATCCCACATCCTATCTCATTTATTTGTCAGGAAAAAACAAAGCTTTTTTTTTTTTTTTCAAAGTTTCCTGAGATGCCTGAAGATATGAATGGCGTATTTTTTGTCTACGGGGAAAGATTTATATCTTTTCAAAGCTAACTCCACACACACACACACACACACACACACACACACACACACACTCCAGACAGTGAGGGACGCAAGGACACAGGGATGACCTCCTCTCTAGCAGGGAACCTGGCACGTGACTCTAGCTGCAGTTTAATTAGCTGCAACATGGGTCCCACTGAGACTGCACAGGGCTCTTTTGGAGAGCGGGGAGGTGACCAGCACTTTTGGCACCTCAAGGAGCAAAGGAAGCATCAGCAGAATAGTCTGCCCAGGATGCTTCCAGGAAGTGACTCCAGATCCCAAAGTCAGAGGCTGGGGGGCAACAGGTGGAGTCCTCCTATGGGCACCTACCAATAAGCCTTACCACTGGCCCTCGTAACCTTGGCCTGCAGTGAGAGCCTCCAGGGAGGAGCTGAGCAGCCCTGAGCTCTTTGGTCCTGGAAGAACAGAGACGTGATCCACGGAAAGGGTGGGAGAACAATGTGAGTTGCACAAAGACACTTCCTAGACTGCCCAGAGTTTACTGATCAGCCACGTTCCATGGGTGTGGTGCACAAGGTTTGTGTCTGAGGAGTGTGACGTCATCGCCGTCATCCTGGGTTGCAAACCCAAGAGCAGGACTCACAGATGAAAGGTCCCCGCAGGGCTCAAGGCTGAAACGAGATAACTTAACTCTGCTTAATTAAAAGAGAAAAGGAGTTCATTGGGTGGATATTGGGTGGCTTTCGAAAGGCCCAAAGTAATGAAACCACAAAAGGGGATGTTATGTCAACTAGGATCAGGTTTGGCTAGAATAAGAGAGGGGGAAACAGGGTAACCAGAGCTTAAATCAGATAGAAGTTTATTGTTCTCTCATGAAAAAAGAAGCCTAGAGGGTGACAGTCCCAGGTGGGAGGGGAATCCAGTTCCTTCAGTCTCACTGTTTCACATTACTCTCCAAGCAGTTTCCAACTCATGGTCTGAAGTGACTGCCCACGCCCCAGCCATCACATTCATAGTCCAGCAGCAAATAAAAGGAAGAAGTGGAAAAGGATAGCTCAGAAGCTGACACTATTTTTTTCCCATACATCCTGTTGGCCAAAATGTGATCATATGGTCAAAACCAGTTAGTTGCAAGAGATGATATGAAAAATCACCTTTTGTGAAATAGCCACGGGTTCCGGGTTAAAATAATAATAGAAATAATTATTATATTATAATTAAATTATTATTATAGTTTTATTATTATCAATTATGATTTATTAGTATTATTATCATTATTATTATTATTATATAATGAATAAAGAAGTTGCTGGGACAAAATTAGCAGTTTTCTTTCACAAGGACCTAAACCATATGGATCCTGATAAATTCATCTGATCCTGAATTGTAGCCAAATTCTTAAGTCACGTGTAGTCAGCCCAGGCGCTCACTGCAGCCCACTGTCTCAGGCAGGGCTTTGCATCTCGGGTAAGTGGCTGTCACTGCTTAGATCCACAGGGGGAAGAGGGAGTTCCAGAGCTCGGCCACACACCACCTAAAGCCTTCACTAGCATCACTGTGAAGCATGCTCCTCTGTCTCCCAGCCCAGGCCTGGTGCCTTGAACCTCAGCCCACGCACAAGGACTTAGTGTATTTTCTCCATTTCTCAACCCCTAGGATCTACCCCAGGGCCTGGCACACACAGTCAGCTCTCAAAGAAGTGTTTGTGAAATCAATGAATGAACCACTACATTCAACTACCTCCCACATAAGCACATGACTATTTTTCATATGTATGTAAATATTTTTTAAAATATTGAATTCGCATCTTTTCTTTCCATGTGTATTTTCTTAGTGAACTTCTAAGTGTGTGTGGAGGGGTAAAGGCAGCCAAGTCAGATTCTTGCACTAGACTGCTTGATATTTAATCTCTAATTGGCCATAGGCTAGCTGTGTGACTTTGAGCAAGGTACTTAACTTCTCTGAGCCTTAGTTCCCTCAATTGTAAAATAGGGTTAGTAAGTGGTACTGTTCCTCATTAGGATTGTCTTGAAGAGTTAACTAATTAACATTTACAAAATGTTAATGCGAATGTGTACACAGAACAAGGATTAGCACAGAGAGTGCTAATTAAATTAAATGAATATTAAAAGTATAATTGCCAGTGAGGAATGATGATGTACAACTGTAGTCCCAGCGACTTGGGAGGCTGAGGCAGGAAGATCCTTTGAGCCCAAGAGACCAGCCTAGGCAGCATAGCTACACCCTGTCTCCAAATAAAAGTACAAGTATCTTTTTGCAAAGTCATTTTTTTTTATTATTGTCATAAAGAGATACTCCTCTTGAACAGAGCTGAAAGCTGCAACTAGCCTGAAAGATTTTTAATTTGGCATCTGTTTGGGTTCAAGCATTCCTTAAAATTGTCTCACTCCCAAGAATGAGTTAGTTCAATGTCATCAAAGACAGCTTGCGGTGCATCTCATGGGTGCCTGGATCTAGCTTAAAGAGATTCAGTGTGCTCTAAGAGAAACATGCCCCCACCCTGTTTTCTTGGCTGAGGGACCCAGTGCAGGCACTGACCGTATTTCTCTCTCCAAACCCTCCACCTGCCAACTTGCTGGCTTCAGAGCTTCCCAGCGGCTGACCATGTTGCAAACAGAGATCTGTTCCCTTTGATGCACAGGGCCAGACGAAGTCCATATGAGGTTCCCAAACAAAGCTTTTGCTTTGTTTTTAAACAACTTAAGAAGAAGTCAAAGAGGACTATTTTCTCAGTCTCCTCTTTCGCTGAAGCGCAGAGGAAAAACCCAAGACCTAGGAAGGGACCCAGTGAGACAGAGAGGCACTCATTGAGAAGGAGACAGGAACCGCAGTGCTAGGAATGGTTGCAAAGCTAGGGTTACTTCCTAAAGGATGGGGATGGGGGTGCGCGGTGCAGAGATACATGATCTTTATCTAATCAAACAGTCTACCCAGGAAGTCCCTGAGATCAAAGCAGGGAGCTTTTTTTATTTAGCACTGTGTCAACTTAAAAACAGTTCTGGCAAAGCCACAGATCTGGACAAGCTCACACCTCTCCCCACCCCCACCGCCCTGACCTGAGTCTCAGCATCTGAACCTTCTTAACATTCCATTTGGAATAAAGCCTGGGATGAAAAGAGTCCCTGGGATTACTGTAGGGAGAGACAACCTTGGACAGAGCGAAGCCAAAACAAAAAAATATGCTTGGGTCCTTCCTGGCTTCCCAGTACAAGGGTGCCTGTGCTCCGGAGGAAGGGACTACTGTTGGCATTTCTGCACCACCTGCCCCCCCCCCCCTGAAGGCAAGAGGAGTCCCTGGGAAGGAAGGCACACAGGCACTTGTCACAAGCATTTTCCCCAACCTGCCAGACACCCTGTCGGGACAACTTAGAAAAAAGCAAGCTCCAAAGAAGAGCAATCGGAACAAGGAACCCAGGAGGGCAAAAGCATTGAGCCGTGATCCCCAACTTTCCTTGGTCCTCGGGATGAGATGGTGGACAGGGTTGGCGGGAGAGACACAGTAAAGAAACGTGTTGAATAAAGGACAAGGGCTGAGGAGACAGGACCAGGACTTGTCCAAATAGAGGAAAGTCACTTCTGGGAAATACTCTTGTTATGATGCCATCTGCCATGCAGTGATGCCACCAAGGAGGCCTTCACTAGAGCAGAGCAGATACTAGTGCTATGTCCTTGAACCTCCAGAACTGTAAGCTAAATAACTTCTCTTCTTTATACATTAACCCAACCTCAGGTGTTTTATTATAGCAACATAAAATGGATGAATACCCTTCTCAAAACTGGTGTCAAGTCAGGTGGCAGAAACTATATCTAACAGAGCTGTAAAAAACACCCACTAAACGTATTATTAAATAAGGTTAAAGCTGAGAGCACCCTTAGGGAAAAAAAAACCAAAAACCCTAATTTAAGGTTCTTATTTTCCAGATGAGAAAATGCAAGCACAGGGAGGCAAAGAGACTTACTCATGCAACTGAAGAAAACTACTTCAAGGATCCATCGCTCTGATGATCACACTTTAACACCACTTAATCAGAAATACTTTACTTTCTGCTCCTTCTCATCTTGGTGGTCAGCTATTTCTTTATTGTTGCTCCAAAGAAAGGCATCCAAATGTTTCTGTTTACTTTACACAGAGTGTTCCAGGCAGCCAGGGAGCTCCTGGATGAAAGGAACAGAAAGAAGCCAACCAACATAACCCAAAGGGGTGTCCACAGTACAGCCTGACAAACAGGGAGGTGACCCTGGAGAGAGACTTCCATTCTCATGGGAAACAAATGTGATACCACAACTGAGACTATTATCTTTTGTTCTTAAGCAAGGGTTTAGAGGTCTTGGGTCCCTTCTGAATAGCAAGCACATCTGTCCTGGGCCAGAAAGTCTCCAACATGTGCTGACCTTGTGCTGAAGATGTATTTGTTTAGAGCTCTTGCTTACTGGCTCTCTGAATCCAGAAGTAAGATGGAGAGAAACATGTCACTTTGATTTCCAAACCCAGCCAGAAGCCAGTTGTGATTAGATTTCATGAGAAGGCCCCAAATTGTTGTTACAAGGAAGGTAGTAAGGGCGATTCTAATACTCACCCTCCTCGACTGACCTGCTTCCTGAAACTATGGCCTGGTTGTCCACAGGGGTTTGACCATGGGTTTGAACAAAGCCCTGCTGTTCCCTTCAGAAGACAAACTCTCTTTAGAAAGAAGCCGGACCCAGGATTATCAGATCTTCAATGCATCCCAGATGTATCAAAATTTTGAAATGTGGGTAATATTCATCCATTCATAATTTCCATCTGATGAACTGGTTTCACCAACTGGGACCTGGTTTTTCTCATACACGTCATTAACTATTCTGCAACCTGATTGTTAAAAGAAAAATGTTTAAAGGAGAGTACCTAACATTTACCTTGAAAGAAAACCTTGTCCTTTAATCCTAGTAATTCAAAAATGGTGGCTTCCTTATGGATAAAGCACTGTTTTTAACCCGCTTGCCAAATAAAGAGGTATCTGAAAAGACGTGGTCCTAGATAATTACATCTCTGCAGTCACAGTGTCACCCTCTCCACACCTAGAACCCAGGGATCTATTTTAATCACTATAATTTTGTAATGTGTTAACCAGTTTGTAACTGGTTACTCTTTTCTTTGAAATCCATCCAAGTTGTTGTACCAGTACTTTATTCTTTTTTATGGGATCAATACTAGTCCATTATATGGATGTACCAGAGTTTTTAAATCCATTTATCCACTAAAGAACATTTAAATTTTTTGTAAGATTGGGGAAATTATGAAAAGAACTATTATATACATTTATGCATGGATTTTCTGTGCACATTTGATTTCTCTAAATACCTAGGCTGAGTACACTTGACTTTTAAAGACACTACCAAATGGTTTTCAGAGTTGCTCTACCATTTTTGTCTTCTTACCAGCAACATCTGTTTCAGTTACTACACATCTTTACCAACCCTTCACATGTCAGTATTTTCTACTTTAGCCATCCTAATAGTTACATAATGATATCTGTCATGTTGTTTGACTTTCCTTAATCATTGACAGTACTGAGCCTTTTTAAAATGTGTTTATTTGCCTTTCAGATATTTCCTCTTTTGTAGGATGTCCAAGTCTTCCAACTATTTTTAAAATTGGTTGTTTATTATCTTATTGTTGAGTTTTGAGAGTTCTTTATATACTCTGGATACAGGTTGTTTGGGAATATTTTCTCTCAGAATTTGGCTTCTTCTTTCATTTCCTTGAAAATGTCTTTCTCACAGCAAAAGTTTTTGATTTTTAAAAATTCCAATTTATCAATATTTTTCTCTTATCCCTCGTCATTTTAGTGTCATATTTAAAACTGTTTTAGTCAGCTTTTTCACTGCTGTGACTAAAGGACACAACCAGCACAATTATGGAGGAGGAAGAGTTTATTTGAAGGTTCATGGTTTCAGAGATCTTGGGCCATAGAAGGCTGGCTCTGTTCCTTGGGGCTCCACGTGGGGCTGAACGTTGTGGCGGGAAAGGGTGACAGAGGGAAGCAGCTCACATCACAGTGATCAGGAAGCAGAAAGACTCCACTTGCCAGATACAAATACATACTCCAAAGCCACATCCCAATTCCCACTACCTCTAGCCACACCTGTACCACTTCAATTACCACTTAGTTAATCCTTATCAGGGGATTAATTCGCTGATTGGGTTAAGACTCTTACAATCCAATCATTTCTCCTCTGAGCTTCTTACAATGTTTCACACTTGAGCTTTTGGGGTATACCTCACATCCAAACCATAACAAAGACCCCTTCATCAAACCCCACTGCAGGAAAATTTTCTCCTTTCTTTTTTAAATTTTATAGTTCTGACTTTTATATTAAGATTTATTCCAGGCACACCTGTAATCCCAGAAGTTTGAGAGGCTGAGGCAGAAGGATTGTAGATTCAAAGCCCAGCCTCAGCAATTTAGCAAGGTTATAAACAACTTAGTGAGACCCTGTCTCTAAATAAAAATTTAAAAATGGCTGGGGGTGTGGCTTGGTGGTTAAGCACCCTGGGTTCAATCCCTGGTTAAAAAAAAAAAAAACATGGGCTGGGAATATAGCTCAGTTGGCAGAGTACTTGCCGTGCATGCATAAGGCCCTGGGTTCAATCCCCACAACCACCAAAAAAAATAAAAATAAAAATAAAAAAATCCAGGATTTATTTTGAATTAATTTTTTTATAAAGTGTGAGTTGTAGGTCAAGTTTCACATTTATCACATAGGATGTCTAATTAATTATTCCAATACCATTCTGCTTTGAGTTGCCTTCAACCTTTATCAAAAATCAGTTGATAGGGCTGGAGTTGTAGCTCAGCAGTAGAGCACTTGCCTAGCATGCTTGAGACACTGGGTTTGACCCTCAGCACCATACAAAAATAAAATAAAGGTCATTGTGTCTAACTACAACATATATATGTATGTGTGTGTGTGTGTGTATATATATATATATATATATATATATATATATATGTATATATATTTTTTTTTAATCAGTTGACAATGTGGGTGTAAAATAGAAGTTCATTGGATTAGACAAAAGGGAATGAAGGGAAGGGAAGAGGGAGGGGAATAGGAAAGACAGTAAAATGAATCATATATAACTTTCCTATGTTCATATATGAATACACGACCAGTGTAACTCCACCACAAGAATGGGAAGTTTTATTCCCATTATATGTATAATATCAAAATACATTTTATATTATTTGGCTATTCTATCTCTTTTAATTTTCCATACAAATTTTATAATTGACTTGTTCTTATCCGCCAAAAACTCTGATGGAATTTTGATTGAAATTGCATTAAACATGTAAGTCAATTTGAGTAAAATTGGTATTTTACTACATTGAATCTTACTATCCATAAATATGGTATGTGTCTTCATTTATTCAAGATATCTTAGATTTCTTTCATCAACATTGGTAGTCTAAAGCATAAAGATCCTGCACATATTTTGTTAGATTTCTAACTAAAGTATTTCTTTCTTGGAGTTGTTTTTAATAATAGTTATAGGCTAAGTTGTCACCTGCCCCCAATTTGTGATTTGACATCCTAATCCCCAAAACCTCAGAATGTAACTGCATTTGAAAAGAGGGGTTTTTTTTCTTATTTGTTTGTTTTTTAACTTAACTCAGGAGCACTCAACCACTGAGCCACATCTCCAGCCCTATTTTGTATTTTACTTAGAGACAGGGTCTCACTGAGTTGATCAGTGCCCCACCATTGCTGAGGCTGGCTTTGAACTCACGATCCTCCTGTTTTAGCCTCCTGAGCCTCTGGGATTACAGGTGTGCAGCACCATGCCTGGCTTGAAAAGAGATTCTTTTAAGAGGTAACTAAGGTCAAATGAAGTCATGAAGATGGGCACTAATTCCATGTGACTGATGTCCTCATAAAAAGAGATTAGGTCATATAAGTTGAAAGTAGAATAGTGGTTATCAGAGACTGGAAATAATAGAGTAGAAGAGAAGAATGACCAATGGGTACCAACCTCCAATTACATAAATGCACAAAGTTCTGGTGTGCTATTATTCATAAGAGTGATTATCGATGACAATATGCCAGACATTTCAAAAAGCTATATAAAAGGATTTTCAGAGTTTTTAACATAAGGAGATAAAAAAATTTTGAGGATGTAGACATGCTGAACCTGATTTAAATATTACACAAAGTATACATCATGTTACCCCATTAGTATAACTTTGATGTTTTTACATACCAGTTAAAACAAATTAATTAATATATTTAAGGATTAAGACACAAATATGCCCAAAGGAAAAAAATACACAAAGACACCAGGAGAAGATGGCAATCTACAAGCCAAGGAGAAAGTCCTCAGAAGAAATCAATCCTGCCAAACTCTTGAGCTCAGATTTCTAGCTTCCAGAATTATGAGAAAACAAATTTCTGTTACTTAAGCTACCTACTCTATGGTATTTTGTTATGTAGTCCTAGCAAACTAATACACAATTCAGGCTTTATATTTTTTATTTCTGTTTCAATGGTTCATTGACTGCTTATAGAAAAAAAAATGGTTTTTAATATATTTACCGTATATTCTGTAATCTTATTAAATTCACTTATTAGTTCTAGGAGCTTTTTTAAAGATTCTTTGGGTTTTTCTACATAGATAATCAAGTCATCTGCAGATAAGGACTGTTTTATTTTTATTTTTACTTTTACTTTTTTCCAATTAACATGCTTTTTATATGTTATTTTTTCTATCATAATGGCTAAGACTTCCAGTATAATGGAGAATAGGAATGAAAAAAATGGAATCTTTTCCTTGTTTCCAGTCTTGAAGTATTCAGTCTTTCACCATTCAATATGGTGCTAGATGTAAGGACTTTGTAAAATATTCTCAAGTTGAAGATGTTCATAATATTCCTCAATTGTTTAGTTTTTAATTATGAATGGATTTTAATTTTGTCAAATTCTTTTCCTACATCTATTTATATAACCATGTGTTTTTTCTTCTTTCAAGTTATCTTATGCCAGATTACATGAATTGATTTTTTAATTAAATTTATTTTTTAACTGATACCATTGATTTTTGAATGCTAAGTCAACTTTGTATTTTCTGGATAAGCCCTGATGGATTGTATAGATTGCTAGATTTGACCTTCTAATATTGTGTCATAGATTTTTGTGTCTCCATTCATGAGAGATATTGATCTGTAGTTTTCATTTCTTGTAGTGTCTGTAATTTTGGTATCAGGATAATATTGATCTCATGAAATGAATTGGAAAAATGTTGGCCCTTCCTTTATTTGGGGGAGGAGAGTGTATAGAATTGGTAAGATTGTCTCTTAAATAGGAGAATATGCAATGAACCAATCTAATCACTTATAGAACTGTTTTTTGTGGAAGCATTTAAACTATAAATTCAATTTCTTTAATAATTTATAGGATGATTTAGGCATGAATTTTGTCATTAGTTTTGATAGTTTGTGTTTTTTGGGAATTACTTCATTTCATCTAGGTTGTAGAATTCATATACATTGAGCTGTTTATAGTATTTCTTTTGGCCTTTCTAATGTTTGCAGAATCTGCTTTTTTTCTGCTAACATTCTTAATTTCTGTCTTATCTTTTTTCTTGCCAATCTTGCTAGTTTTGTAAGTTTTGTTGATCTTCTCGAAGATTAACAAAGAACTAGCTTTGGGTTCAATGGATTTTCTCTATTGCTTTCCATGTTTTAAATTCCATCAATTTTTGTTCATACTTTGATGGTTTCCTTACTTCTGCTTGCTTTGAATTTGTTTGATCTCCTTTTTTTTCTAGTTTTTTTAAGGTTGACTGATTTGATACCTTTTCCTGTTATATAGCATAACCATTTAATACTTTAAATTTCCTTCTAAGCACTGTTTTATCTGCATCTTGCAATTTTGATATGTTGTTTTTCATTTTTGTTCAGTTTTAAATATTTCCTAAATCCTTATTTTTTTCCCTCTGTTTCACCATTCCTGTCTCCTTGATGTTCAATTTCCACTTTCTTTCCTTTGGAGGTGAGGAAAGGGGAGATATTGAACTTTTTTTTTAATAGTCTAAGACATGTAAGTCTTGAATTTCTAATGAACTAGGTCATATCCTCTAGATTGAAGACACAGCTCAAAATAACAAAGCGTTCAGAAGTTTCTACTTTAAGAAAATCACACTGACATCTTACAGTCAATACTCCAATAGCAACAGGAGTGATTCTTCACATCATCAAAATACTGATGAAACAGTAGTGAAGCATCTAGCCCCCCTCTCTGATAAAAATGGTATAGCTTTCTTTTGGGAAATTACTTCTACCCCATTAATAGTTCATATGGTTTGTATAATTATATGAATTTGTACTTTATTTTTTGTTGAATTTAGTTTGAGGAGGAAAGCTTTTTACTTGTTTGGCATTTTAAATGACTTTTATTTCTTCCAGTTGTAATGAAAGATTCCTGTTAACTAATGCAAATTCCTATGATGTGAAATTTTCATGGAGATTTTAAGGATTTTTTTGTTATCATTTGGTTTTATCTTAAGGTTCACTTTATTTGCTACTTTCCACGACACTGGCCTGTGAATTCCACAAAGATAAGGACTGTGCCTGTCCATGTACTCCATGCAAAATTTTGTGGCTCATACATGTTTGTGAATGAATGAAGGGGCTCTGGTCTTCATCTGGGGTTGGTTGTGTCAGGGTACAAAAGGACTGATTGACTTATTGAATATAATGAAGCCAAAATGTGTTTTATTGTTCTAGTCACATTGGAGGGGAAATAACCTTACAGGGCCTGATCCTCAAGTAAATCCCACAGGAATTCCCATGGGACATAGTTATCATAAGGGCATGCAATGGTTATGTCTCTGGAGACCACAAAAACCTTCAACCCCTCATGAACAACTTCTGAAAAGTCAATCTTCGCAGTTTTTGAAATACAGAGCCCTTATGGCAAAATTGTTCTAACATGTAATTTTCATCTATCGTAGTCCATATGGGTGTGTAGGTCCCACTACATCATTTGTGGGACCCAGCACAAAATGAAAATGTGGGGCTCTCATTCCAAAGCAGAGGCAAAAGCCATGGAAGCTATGAAAATAGAAGGCTTTCTTCTCTCTTTAACAGTCTTTCTCACATCTTGTAATAGTGTTTTGTAATTTTTCTATTTAATGTTATTCTAAGTCAAAGAAAATTAAATTATAAGGCGCTAGCATGAATTTTATCATTGTGCATACCATTTTTAAATGCAAGTATAAGAGTATTTAACTTGTGTAAGGGCTCACTAAAATTATACAATTTGTATTTTACTTATACATATGTACTTCATTCTTGTGAGAACAATGGAAACACTGTATAAAATTAACTGGACTGTGTTTACTTTACTTCTTCACATACTTCCTTTCAACCAACATCTCTATGATGGGTTCCATGGTGAATAAGGAAGGGCCAAAAGGAAAACAAACTATAGGTTGTCCTATGTGACTAGGTAGTTTGGGATACGACAAGGTTTCTTGGTCTTTCGTGTTTCATTCAATGTCTTTTTCTTCCTCCTAAATTCAAAGCCAGTTTAGTTTTGAGTGGAGAGTGCATCCCTTGAAGGTCATCGATGCTGTTGCTTGCTCCCTATATTGCAGACATAACATAATTTGAGTCTTACTGAGCTCCCATGCATCAGGCATCCAGACAGAATTCTGAGCACCTGGGTCATCATGAACACTCTATGCAAATGAGTAGAACATGACCACAGACACACATATTGTGCCCAGGTCTTCTTGCTCCTGTACATGCTCCATTGATCCATCAGACCTCATACAAATTAGAAGATAAGATGATTAGGAATGTCCACAACAGAGCAAGGCATTCAGATAAGCTCTGAGCATGGCCCCCAGGGTCACATGAAACCAGCCTGGCACAATTGCAAAGAAATCAATCAGGGGATTCTCCATATTTCAAGTATTTTGTCATTCTGTCCATACTTGACTCTCTGGGAAATCTGCAGAATCCAGTGTGACATTTTGAGATCATTAACTACTTGGCAGGGGAGGAAAGGGAGATTTAAAGCAAATGTGTCAGAAGTCACACCTGATTAAAGATCAATCCAGAGCAAAGATAAAAGCATGTTGGAAATTGCAACATGAGTCAATAGCAAGATAGGATTTGAGCCTGAACATTTGGGAATAGGTCAGTTATGTCAAGGAACACACAGAGCTGTTCACTCCAAAACATGCTGAAACAAAAATGTTCACATTTTCCCCTTCTCCCTGAAACTCTTGACATTGCTTCCTTTTTAAAGGATGAAGATAATGTTTAATATCTAAGCTATGATACTCAAACTTAAACAGCTTAGTGATGTAATAGGATTGTTGTCTGTGTAAAAAATAACACCTCATTGTTCTATCAACATATATCTTATGACATATTTTATGCTAAATTAACAAATGCATGCTATGATAAATAAAGGTAATATGACCTTTACACAGGATAAAATTTATTTCATTTTTATTAGTTTCAAAATCTTATAAAAACACATCATACAGTTAACCTTCTTCAACAGAGTATACAGATTTCTATTCAAACTTTCCTTAGGATTATTATATAAATCTAAAATACTGTGGGAATACACAAGAGGGAAAAAGAAATTCCTTTTGGGGAATTCAAATGGGTTGTTTTTGTTGTTGATGGTGGTTTTGTTGTTGGTTGATTGGTTGGTAGGTACTGGGGATTAAGAACAGGGGTGCTTTACCACTGAGCTGTATTCCCAAACCCTTTTATTTTTTATGTTGAGACAGGGTCTTGCTAAGTTTCTAAGGGTCTCACTAAATTGCTGAGGCTGGCCCCCAACTTGTAATCCTCTAGTTTTGGCCTCTTGGGATTTGGAGTCACTGGGATTACAGGTGTATACCACTATACCTGGCTTCAAATGGGTTTCGAGGGATGACTTGTAATGGTAATAAAAAGTGTGCTGTGATAATAAATTCACATATCTGAAGCAGAAATTTGTGTATGTGAAAGAGCATGTGTTACTTCACTGAAACCACAGGTTCCATGTTTGACAGTGGAGGGAACAGGGAGAGAGCATGAAACATACATCTACAAACAATGGGATCCATACCAGATTTGTAAGGGGGTGGGGAAGGTATCTGAATTATACTTGTTTGCAGCAATGCCTTTCAAAATGTGTAGAATTGTTCACACCCTTATAAACTGTTGTACTATCATGTGTCCTCTTAGCTGATTATAAGTTCCGTATCATCTTTCTCTTTTGATCTGCCAACTCTCTCTTCTTAGTGCAAGCAGGACTCCAGCCACATCTACATCTGACTTTCTATGAAAATTCTGCTTCAAGTCTACTAAAAGTTTGGAAACTAACCCACATTATTAGAATTGTACTTAAATAAACATCAATAGACTGAAAGTTACTCTCTCTCTAGATTTTTTACTGTTTCACTTACCAAAAAAAAAAAAAAAAAAAGGCAAGGATTCACCCAACAGTAAAATGCATCAGGCTAGATTCCAATAAAAGTTCTAAATTAAAATTAAAAGTTCCAATTAAAAGTTCTAAAGGAACTTCTGGTTGAAAAATAGAATTGACCACAACTATCTTTTCTTATTACCAAAACCTCATTTGAAATGATAGTGGAGGAATTTAAAAATAAATAAATAAAATTATTAGACAAGGTCAAAGAGAATGAGAAATAATTTGCCATAAATTCTTTCAATAAATTTTTGAAAGGTGAGACATGGATGGAAGAATGGTAATTATCTTGGCAGAGGGAAGGAAAGGAAAGCCAAATCTTTGTGGGCAAGTAGAAGCAGAGCCAGTTCACCCCAGGGAAGCTCTGAGATGCTCAGTCCTTACAAGCAGTGAGTGTTCCAGCAGGAAAGTGAGAGTAAGGCCCACCATGGGAAAGGGCTTTTGTGGAAGGTCTGCCTGTGGTGGTGGGTAAGCACATCCGGTCTTCTTAATTATCATGTGCATCCACAACAACCCTCTCTCTGCTCCATGGCAAAAAGTTGGAGATCTGTTCTTTAGAGTTACCGTATTTAGGAAGAAGACCAAAGAAAAACAGAGACAAAACAAAAGTGAAGTAAAAGTCTACAATGAACTTCTCAAGTCCCTTCCAACATCCTCCTTCCATAATTCCCCGTATGCACATGCACATACTACTCTGACAGGAGCTTGAGATTCCCCTCTAAATAGTCCAGATGAAATTCTTGAAGATATCTGAGCGTGCTTCACTGCACTGGTAATTCACTTCTTGTTCACCCCGTGGTGTAGTGTAGACAAATGCCCTGTCCGTGATCTTAGAGCACCTAACCACAGTGCCACACGCCTCAGTATAAACAATCACCAGACGTTTGAAGCGTCTACGGCGAGAATGAATTCAATCAAAGAGAAAAAAAGTTAATATAAGAATTAATCAGAGTTATAAAAAATATTGCTAGTATTCTTAAATAGATAGGAAAACATATTACATCCAAACAAGAATAGGTTGTTATGAAAAATGAGCAAAGGGGAAAATAAAAGAGCTCTTAGAAATAAAAAATATGATTCCTAATATTTTAAAATTTAGTATGCAGTTTGCATAGTTGAGGGAGATTCCTGAAGAGAAGAATTAAAGAGCAAAACAAAGACAAAGCAAAGAAGCTATAAATAAAAGGAAATTGGTATCGTCTGGATCTCAAATATCTCCTAAAGGCTTATGTTAAAGCTTTGCTTCTCAGGATGGCTCTACTGGGAGGTGGTAGAACCTTTAAGAGGAGGGGCCCAGTGGGAGATTGATGCCTTCCAAAGGGATAGTGGGACTCTTGCCCCCTCCTTATTCTCTTTGTTTTTTCCACCATGAGGTAAGTAGCTTTGGTTTGCCACATGTTATGCTGCTTTGCCAGAAGGCTAAAAGCAAAGGGGACAATCAATCATGTATTAGAACCTACAAAACTGTGAGCCAAAATAAACATTTTCTCTTTATAATTATCTCAGGTATTTTTTATAGTAACCGAAAACTAATTCAGAAAGCAAACTAGAAGACTGATGCAATAGCTACCAGTAAGAGTTAAAGAAAGAATGCAGAGAAAATCAAAAGACAGAGAGAGAGATATTAAAGAACTCATTCAAGAAAATTTCCCAGAACTGTAAGAATGAGTTCCAACATTGAAAGGGTTCCTTGAGAGTCCAAAACTATAAATAATGAAAAATTTACACCACAGTGAACAATTGAGAAATCTCAGAACACCAGGGTTAAGGAGAATATCTTTAATGCTTACGGGAAGAAAAATCAAATATGTAGAAAAATAGGAATCAAAATGTCATGGGGTGGGGTGGGAGGGTGAGGTTGTAACTCAGTGATAGAGCACTTGGCTGGTATGTGTGAGGCACTGGGTTCGATCCTCAGCACCACATATAAACAAATAAATATCCATCAACAACTAATAAAATATTTTTTAAAAAAGAAAACAAAAACGTCATCAGGCTTCTCATTAACAAGAAGCTCCAGATGGCCACTGAGCTGTGCTTTCACAATGCTGAGAGAAAATGAGTTTCAGCCTCCCACACTTGGAAGAAGACTTTACATTTGGACTTCATGGTTGTCATTTTGAAATTCTTAAGCATTTTATCTTTGGATTTGTATTTTGTAAGTGAAGTCCAACAGGACAATAGTAGAAGCATTGGGCAACTTTGGCTCCTGCACATCCTGCTCCCTGCTGCCTCTTGTCTTTCTGGCACGAGTTCTTTACGACTTGCATGCCCAACCATCCCCAGAGAATACCACTGCCTCCACCGCGCGACCAGCACGCAGCTTCATACAAGAGGTTTGTAGCATAGAAGTTAACTAGTGAGATCAAAATAAACACACAGACTCAATTTACCTTTTTCTTTGACCAGGTCTGAGACGGTTCTCCCCTCTGGCTCCTGCCTGGAGCCACCAGGTGGGCAGCAAGGTTTACACAGACTAGCAGAAGACAGAGAGAGAGCACAGCCAGAAGATGGCCTTTTATTGGGGAACAAGAAATTCAGGGGAAAATTCCATCCAATGAAGGTCGAAGGGGACAGCATTCCAAGGTCAGGGTCAGTGATTGGGGTCAAGGGTCAATGGTCACCCCCACAAGGAAGGGCTCTCACACCTAGAGAGGGTGGGGATTAGCTCCGACACAGTTTAGCCAGAACACTTCACACCCAATCAGGGAGGTGCCCAATCACATGCGAGAATGGCTTCCCACAACTGCCCTCTGCCCCTGTGGGAAGATTGGGGTCGGGCAAACACCACACTTAGTTGCAAGTTAGGATGTTGGTGACTATGAAGGTCTAGATTCGCCCCTCAAATACACCTGAACCAAAGGAAGTGTGTCATTAAACAACAAATTTCAAACACAATGAAAGGGAATGGGAGGAGTGGGGTAGCTCAGTGGTAGTGCACTTGTTTGGCAGGACTCTGAATTCAAAGGGCAGCGCTGCAAAAAAAAAAAAAAAGAGTAACAAAAACAAAACACCTCAAAAGGCTAAGAGAGATCCAAAATCAAAGGGGAGAGGATTTTTCCCATTGCTTTGCTTTTGGACAATAAAATAAAATAAAGACCCCACATTTTGATTTTGTAGTGGGCTTCACAAATTATGTAATCAACCCTGATTTCAATCTAATGAGTATATGAAAAGAAAAAAAAATTAATCTCAAATACCATGAATATCACCAAAGATTTAAAAAAAAAAAAAAGAGCAAGGACTCCTGACAATAGCTGATTTTATAACTATGCCAGGATGGTTTCAGTATGGATCCCAGATCCCATGGTTGGAATTCCTGATCCCCAGGCTTCTTTTTTGAGCCATACCTTTACTACTGGATTAGAGCACTGACAGCAGCTATTGGAATCACAGCCAACCAGCCATGATTTCTGACCAAATAGGACAATTTCAGACACAGCTAGATGCATCCAAGAGGGCTTAGTGGATTTTTTAGCCATATGAGCAGAGGCACCTGTATTTGGAGGGTTATTTAGGGTCTTCTAAGTTCAAGTTGAAGCAAAATCATCTCAAGGAGAACATGAGACTTTGAACACCGCCTCCCAGGAATGAGGAGGATTTCCTTCTTAGGAGAGTTGTGAAAGGAAAAAATGATTCCAGCTCCTCTGAAAGGGCACAGTTTTGGCCAGAGGCAGAGGGATGAGAGATACACAGACATACTCTAAGCCCCTGCCACCCCGGGAATGATTTTTATTTTCTTAGACACCAAGGTCATTGCAAGCTGTGAGTCCAGACCTTGCTTCACACAGGTCCACATCCCCCAAGCATCTTAGTCTCCACCTCCACCTTCCCCCTCGCCTCCATTCCCAGAGCCATAGACCTCACTGGATTTGGTGACCTGACAACTGCCCTTTACATAGGGATTTGTATCATAAATTGCCACTAAGAGGCCCCTGATCCACATCTTCCTCACCAATTTATGCTGTCGGGGTTTTCAGACAGAAACCGGCAAGTTCACATGTGGCAGCCTTGGCGGCTCATCAGACAGGTTCTATTAACTTGGTCGCCAGGTGGTAACCATATTATTTCATGCTTCTTGGTAACTTTTGTGCAACACAATTACCTTTGACAGTTCTTGAGTGGGACAGCAATTTTCAGCAAATGTTTTCAGTAACCAGAGGCCAGAAGGAAAGGAAATGTGAGTGCTTCAGCTCAGCTTTGAGCTTTGAGCGTGGCTCTGACAGGTCTTCAGCACCTCAGTCATGTGCATAAATAGGAATTCTGTGGAAATTTGGTACACGTGGAACTTGCAGAGGGAGTGGAGCAAGGCCAGTGGTTTCTATTGTATTTAAGAAAGAATGTGTCCTTGCATGGTATAATGACTCTTACCATGAGCCATTCCAAGCCCCCAAATACAGTAGGTTGCTAGAAAATTTCTTTCAGTGATGTTTCATGCTAAGGATGTTTTATCCTCCTCCACATTAATTTCTCATTGCCAAGAGTGTGACATTCCCTTCTTGGATTTGCTTGGATTTGCAGCACCCTCAGCATTCCTCAAAGTTATCCAAGGAAGATGTAGCTTACCTTCCAAGTATTGATTTCTACTCTCAGAAAAATGATACTTAGTCATCACAAGAGACTGTAAAAAATCTAACTTTATGGAGAGAGAATGTGAAAGTTAATTACTTTTCCACACTCCCCACCATCACCAGCAGCACACACACACATGCATGCACGCACACATACACACATCTACAATAACTACTTTGTAAGAAAATACAAAACAAAGTACCTACAGTCTCTAGTCATAAGGCCTTGGAATAGAAAAGAGTCATTGGCCATTAAGTCATCAGGTATTGGGCTGGGGATGTGGCTCAAGCGGTAGCGCGCTCGCCTGGCATGCGTGCGGCCCGGGTTCGATCCTCAGCACCACATACCAACAAAGATGTTGTGTCCGCCGATAACTAAAAAATAAACATTAAAATTCTCTCTCTCTCTCTCTTTCACTCTCTCTTTAAAAAAAAAAATTAAAAAAAAAAGTCATCAGGTATTAAAGGGAATTACACACAACTGATAAATCTGCAGTGTTGGGGACTGGTGGGGGGGGTGAAGATGAGGTCATATGGCCACAGCTACACCCCAGAGAATATGCTGGGGCTCACATCCTATCGGCCTGCTGCAGAGCAATTCTTCCGTTTAACACACCCAAGAGGAGTGTAGCCTTCACTCTCATTGCTTTAGCAATGTTTTACAGGAAAGCTTTCTTTTGATCTCCAGTGACTAGACACATGATATCATTAGCTTTAAATCAAGCCACATTTTTACCCCTTGCCTAAAACGGGTCTCAGTGGTGAGGACAATACCAGCTAATCTGTAACATGTTGCAGATTGCAACATCTCCTGGTACTGTCCTTTTTATTCTACCTTCTTTATTTACTTAACAGCCACTTTGTCAATAACAGCTGGTGACTTTTCTCCTAGACTCAGAGGACAGAAATTTTGATTATAACGTTTCCTCTAAACTGCGACATGTGGCCCTTACCCATTTTGAACTTTTCTCATTTTTACCAGGGCTTTGTTCTTTCTTTATACATGATTGTATTTTGTAGAGATGGACAATTGAACTAGGGATCAGCATAGGGTATAATACAGAACTCGAGTATGGCATGGTTTTCCTTCCCCTGCACATCACAGGGGACAGTGTGTGAACTTCTCATAAGTGTTGCACATCAATCTTCTGCTTGGTTTTGAAGATAAGAGGAGACGCAATAGCCAGACATCACACATGTGTAATCAAGCAGGACATGGATCATGCTCAATACAAAAACAGTAGTTTGAAGTATTTTGTTTGATTTCTTTGGAAATAACAGACTTACTGTTTTTTTTTTCTTATTCTAAAAACACAAAATATTTTTATTACAAAAGTGTCAGGAACCACAAGCAAGCAAAAAGTGAAAAAACAAAAACAACTTAGATATCAAATTTCTCCTATAAGAGGATCATGATTGGTTAGTTAGGCCAACCCATTCCCAAATATTTTTTTCCCTTCAGTCTCTCTACTATTGTCTGAAAAAGGTAAATATTATCTAGAAGTTTAGGTAGATATAAGACACATTTCTTTTTGATGAGACCTAAATAAGAGAAAAAAAAGATCTCTAGGAAAATTCTAGATTCTCTTTTCCTCCTTTTTTGATTAGAACTGCAGCTATCTTGAGACCATGAGACACAAAGCATGAAAACAAGAGCCAACGTGATCAATATGACAGAGCGGGCACTGGGGCATCATGTACAACTGAATCAATGTCAGCAATCTCCTACCTCCAAGGGAGAAAATAATGCCAATTTATTTCAACCGCTTCTAATTGAGTTTTCTGTTATATGCAATATTCTTAACAGATACACCCAGTCACCTAGCAAAACCCCCTATCATACCAGCGTACATTGTTCCAAGGGTTTTTGGCCTTTCAAGAAAGTTAAATACATGTCTATTTGTATAACTGAAAACTTTTTAATAAAAATTCGGTAATTATTTGACCCTTGTAAATAATAATAATAATAACAACAACAACAATCTGATATCCTTCTGGCATTTCAGCTTTCATTATCTCATTACTCTGATTACCACTTTGAAAGTAAGAAAACTGAAGCACAAAGAGATTGAAGTTGCCCAGCAAGCGGTTGGGGTTTAAATTCAAATATCATGACTATAAATACTTCTCTCTTGTAGTCATAGTATGAGCGGAATCTTCTCCATTGAGTTTTAGCAAATACACACCTACAGCTTGGAGAATGAGAAAGCAGATGCTCTCCTTTAAAAAGTCACTGAGCTATTAACTAAAATCAAACGAAGGTCATTTCCCAAGAAGGTCACCCTGACTAAGCCTCGTGGCCCCAGGGCTCATAATAGTGCTACCAACAGGACTCCCTTCCTCTCACGTCATCACAGTACTAGAGAAAAAGACTGCAAACTTTCCCTAGTCCTCTAGAAACAGGATACTTTCATCTTTTCTTTTCCGATATCTTTTATCTATTTAGGTGAACAGGGCTCAAATCTAGATTTTAAATATATGTACCTTTTTTTATCCCAATAAATAAGAACATGGCCTTCAGTATCACACAGAGCTGAATTCATATCTAGCTACACCATTACTAGGTAAGATTGGTGGCAAATTAATCTCTTAAGATTTCAGTCTCCCTTCTGTGACATAGTGGTAATATATACTTAAAATATTTCAAGGATTAAGAGTCTTAAGGAATAAGAGAGAGCATAAGCTTGATAAAGGGAAGCTCATATACATATTATTTTTTGCATATTTTTATGATCTCTGTGTTCT